>NC_139708.1:51726448-52326448 GCF_964188405.1 Protomyctophum parallelum
ATATCTCATATCAAATGTGTGTCCCACGTCTCCGTCAACTCCGTCAGGTTTTTAAAAAGTCTTAAATAAATCAGAAAATATTGTCGACAGATTTAGCCTGAAGACTCCTTTTCCAAGTCCTGTTTATATTTGTTGCAACAGTGGAGCACCTGGTCTGACAAGCATTCCATTGTTTGATATTTTAAACAAACAATGTTGATATCAATGTGGTCACAGCTTTTACATGTCAACTCCGTCAGGACATTATTATGATCTTTGTTAAGAATTCCAAAATAATGTTTAGTATTTTAGTTTGGGGTTAGGTTTAGCTAACAACTGAAGAAAAAACTAAATGGCTACATTGTACTACAGAGGGTTAACATGAAAACAAATGCAATTTTGTCAACTCCGTCAGACGTCAACTCCGTCAGGTTTTACTATACACTTTTGTATCTGACGGAGTTGACAAAAGTGTTCCTAAAACAATACAATTATAGTTTTTGAATAATGGGAAGTATTCTAATTTGGCACACAGTTAGAGCATGCCTTAAGGAACATTTTTGGCTATAGGGCCATCACAGATTTGTCTCGTGGTGACCATGGCAGCCATTTTACAAAATGTCCGCCACCTGATGTTATTTTACAATAACTCAAGTTCTACACCACCTAGGATCTTGATTCTGGTGACTAAGACTACATTTTCAAGGATGAAGGATGCAGTGGTACAATTTAGATTTTCCCTGTGACCATGGCAGCCATCTTTCAAAATGGCCGCCACCTGCTGTTATTTTACAATAACTCAAGTTCTACACCACCTAGGATCTTGATTTTGGCAACTAATCATACATTTTAAAAGATGAGGAATACAGTGGTACTATTTACATTTGTCCTGTGACCATGACAGCCATTGTTTTTCAAAATGACCACCAACCTGCTGTTATTTTATCAATAACTCAAGTTTTAGACCACCAAGGATCTTGATTCTGGCGACTAATCATTACATTTTCAAGGATGAACCTTCTCAGGGAGGGGTCAGGGATTACTTCAGGTGCAGGTTGAGTTGCTACTGACAGGACATTAAAAGGAGGTGGGCTTTCTGGCCTTTGACTTGTCCCTTTCAGGTACAGATGCACAGTTTGACTTCACTGGCCACTGCAGGGAACTGTGGGAGAGAAACTTTGGTCTCTTGACACCCCGATTAGGTACAGGGTTTTTTTGGTGGAGACTTGCCTTTCATGACATCGTTGCTGCAGCAGTTGATCTCCTTACTGCCAGCGGTGGCACACTCTGGGTCTCTGGGGCGTTGTATCTTGGTGGCCTCCTGCCAGTGTTTCTCCATCCTTCTCATGAGCTCTGTGTTCTGGGGCTCTGTTATAGTCAACTTACATTGTCTTGGCTGGAGATTGCTTTCCTGCAGGGTCCAGCCCAGTCTTGTGCAGATGGCTGCTGGTCCACCTGGAGGCCCCAACCTCACTTGTTCTGTTGGTGTGATTAGGTGGGGTGGTCTTCCCCAATCAGGATGAGGGGTTTGACCCTTTCAAACGGCAGTCTGGCCAAGTGTCTGTATTTAGTTGTGAGGCTAGATACAGGATATGATTGCTCACCCAGCCCCAGGTGACTTGAGGTGAAGGCTCCTTCTATTTGGTAACATTGCTTTGGTTGACATGCTGGGGACACAGAGAAAGACACTGATGCCTTCAGTGTCTGCACATCCTGCCTGATAGTCCTGAAGCCAGATCTTCTGTCTTCAGTCTTTCGCTCACTGTTCACTGCTCACCTCACCGAATTTAGCCCAAGGAGTTTGACCCCTAGTTTGGCCATAGACCCCCTAGTTTGGCCATAGCCACTTGCCCAAATGTGCTGAACTCATCACATCTGTGATGATGGCTATGGCCGTTTTTAGCCAACGTAGTGTTTTTTGTGCAAACCTAATGCTTGGGATGGATTCAGAATCATGAAAAGACCCTAGTTTGACATGCCACATGCTACTTACAGCATTTTAAGCAATTTAGAACATTTAGCCTTATATTATATTGCTTTCAGCAGCTGTCAAAAATGCCCCTAGGGTGTTTCAATAGCAACTAATGTGGGATATGTTAGTAGACACCTTTACAAACACATTGGTGAAGAACATTCTTGGTAAGAAATGTATTCACAGATTTGACATTATTCTGATAATATTGGTAAATTGGTAAAATAATAGCAGGTCCACCATTTTTGAAAATGTCTACCATGGTCACAGGATAAATCTAAATAGTACAACTGTATTCCTCATCCTTGAAAATGTATGATTAGTCACCAGAATCAAGATCCTAGGTGGAGTTATTGGGAACTTGAGTTATTGGGAAATAACAGAAAGTTGGCGGCCATTTTGAAATATTTATACCATGGTCACAGGACAAATCTAAATAGTACCAATGTATCCCACATCCTTGAAAATGTATGATTAGTCACCAGAATCAAGATCCTAGGTGGTGTAGAACTTGAGTTATTGTAAAATAACAGCAGGTGGCGGCCATTTTGAAAAATGGTCACAGGGCAAATCTAAATAGTACCACTGTATTCCTCATCCTTGAAAATGTGGGATTAGTCACCAGAATCAAGATCCTAGGTGGTCTAGAACCTAAATCAGTTAAACTTGTCAACTCCGTCAGATGTTCGTCAACTCCGTCAGACGTTCGTCCCGTGATGTTTTTGTTAATTTCCAAAGAAATAGAAAATTTGATGTTAAATCTTTTGTGCTTATGTATTGAAACACCAACTGAAATGATACGTAATGATGATTTTTTTTTTTTTTTACATGGTTTTCATGTTATAATATTGAAAATAAAGGTTGAAATGACGGATTTGAGAAATTGGATATTTCATAATAGTGTGATATTGGAACAAAACAATATTAAAATAATTGTATTACTTAACTTGATTACTGAAAGCCATTATAAGATAACTGAGGACTTTATATTATTGTTGAAATTATCAAATTCAATTAAAAGGGATTTTAGTGTGTCTGACGGAGTTGACATGAATCAGGTATTAAGTGCATAAATGTCCCATTTTAGAAAGAAATGTTATGCGAAAAACCTGTTCCTTCTCAAGATTGGTAGCTGAGACCTGTGTCTACAAATACATCTATTTGATTTGAATGTATCTTAAAAAAAAAAAAAATCTAGTTTGAAAAAAGTTTTGTCCCTTATCTCAAGAATGGGTGATATATATATATATATATATATATATATATAAGGATGAGTGGAGGAAAAAAACATCCCGCAGTGCTTGCCTGTTCCGTTGATAAAAACATTGGACGTTCGCCTGACGCCCAGTGTTCAAAGAACGATCGTTCACGAAAACCCACCAATAAGCCCTTCAGACTTGCATGGTCAGAGCGGCGCGATTACATACAAAGGCAATGCAAAGACGAGAATTGCGCAAACGGGCGCAGCGCGACCTGCCGCAGTACAAACTGGACGAACCGAGGCGAATATATATTCAGGTCTGAAAATTAACTAATCTTTCTCAGCTGTACAATTTCACTGGAGCGCAGCGCGCATATCTGACTAACTGCATGATGGTCACTTATTGTTTGATTAAACATATAATGTGCCACGAAAAATAGCTTCCAAAGCTTGTTATGTTTGCATCGAGGAGGTAGCCTGTGTCCATACATGATTATTGGCCAACAAAACATTAATCTCCCTCCCAGTGAGTGAAGAGCGCTGATGACTGATTTTTTCTTCGTCGTACAAAGTGTGTGCTGAAAATAGCTGATCTACAAGCTCACAACGCGTCGCGTCCGCGATACGTTGTGATCTTGTAGATCAGCTATTTTCAGCATGCGGAGATATGCAGGCTCTGAGAACATTCAGAATCTTTTACCTTCACGATAAAAGTATGCAGCTTTTTCCAAGATGTAAAAATATTATAATAAGGAATTCATTTGGATAATGGTAATGGTATATTGTACACTTTATTAATCCCAAAGGTTTGGACTGCATTTAATTTTCAACACAAAACCTTAAACTGACTATGTGTGTGGAATATAAATATTTGCTTTATTGACTGAGTGACTTTGTGTTGGGTTCAAATCATCTACAGTGTTTTGAAGTATAACCAGGTAGGTTGCTGTTTTTTACACAGTGACCTTTGTAGGGGTTTTTATGATTCAAACCTATAATGGTGGAAACCACTACATAAATAAAAGGCATGATAAGAACATGTATTAATACCATGCTATACAAAGAAAACAATGGTGCTACCTAATTTGTGGTGGCGCTACCAAATGAAAAGGTAGGTGGCACAGTGCTACCTGTGAAAAAGTTAGTCTGGAGCCCTGATCCTACATACAACTAAAGAATTTAAACAAAAAGTGAGGGGTGCTAATATATTAAAGTCTAACTCATGTTGATTGGGTGATGTAATGGTGATTAAGGTGTCTATTGCTCAGACACTGACATTTTTTGTAGGACGGACATCTACACTAATAGCTGGATAATAGGAGGGCATATATAGGGGTGCATTTAATTTAGAAAAAAAAGCCTTATGTGCCAAAACATTTTATTTAAATGTATTCAATGTATTCTATTGTTAATTGAATTAAAAAAACGTATTTTGAAGTTTAGACGTTTTTAAAATGTATTTTTTATTATTGATAAATTGAAACATCGGTCCAAAACATCGGCATCGTATCGGCATCGGGGGTGTAGGTCTCTCCAAAATCGGCATCGGACCCAAAAATATGGCATCGGTCGGGCTCTAGTTAACACCTGCGAAGGAAGTAATCAAGGGGCCTTTCTTGTTGGTATTATAAGTGTGTTTTGTTCTTCCAGATAATTGCAAAGACATGGTTGATAAAAAAGCTGTTTGAAAAACAACAGGACATATGGCTCACCTGGAAAAGAAAACCCAAAGGTTTGTAGTTGTTTTTTGACCAAGGACCCCCCCCCCCACACACACACACACACACACACACACACACACAAGGAGTTACACCACTCACTTCACACGGGTGTGATTTATTTTGTTTTACACATCTCTGCTATTGTTACATAAACCCTCAATATGTAGTAAACATGACCTTTGGTTCTGTATTAGGTATGCTTTTTCCTTCCACTACAAAGTTTCTTTGGCAAAAATGGCTGATCTACACGCTACTGCTGGCTGATCTACAAGTCAGAGCGGAATCGTAGACTGTAAAAAGAATATGGACAAAGCGTTCTCCGGGTGGACGTAAGATGAAGCCTGTCAGTCCTTGAATTGTAAATCGCCATCTTTCTAGACCCGTTTGGGCCCAGCTGGCCATTGGCTGGCCCAGACAACGAGGCGGGACTTCCCTTCTTATTCGTTGGTTTTTATTTTGACTCGAACGGGGGGTGCCTCCCGATCATAGACTGGTAGCCACGCCCCTCAGAACTTACGTGACTTTATGGTCATTTTCTTAATAATGGGACCATAATTTTCCAAAAAGAATATTATGACATGATAAATGAGACTTTAAACTAGTGACTGGAAGCAGAAAGTATTCATGACCATGTTTATTAAGGTAATACAGTCTAGGTGAAGTTGGGCCCAAATACATGGCCCTCTATGGAGCTATGGGGTTTTTTGGGCCCAATGACAGCGCCACAATTATATGAACTTTCAGGAAGTCCCGATTTCCTTAGTGGCTTCACAAAATATCTGTCTGACTGCGCAATGCGTTGTGAGCTTGTAGATCAGTTATATTCTGTGAATGTTCCCCCGAATAGGGATGATCTGGCTCAAGTGGTTCATGTGGTTAAAGTTGCTATCAAGGATTTGGTAGCCCTCATTTAGCAACTCTGTGAGGATAGTCAAGGCAGGATTTCAGAGAATGTGCTTATTTAAAGTGCTGAAGGCAAATCGTGTTAATTTATGGCATACATGTTTTCTAGGGGTATTAAGGTCTGCTGAATCCAAATCTGCCGTATGCCAAACTCAAAAATGGATGCTAAGCCCTCAAAATGGACCATTTAAAGATGGCGGCCACCATTATGCTGAAACATAATAAAACGCCTAAACAAGGTAGAAATATAGACTTTTATGTTTTCATATATGGGGAATACAATTCAATATTCTGATTTGAAATCAAGTGTGAGGAAATTGCTTAAAATTCATACATATGTGACCAGTGCCAGTGGTTTAATACACAAGGGGGCCATGGTCATTTTTCAGTTCTTTACATATTATGAAACTGCACACTGTAACCTTTCATATGATGTATTGCTCATTGAAATTGGGGGGGAAATGAAGAAGATATGACCATTTGAAACTTGTTTAACTGTAAACACCAAAGTACAGAATTAGCCGTTCTAAGATTTCAAATTATTTAGCATCTCTGAGCCAAGGAATGCCGGGTGTGACAATGGTCACTTGTCTCCACCCCTAGATACTTGCATAAACACTCCCCCCATCCTCTAACCACTCCACACTGTCAACTGCACAGAATGACTTGAGTGGACACTTAGTAAAAGAAGCCAGAAGGTCATCTAGAACTCTTAGAATAAGAATAAATAGAGATGATAATGTATCTGTTCGGATTTCGGGAGATTAACCGAGTATCCGACGGACTCAGCAACCGGCAAGACTTTACTAAGATTCAACACGCATAGACTGAACTAAAATGTTCCAATAATCGCTTCTCTTTACAAACGCATGCTTTTTATAAGGTTTTATTCACTCATTATTACACATAAACACTCATACATACACACTGTTTGTTTCCCCCTCCCGCTGACACAGGTGGATACAGTACCCCGGATCTTTGCCTAATAGCCTGTTCCTATCCTATCTGTCGGCTGGGATTTCAGCTCACACTGAAACATTCTAAGCTGGCCCAGACCGGCCACTTGAGAGCCATTCTTCGCTCTCTCGATCTGGTACAACTTAGCTGTTGGTATTAGATTAGTTCAACACTACCACCTTTGCATCACCTATGCTCATGTTTACCTATGTTTTCTCTATGTTACCTCTATGGTTTTAAATCTGAATTTGGGAGACAAAACAAGAGGCACAATACATACTCTGTTACAATCTAACACATTACAACACAACATGTTATTATAAATGCACATTAATATGTATATTCACCATTGGCCTCTCGCCTGTTGCTCTCCTGATCTTCTCCTTGAATCTACCCCACTGTTGATTTACACACATGGATACAGCAGGCCCTGACTGGAGTCACACCTCCTGGCAAAGTTATCAGCCAATCGAAAGCCCAGACTGCTCCTTATCTGCCTGAGATGGTTCTAAGCCCATGCCTGTCAGCCAACTTCCACCACACTTCCTGTGCTGTGCCTAGCTGGTATCTCAGACTAGCTTAAACTGGTAGACCCTTAGATATTATTATAAAGGTGTTTTGGTAACCCAATATCTAAGCATGGACTTTAGAACATATATTGACCCACATTACAGGAATTGAAATGATACTTCATCCATTGCTCCCCTGCTATCAACATGTGTGTAGCACCCCTTCCCCTGTAGGCATCGTAAAACACCCCACACTCTACAGGAAGGTAGCCTACAACCCAACCCCACTGGGGTTGCATGCAGCTCATTTATTGCCCCACGGAATGTGCTTAGAGACCTTATCTATAGACAGTTCCCTCTCCTCTCTCCCTGATGAGAGCACATGTCCAGATCACCTAATACATCCCCAATCTTGATCATAATCTCGTCCATTCATAATTGGACAGTACACCCCCCACGTCTGCGTATGAAAATGGATATGGAGATTCATTTTCATATGCAGACAGATTAATTTGATCTGGGCCGACACCACTTTAAGTAATATCGGATCCTGCCTGAAGTGATTATACAATATATACATACTTTAAACAACACAACACACTAAAATAAAACACAACACATTAACTGCATAAATCAACAAAGGAAAAATAATAAAAGGTTTACATGCGTCGATAATCATGGACATTTCCCTCCTGTACCCAATCGCACCCTTATTTATTAAATCCGGTTACAGCTAATCACACTTCTGTGTCTAATGGTGTGATGCTGGGAGCGACACCAGAGCCCCTTTTTATGACACCTCCACCCCTGGTGGATGTGCTCCATGTCATGTCAGCCAGGATTGAACCCTGGACGACATGCCCTGTCCTCACCTATGTCCGTTTGTTTTATGGCCTTTTGCCCGGACAAAGGTTTGCTTTAATATGTCTTAAACATCCCCCTCCTAGATTGAGGAATAAGACACAGACCCCGAGAGTGGCAGTTTTACTCCTTATCTTAAACAAACATACCCTTCCTGTTCACCCCCTCTGCACCCACTTTTTATGTTACAACTCCACACAAAACACACAGCCACCACACTGAGAAAGCATTCCCTCCCCCCCCTAGATTTAGGAAGAAACATTATATCAGCATTCTTTATACACATCTGTTTGAGGCACTTTAGTGCTCTATGATTTAAAACTGTTCGGATTTCGGGAGATTAACCGAGTATCCGACGGACTCAGCAACCGGCAAGACTTTACTAAGATTCAACACGCATAGACTGAACTAAAATGTTCCAATAATCGCTTCTCTTTACAAACGCATGCTTTTTATAAGGTTTTATTCACTCATTATTACACATAAACACTCATACATACACACTGTTTGTTTCCCCCTCCCGCTGACACAGGTGGATACAGTACCCCGGATCTTTGCCTAATAGCCTGTTCCTATCCTATCTGTCGGCTGGGATTTCAGCTCACACTGAAACATTCTAAGCTGGCCCAGACCGGCCACTTGAGAGCCATTCTTCGCTCTCTCGATCTGGTACAACTTAGCTGTTGGTATTAGATTAGTTCAACACTACCACCTTTGCATCACCTATGCTCATGTTTACCTATGTTTTCTCTATGTTACCTCTATGGTTTTAAATCTGAATTTGGGAGACAAAACAAGAGGCACAATACATACTCTGTTACAATCTAACACATTACAACACAACATGTTATTATAAATGCACATTAATATGTATATTCACCATTGGCCTCTCGCCTGTTGCTCTCCTGATCTTCTCCTTGAATCTACCCCACTGTTGATTTACACACATGGATACAGCAGGCCCTGACTGGAGTCACACCTCCTGGCAAAGTTATCAGCCAATCGAAAGCCCAGACTGCTCCTTATCTGCCTGAGATGGTTCTAAGCCCATGCCTGTCAGCCAACTTCCACCACACTTCCTGTGCTGTGCCTAGCTGGTATCTCAGACTAGCTTAAACTGGTAGACCCTTAGATATTATTATAAAGGTGTTTTGGTAACCCAATATCTAAGCATGGACTTTAGAACACATATTGACCCACATTACAGGAATTGAAATGATACTTCATCCATTGCTCCCCTGCTATCAACATGTGTGTAGCACCCCTTCCCCTGTAGGCATCGTAAAACACCCCACACTCTACAGGAAGGTAGCCTACAACCCAACCCCACTGGGGTTGCATGCAGCTCATTTATTGCCCCACGGAATGTGCTTAGAGACCTTATCTATAGACAGTTCCCTCTCCTCTCTCCCTGATGAGAGCACATGTCCAGATCACCTAATACATCCCCAATCTTGATCATAATCTCGTCCATTCATAATTGGACAGTACAGTATCAATATTGCAATATAGAAATATAGGACGGACGTTGTTTAGTGTATGTTTTGTAATAATACAATCTAAAAAATAACTAGTAGGCTAATTGAGTTTTCAAATAATTACATGTAGAGTAAAACTACTTGCCGCTAACACTGCAAGTAGGCTATAATTTATTCCATGGAGTTACTTGTAGTTTTAGACCCATGCTTTTAATTGCTAAATTTAAAAATGCTGTATGTTTACATTACATTATTAATATGTACAAAGGTACCTTTTTACCCCTAAATGCATGGCTTGAATCAGCCGTGCACTGATGTGAAAGAGTCAAAACCTTACCAACAGAAAGTCAGGGGAAAAAATACCTTAGACGTGTGTTATGATGCTTCCACTTTGAAGTACTACACTATGTCTTCTCATTCAATATTTGAACAACAACAATGTCACAGATTGATCAAATTATATTAAAGACGGATTTCACCGCGACGCGCGATCACGCATGGATGTCATGGATGGATCAAATTATATAAAAGACGGATTTTACCGCGACGCGCGATCACGCACGATGTTATTAATTCATGTAGGCTATTGATCATCAGGCAGCTGCATCCAACGGTAATAAAGTTACAGAGATTAAAACACAGTGCTTAACATGCACTTGTGTGCACTGAAATAAAGGGCAGAAGAATGGATTTACAACTAAGACAATCGTCAGAATGCGTGTGGTCCGTGTGGAGACCACAAACAAACAGCAACTTTTTCTTCAGTGGACGACGGGTAAATCAGTTAATTTATACTTTTATTACAACATCCAACAGCATCATATCAAGTTAACAAAAATGCTGATGTTGTAGGCTATTTATTGACTATTGTCACAAACACACGGCTACTGTAACTGGAGAACAAAGATAGCTATGGCCAATCGAAACGACTCTATGTAAATATGTGCAGGAATGTTCACACCCCCAAAATACGGCAAATAAACTGTACTTATAGAGACATTTTTGCAATGTAAATACAACGACTTAATGACACTAAAACGACTTTCTGATGGAATAAAAACATTCTTTAACATTCCAACTGTTTTAATGTGGCTAAAAACGAAAAACACCAAAAAAAAAGAAATAATCTATTTGGTCCTATAGTGACATAACAGAGTTGGCGACTTGTGGTTCAAATTACTGGCACTGGTCACATATTGTGAAAATTGACATTTATTGGCGAATATCTTTCCAACCAACTTTATGCAATAATTGATGTTCCCAATAAGTATATGTACATAACGTGTACAAGGTAACCAACTCCATAATACTTGTGAAGAAACTGCTTAAAAATAATATTGCATGCCTATGGTGATGGCCTAACTACAATATCAGCCACAAACGGCTTGCTGCTTCTCTATGAATGGTCCAGGCCCTTAAGGAGATAACATCAGTCTAATCACCAAAGTTTCCCCATATGTAGCCATGGTTGGACTAAGACAAAAATTTGGCCCGGACATTTTCGCTGAATTTGGCCCAGACTGGCCCACCACAACCAGCATGCAGATACTCTACTGACTTTTCAGGGGTCGAGGCCCATACAAATACTTGAAATACAAGCCCTTAACACCTCCACATTTAACAGTAAACAACATAAATGATACACAACCAACAGACAACTAATTTAACATTTGGCCCAGACCGGCCCACCAGAGGGTCAGCCCACCGTGCACATGCCTGGTATGTCCTGTGGCCAATCCAGGCCTGGATGTAGCCCAGGGCATGCTCTAATGATTTAGTTAGGGCACCCAAGACAGCGACCTTCGGGGTCACCACAAATCCAATATGGCCACCACATGGTGTGGGCTGTAATGTTTAAACCAGATGATCAACATATGCAAACTTGTGTATTTCACATTTTTAGACAATTAGATACATGTTGAAATACTTTTCTTTATGATTGGGTGGACGCCTAATTCGTATATTTCCGAGATGGCAGTTATAGGAAGATTTGTTATACCTAAATCTTCCTATAACACTCTTGGTAAACTTGGTGTATTATGATGATTCAATCTATCTAGACTAGAGCACTTTAATTTGCTTATTATTACCAATACGGTCACTATTCACCATCTATTGTACATTTTCGCCCAGATTAAGTTAAGCTCAAAACAAACAACATATGCAATTTTCAGATATTGAAACAATAACATAAGTAAGTAAGTAGTTTTGATACAGCTAACATATTAACATTGTTTAGAATGTAAACAATACGTTTAGATCAGACGCAATCATTGATACTTCGCCACACGCACACATGCACGCACGCGATAAATGACAACATGTACACCTAATAATGTCTGGTACTTTCTTCTTCTAAGTAACTGTAGAAGCGACTTTTTGGGATTATCAGTGATGAGCTCATGGATGATGACATGTAGGGTTAACTGCTGCTTTGTAACAAGAAAAATGTGCTCTCAAACTAACCTGGATTCAATGTATCTGCACTACAGCTTTGAAACCATCCTGAAAAGGACACAAAAATTGTTCTGTACCTGGCCCATGCTGGGGCCAATGGCCATAAAGGCATTTGTCTATCAATTGTAGTTCTTGCAATCCACTTATTTGAGACATTAAGCATCACACAGCTGGATTGGCTTTGGCTGCGGAAATAACTACTGGGACATTCCTGTTCATGATATCTGCAATGCTCCTGGTCTCCAAAGGTCACTGGCTTTGCCTCTCTTCCATGTGCCAACAGGCTGTGAATAGGCAGTTTTGGAGGCAACACTGGATCTGACAGGCAACCTACAGTATAGTTGCCCTCACCTTGGAGCCTGTGCAGATCAACTCTGATGTCCAGCGACTCCTTCATCTGCGTCTTCAGCTATCTCGATTCCCCATACAGTACATCTAGCGATTCTAGCCAGTTGTGTTTTCCACATCAACATCTTTCTTTAGCACATCCATGTGGTTGCAGTGGCTAATCCCATCCCCCTGCTATTGTGTCTGCATGGTTGTCATATTCATGATTTCAGTATATGGGACTCCATAACAGTAAGTAGTACAAGTAAGTAGGTCAAAGTGCCTTCTTATCAGAGTCGGAGGTGCCCAGGATCAAAGCCATGGCATAGTCATAGAGGGTATGCACAGGACATCATCATCATACCCGGAGGTTATGCGGGAACGCTTACTGAGTGGGAAAAATAAACACTTTCTGGCCTTGACAGCTCATACCTCCAAACAGAAATCTGATTGCATTAAACAACGTTAAACTCACTTTGCCACTCGATTTGCCACTCACTTTATGCATGCACATACTCTATTGTGGTTGAAAGGTGAGTGCTCTACTGAGCAACCAGGCCACCCTCATGTGAGATTGCCTGCACCAATAATGAGGGTCTAGACGACAACATACAGTATAAGAACATTCCAATGTTTCTAATGCTAAAGAAAAAACATACAAATACACAAGTTTTCCAATATAGTGTGAAATGTTAAGGTACAAGAAGGTATTTTCATATTGCCTCCATCTTGGACATATGCAAATTAGGTGTCCAGACACACCCAATCATCGATTTGCCTTCGGAGTTCATATATTTGGGAAAGTGACCCAGACTAGGACCCCCTAGGGGTCCTGAACCCCCTGTTGAAGAACCATGTCATAAATTATGTCCATTGCTAGTATTTTGGTACCTCCCTGTTAGAAATGATGATTTGGACTTTATCCTTTTCTCCTATCCTTTTCTCCTACCTTTACCATTTTCTGTAGCCATCGCCATCAGCAATAAAAGAGATGACAAGAGATGCTGTGGTGAGAAAAATGAAGGACGACCTCCAGAGAGTGGTTCCTGACGACGATGAGACGCAGATTGACATGCTCAATGGTTATCCTGGTTTTCAAAGTGTAAGTATATTAAAGGGACACTTCACTTTCCTGGGGTCTTTATGTGTGTAATATGTGGTTTTAGATTTTAGCAGTGAGCCCAGTGCCAACTGGCCTAGACTTATGGCAGCAGCCCAGGGCTAGTCTAGCTGCCTTGTTTTGTTGCATTAAATATAACTTTCCAAGTTGACCTTTAGAAGCAGATGACTACGCTACCACCGGCCCATTATTGATTATGTTTATCAAAACAATAATGGTGCCAGATCAATAATGGTGGGATCTTTAACGTCCTTGCGGGCTTAATATGCAATAGCTAAACTGTAATTTAGATGGCATGTTATGTAGACTAATGCCAAGTCATCATTGTCCTGGCATCCTATAAGTATAATGTGTATACTGTAGGTTGAATGTACAGATAGATTATTGATGTTAGTTATTCTACTGCTAGATGACAGTTTATCATTATCCTAGATCAGTGGCATTACCTCAGGGCACCTGACCTCAGGTCCTTCAGGTTTCTCACTCACCATTGAACCTAGTATGCCAGACTTGGGTGGTCTCAATGTACCAACGTAGGCTCACACATTGTTACTTATTTATCTACAAATTCAGTATATTGCACAGACACAACTATATAAACAGACCTTCGTGTTCCCCTGCCACCTCGGTTGCGTGGAATCACTTGCAAGACCGATCTGATGGCAGACTCCCATCGCCTGCTTCCCTGCCTAAATGTTTTTAATGAATTCCTAAAATGTGCTATTTCTCTTGCCTAAAATATGTTTGCTACTCTTAATTTAGCTGTAAACGGGAGTTGATTAATACATACGTAAAATACCCATATCCTTTTGTTTTTCTCCTCAGGTCAGCTGTCTAGAGGAGCCATGAATCAAATGAAATTGAAAAGTTCAAAGTTCAAAGAAACTTCAAAGTTGAAGTTGAAGAGAGTGAATTCCAGATTTCCCAGGCATGCTGGATTATAATTACTTTCTTTAGATGGGGGGGGCGGGGGACGGGGGGCATTTTAATCTGGGGGACAATAGACATACCGTACACAGAGGTGGCTCTTTGAAAGTTCTTGTAACTCCTAACAACATTCAACTCAATACTGTGTGATTTCAAATGAAAGCTAAAATTCCCATATACATATTTTCTTAGGGGTGCACTACTACTACTACTACAGAAAAGAGAGACCTTGAAGAGGGAAAGATACCCACGCAATCCAAAAAAGTATGTATTATGCATGTCTGTGTAACAGTATGAAGTGGGATCTTAAATATGTAATACTTTATACTACTAAAACATTTTAATAATTTTGAGAGGAAAGTTGACTTTGTATTTTTTTTCCTTTATAGATAAGGGTCTTAGATGAAGAGTCTGAAGAGGATGAGGCGGAGGATGAGGTCTATCGAGCTCTTGGTGGTAATGCATTTTTGACATTTATCATTTAGACAATGCTACAGTATGTACTGTATAGCACACATATATTATTTTGCACTCAACACTATTCTCAGGGCCCCTCTCAGCTAAGTGACTTGGAGATCCCTGATGTGATCAATATTGACCAGCAACTCCACATCTGACCTCAAACCTGACTTAGATCTCCATATATGGAGTTTACCTGTTCTGGCATTCCATATATTAACCCTTCCCCATCCATCCTTCCTCTTTGATGTCTCCCTTTTGACTGACTTAAACTCTAGACGGGCCTGCCCCAAAGTTATTAGTGCAGCCGCACCCGACAGCCGGCGAAAACTAGAGTTCTTAACAGGCCCGAAAATTAAGATCTTACCCCCCCATACCAAAGCAGCAGCGCTCGTCCAGCAGTCTGCTGTCACCCAGGCAGATATGTTGATCTGACCCCCCCATTCCCCCCCCACTCATTCCAAAGCGCCAGTGTGCACGCAACCTCTTGCCCTCAGGCGTCTTACTGGTTAATTGATTATACTGTATATATTTTTTTACTTTTTACAGTACTTCCTGGTTTGGTGAGGGAGCTCCAAGATGTAAAAGATGACCTCAAGGCTGTGAAAGATGACCTCACAGCTGTAAAAGATGACCTGAAGCAGGTCTTGGCCTTTTTCAAACTGCTTAAAATGGCGGAAATCTGAGGGTGGAGCTTACCGGTCAAAGTGACAGATGTGGTTCCGATAAGTCCACATATCAGCCATGGAAACAAGTGTCATGGCTTTTCGCCAAACGAGGAATGAGACATTATTATTGTGGTAGGCTGTACTTCTCATATTGCGAAACTACTTGCAGTTTTTCATTGGAAAATACTGGTGACAAAAAAGACAAAAAAGAGAGAAGTATGAGTATGTGACAGTCTATAGTGATCATGTTGAAATGTGTTGTTCAGTATATTCTATCACAGATTAGATTCTATCACATGAACTCAAAGGTGTCAATGTCATCCAAAGTCGTGCTGCTGCACAGATACACAATACACATAGGCCTACACACTTTCTCACATGCACACTCTTAATATGCATGCGCGCAATTTTGTTTAGTTATAGTTACCCACTCTAACCAAAAAGCCATCTGCCTTGCTGAGATTACTATTTGATCCAAAGAGAATGCATTCCGTTTTCCCCAGGTGTAAAGATAGATTGTTATCAGCGAGCCAGGTGCAGATTCTACCGAGTTCAGAGCTGAGGGCCTTTTCAACCTGCAGTTTGAGACCAGCAGTGCTGAGTCATCTGCGAACAGGAACAAGTTGCAGTCACAATATGGGAAGTGTTGGTGTGTATTTAAAGTCCTGCGCTGAGTACCTCTTATCACTCTCCTCTCTCCTCTGAAGAGTTCTCTCCTCGCAGAGGACTCTTCCTCGTCTTCACCATGAGGCTCCTGGCTCTGCTGTTGGTGCAGCTGGCGCTCCCGTCGCTGACCAGCGGACACGTCGTGGCCTTCGATCAAGGCTGTCCAGAATTCTTCATCCCGAACCCGGCCAGCCAGAACGGCCACATCTTCCCTACCATCCTGCTGCACGGAGACCAAAACCATTGAACCACAACAGATTTGCCACGCTCTATGACACGACAAACCGGATTCCGGTGTATTCTGCATACACTGTAGCACTGCCGATCGGCAATGAGAAGCAAAAGTGAAGAGTGGAAGATTGAACCCCAGGTGAGTCTTTTTAACTGCTTAACCACTTGAACATGAACTCTAGTGTCTAGTGATGGGGGAACATTTGGCAAAGCAAATAAACAAGATCACATTGTGAGCTTGTAGATTGTCTATTTTCAGCAAATACATTTAGTGTAAAGTGTACGTCTATTACAGTGGTGGAAAAAGTACTGACATTTTCTTCTATTTAGAAATGTCTTTCGATCTGTTGGCATTTTGTGATATTTTTAGTGATTGGCTTATTCCTTATTTACTTTTGTATATATTTGACAGAGATTATATCTGATATACAATGATGTAGGCCTACACCAGTGACAAACTATAATTTATACTCATTTTACAGCTTGAAAAATAGCAGGAGGTGAAACAGATGGACCGAGCCGAGAAAGGATTCCAATGTAAGCATCAGGCAGTGGACGACGACTATACAAACGACATCAAGGAATGAAAAAAACAGCTACGGGATATTTACACCAGAGGCCACCTGAACCCAAAGACCGCCGCTGACAGCAAGAAGGGGAGAGAAGCCACCTTCACTCTCACAAACGCAGCACCGCAATTAACACTACGAAGTCTGAAAAAAAATCACTACTACTCAGTCGGCTGAACGGTCAAGGGGACCGTGTTTTTGGTGCGATTTGATTGGCCACTCTCTCCCCCACACGTCCCTCTCCAGCTGGAGAAGACATTGTTCAAGCCTGCATCCCATTTCCAACGAATCAAATCATAATATGTTTCTTAACACATGTTTTCACTCCTAAAATGTATAAAACTAATAATACATGTGAAAAAAATATATTTAGCCGTTGCCCGTTAGTACTATATTGCAACATAGCCATGGAAGAGTGTCACGTTGCTGCCTTTTGTTGTTATTTTTTTCCTTCCAAAAGAGCAAGATCACTTTGTCTTTTCTTGTGTGTTATCGATGTAATTAATATATGTCACCCCACGCGATGTACAGACTGCTTGACTAGGCATGTAAACATGACATAATTGTATTAATGTTTAAGTGTAATGATGTTATTGACCGGATTGTCCGTAGTCCTCCAGCCGTTAGCTTACAGTTGCTAATATTATAAGCTAACAACATTACTAAAGCCAATGTATTGCATTAAATGCGGCCTGTCCGCGGTAAATTACTTATACAAGTGAGTCGCGTTATATTTACCTAAATTACCAGCCAAAGTACATTCCAAATAAACAATTATTAGCCACGTTATGTTGTTATATCAGTTTAATTAATAAAAAAACATCGTTCATAATACGGCCGTTAGCACTGTGAATTCAACATCCGGTGAGGAGAGGATACGGTTCGTGTATGTGTTGTGTATGGAAGTCAGCGCATACAGTGGCTTACCGGATGTAAGCCTTGCACACTAATGCACACTTCATGACCATTTGCATGCTTCCCTGAGAGGGAGAGAGAGAGAAAAGGTTTACAGATAAAGAAGGACGGACAGGCTGAACTCTTTTGACTGACAAAGAGCTGGCGATATTGAGCCTATATGCCAGAACAAATTAATCCACAGCAGCATGCCTACATAAGTTCCACGTCGCTTGCAGAAAGAACTGTTCTTTTGACTGACAAAACATTTAGCGGTTCGGAATTATTCAAACACTTTTTATTTTGTATCGCGCATCGGCAAGCGTTCTCGCTTCATGGAAAGTAAATGTCGGGTCGAGTCTAACCGAGCATTCAATAATAATAATAATAATAATAATAACAATGATAATAATCATTGTATTCATATTCCTATTATCTTATCAAAATAATAAACAAATTCCAAGTTAATTAACCAGCCAAACGTATATGATTTAATTCGTTGGACATGGAATGCAGCAACAACAACAACAATGTCTTCTCCAGCTGTCCGTTTGTGTGTTCTTTTTTTTTTCTCCACCCCTACCACCATAACCACCACAACTCGCTCATTTTTTGCTCATTTAAAAAAAATCAAAATACCATGTAAACTATGGAATTGGGGCTTTCATTTGGTATATAAATCGGTTGTGTAGGCGCTCTCTACGAAACGATATCAAGTGAAAAGGAAATGTCGGGGAATCACCATTAACACCATTATCAAGCAGCGCAAACAAAAGACGAGAGGGGGAGAAAGGGTGACGGCGGTCGATTGGGCCGATTATAGTCAGACTGAGTAAGAGATATATGCCTAAAATCATATTTACAAAATGTTTCAAATGGAAAAAAAAACAGAGATGATTTCAACCGAATATTTAGACAAATGAGCATTTGCGCCTGTCGTAGACATGCGCAGAGCAAGTTCAGTCAGGGAACCTCAGTCAGCGCGCCGGCTGTTAATTGGGCCACTGCAGCATCACGCTCTCATCCACATGATTCACTCAGCCAATCACACACTCACCCCATCTCATACCGGCTACTTGAACCAGAGGTTTGCATTCCTCTGCCTTCTTGCTTGCTTACACTGCTGTTGTATCAGCGTGCTGCTGTCATACAACCTGCGCTCAATTCTGCTGCTGCTGCTGCTATACTGTATACTCGTGCTGCTGTATACAAGTGCTCAATTCTACTGTCACCAGTCTCGCCACTGCTACAGTGGCGTCCGGGCGAGTAGGCTTGCTTGCTGCTGCTTTTTGTATACTGTGCGCTGCTGTATACAAAGCGCTCAATTCTACTACTGCTGCTAATGTCACCAGTCTCGCCATTGCTGTGGCGTCTGGGCGATTAGGCTATGCACTAAACGTTGCTTTCATACAATTCTGGTAAGTCAGTGAGTTTAATTGGTTGGAAGAACGTGCACTGCTTTTGTTCACCGACGGAAATAACCTAGATCAAGTTGAAGCTGCTGCTTAAATGTCCTCCTCTGTTGCCATTTGTATCGTTGTGCCTCGATCACACCGAGATCGCTTTTTTTTGTTAGCCAATGAATTTCACGTCGGGTCCTGTCCTGCTCACAGCACTAGTCAAGGAAGCAGCTTACTTGCCGTCTGCTCTGCTTTCCGCCGTTCTTCACATGTAAATCCAGGCCAAAGTTTATAATCAGTTTTATGACTGGTCACGCTTGGTGCGCATTCTTGTCTTGGCTGCTACTAGTCAATATGTTGGACGTAATATAGATTCAAGGCAACGGGATTAAAAGCATGCATTTGTCCACAGTGTAGAGTAGGAGAGTGGCAACACGCTTTGTATAGTTCCAACATTGTTCCTTGGCTGGAACTATCCCTTGAGATAGAACGAGCACTTCCGCATTCCATTGTTGCCAAGTGAGTCAACACTAATGTCGCCACTATTACTAGTTTACTCGGAGTATGTCCGCATCGCGTCTGTCAGGTATGTTGCCACGTCTGCACATTAAAAGCGTCTTGGGCTTGTTTTATTTAAGTCACTTGCCGGGTCTGTTGTTGTTTAAACCTGCGGTTCATTCGAGGCACCCTCAATTTTATATGACGATAAACTTATTTGACGTTGTTGGATTGTTTTCATAATGATTCAAGATAGTTTTGTGGCTTGTTTTCGTTGACCCAGCTGCTTGTCTCTTCCAATATGGCAACACAAGTTCTCTGATCAGAATGAAACGTCCAATGCAGCATCAGTTAGAAGTAAATGGAGTTGACCAGAACAACTGAGAGAGCATTGAGGTTGCTCTTGGTTGCATAGGCCTTGGGTCCCAAGGAATATTTCAGTGTGAATTGTACCGTATCATGCACCTAGTGTTGGGCAGAGCCATGCTGGATATTCTTTTTTTTTTTTTTTTTTTTGGCTGGAGGAATCAATATCATGCCATTGATTCATGCTAACTACCTATAAACTAATTGATCCTGCTGTTCAAATAAATGATTTACCTGGCTATAAGGTGGATGCTTGCACATTCAGGAATCTCAATTATTTTTAGTAGGCCTATTATGAGGTATTTAGGATGCGAATTGATAGTGATAGTGGGTGCCCCCCCGCCTCACTGGCCCCAGTGCGGGAGCGCACTCGTCCATTTGTTTGCATTGCACAGTGCGCTATTTCCGAACGCGCCCATTGTGTCAGTGGGTGCTTCAGGCCTCAAGCACCCCGACTCGATGCCTATGCCTACTCTTGGAGAAATAGGCGGCATGGGTTACAGCAGAGCCATCTAATAGAAGAGTTACGATGAGCGGGCAGAAACCGAGCACTGTTCATGCAGCCTGAAAGGCGGACAAGTGGAGTTTCGAATACATTGTTTTCAACGACGGCAGTGCAAATAAGAAGCTATTTAGGCATGTGTGCAACATGACATGTTTTAAAAGTATTATTCAGGACGACTAAAGTCTCTGTAATGTGTTTGTCATACGATTACTACAAACAATCTAAAATAAGGGATTTAAGAATACTAAAGCTGGGCTGTTGCTGGGTCAGGCATTTCTGCCTACTTCTGTCCTTCTACCCATTTGTAGAAGAAGAGCCGCGCCATTGAACTGGCCCCATGAAGTGAACTGAGTTTCGTAACTCCGTCTTACTCTATGGGTCTGTTTTACAGGTAAGTACTTATGGTGCTCCAGGGAAGTGTTTAACATTAAATAAAACGCACAGTCTGTCTTTAAAGACAGGAATTGGCTCATTGCTAACATTTCTGCTATGCTTAGCCCAGGAACAGAGGCGTCGTGTTTTTCCTATGCTCAGCCAGGAAAAGAGGTATGGCGTTACCACGCTGCTAACACTGCTGCTAAATGATTGATTTGAATTCTATCAGTGTTACGGCTTAGATGATACTACACTGTGACTGAAGCTAATTTGCCTTAACGTCAACTTTAGCTATATCCATGTCTTTTTAAAGCGATTCATAGCTGTTCTCATGCTGCTTCTGTCTCCATTTCCTGAGCGACAGCCTTTATACTGATGAGATGAAACTTGGATGCTGGGAAGGTCCTCCCTGTGGGTTGCCGCATACAGTCTTCATCGCAGCTGCAGCCATTATCGGATAGGCTCACATTGGTGGTATACGTGGTTCTGCTGCTACTGAAACCATGAGGCAGGTCATCAGTTAATGAATCCGCATCTTCACCTAGGCTGCTTTTGTTCTATTAATTCTATATTCACATGCAGTCGCTCAGCCACCTAAGTAGTGTTTCGGTTGAAACATCTGTATCCTTGATATGTTGACATGGACGCAGCTCCTTCTACGGTCTTGGGGGAAGAGTATGAAGGGAGATGGGTTGCAGATAAATGGCTGAATTTAATACTTGCCGGCAGATGCAAGTCTTCCGTGTTATTTGAGCTACCTTATAAGCAGCGGTAGCATGCTTTGGTCGGATAAAAACCTGGGAAGGGAAACGGATCAGTCATAATGAAGGAATCTGCATCACCCATCAATAAGGACGCTCCTCTGTTCCATCTATCGACACGTTACTCAGTGGTATAACTTGGACCTGTGTTATGGATTATTTCATTCTAAGAGCTGTCTAATTCCAGGTTTGTCAACGTAGAGATGCTTGTCTTGTTTAATTTCATGTTCTAGCTCAGAGGCCATGCTGATGGTTTCGAAGCTGCCTGGTAACCTTAAATCAAACCATGGTAAATTATTCCTGCCTTCTCTTAATTGCAGCTGCAAGCTCATGAGGTTACAGTATGTTGCAGGGTCCTATTCATCTTTCCAAGTTGCTTTCCGTGTATCCTATCATAGTAGTGCTTTTAGTTAATTGTTGTAAATCTCAAAGGCATTATAACTGGCGTTCAGCTTTACTCCAGAGTTTCAGTGAGTAATCGACTGGCATCCTATAATATATATATATATATATATTATTTTTTATACTTTCTATGTGGTGAATCCTATGCATGATATTTCCACTTCTGACTTTGCTTGGATGCCCACCATAAAATCACTCAAAACAGCTAATTTCATTAAGGTATATCTGTGACAGCAACTAACACTGGTCTTTGCCCTTTCTCTTCCATGCCTCGTTTTCTGCCATGCTGTCCATCCGCAATGTCATGAGCCCCTATTCATGATGGATTCCGGGAAGCCATGGCCGGTCCTGCAAAAGCTGCTTCTTCTGTGTCAAAGCTGTGGGCTGCCTCCTAATCGCTACACGTCACTCTTTAGGATCGGCACAGCAGCACCAAAGTTCCAAATGCTACACTCCACAAGCTTCGGGCTGGTGGTCCTCTGCAGCTGTTGAAAGCTATGCTCTGCTAAACTCGAATGCTTTTCAGGCTCAGAACTAATGAGCTCTGAATTATGTTGGTTACGTTGCTGCTGCTACATATATTCATTATTTTGCTCCTTATGCTGCAGGATATTATTAATACTCTTAACTGTTTTTCTGCATGATCTTTCTGTTTCTTAGGCCGGTGGTCTCTGCTGCTTACGAAAGCTATGTTAGACCAGTCTTGAAAGATATTTTACAGGCTCAAATACTAACTAAACTGTTTTTCTGCATGATCTTTCTGTTTCTTAGGCCGGTGGTCTCTGCTGCTTACGAAAGCTATGTTAGACTAGTCTTGAAAGATATTTTACAGGCTCAAATACTAACTAAACTGTTTTTCTGCATGATCTTCTGTTTCTTAGGCCGGTGGTCTCTGCTGCTTACGAAAGCTATGTTAGACTAGTCTTGGAAGATATTTTACAGGCTCAAATACTAACTAGTCGCGAATAGTGTGTTATTTGCTACAGATTTTCTTTTTTCTTACTTACTACAGAAGTACAATTATTCTTAAAACTGTATTTTGCATATTACTGTGGCAGAACTTGCCGCATTGCAGCGTTGCCGCCGCATCATGATCATGCATGCGATCATGTTGCAAGCTAAAATTTGAAGCTCCAGGTGGTAGACTACTGGGTACTGATTTCAGATATTAATGATAATGATAGAATGTCCCTTTCGGTGATCCTGGTTGTGTTGGGTTATTTGTGCAGTGGGTCATGTTGGTTTTGCAGTGCGCAGCGAACCAGGACACCGTTTAGGACTCCTGAATTTCAGGGATCAACAGGCGCTGTACTGTTGAACACATTGACCTAGTCATCACATAATGCTAGAACAGCCGCTGTACTGTCGAACACATTGACTAGTCATCACATAATGCTAGCATGACCTATGTCTGATCCATGTCCTATGACCCTTGTCGCTGCGCGGAATGGATATCGGTATGGTCTTCCTGTTACAGGAAACAACAGGTGCTCTGTTGTACACATGTATAGCTTAGGGTTGGTGATGATCTGCTTTTTGGGGGTTTCGGATGTTTTGCGCTGTTGGGGGATTCAGAGTCCCTATGGTTGGGACTGATGCGCTTGACCTGAGTACCTAAAAAGCAGATCCAATACATCGCCAAACCATAATAAATATATTGCATTGATTATCTTATATTCAATAAATATATATTACATCCTCCTTGAGTTGTCTGACTGAAATGAGCATTTGCGCCTGTCGTAGACATGCGCAGAGCAAGTTCAGTCAGGGAACCTCAGTCAGCACGCCGGCTGTTAATTGGGCCACTGCAGCATCACGCTCTCATCCACATGATTCACTCAGCCAATCACACACTCACCCCATCTCATACCGGCTACTTGAACCAGAGGTTTGCATTCCTCTGCCTTCTTGCTTGCTTACACTGCTGTTGTATCAGCGTGCTGCTGTCATACAACCTGCGCTCAATTCTGCTGCTGCTGCTGCTATACTGTATACTCGTGCTGCTGTATACAAGTGCGCTCCCACCTCCACCCCAGCTACCACCTGTCGTTTTGGATCTACTGTTTTAGGTACGGGGGATTCAGAGTCCCTATGGTTGGGACTGATGCGCTTGACCTGAGTACCTAAAAAGCAGATCCAATACATCGCCAAACCATAATAAATATATTGCATTGATTATCTTATATTCAATAAATATATATTACATCCTCCTTGAGTTGTCTGACTGAAAGTCATGCAAGGGGAACTTTCTCTGGACTCCATGGGCTAAGAAAATAAACGTTGAAATTTCAAATTCGGTCAGAACGGCTGCTCAGACTTCCTAGTGTTAAGTAAAGCTAATGAAGCATGGAGCAGAGAGGTTGAGGACCGTGTTTTTAGAAACAAGCTAGGACTAAAACAATGCAGTGAAAAGGCCTACTTAGTGACCGGGGTAGTGCCAGGAGAGAGCTGGTTGGGGTCAGAGGGAGACGGTCAGGCTGAGAATGAGAAACGAGTCAACGTGCCCGAGAGTTCTGGACCGCTTACTGCTGCAGAAAGGAAATTAAAATTAAGAATAAAAATAAAGCCAACCAAGTGCCGCCGCCAACAGATCAGTACCGCTATGTTTCTAAAGCCTATCGTGCAAACAATGAGGATGATTTAAAAATGTCGGAGATGAGTGTTGGTGATCTGGAGAAGTGGCTTTCCGAAGTGTACAAGAGTGCAAGTAGCACAGTGTTTGGAGGGATTAGCGGGTGCGGGGGGCAGGACCTGAGACCAAGGTCGAGGGAGCTGCAGGGACGAACGTCAAGGTCAGGGTCGAGATCAAGAGAGCAGGTCCAGCCAGGGTCATCCATTAGATCAGGGTCGAGGTCGAGGAGGCCGAGCCAAGCAGGGGGATTGATTTGATCAGGTTTTGTTTTGTGGTTAAGATGACACTTCCAATTTGATCTATTATAGTTCATGACTATGACGACGACTCCACCTCAACCAGCTCCTCCAGCTCGGAAAAACAACCGAGACATGGTGTGTAATGTGTGTATATATTAGAGCGTGTCATTGTTTGTTGTGTACTCCTAAGTGCCTACTGTCTAAAGTATTTATTTACACTATATATCTTCCAGAAGCTCTGCCATGCAAAGCCAAGTCTTCGCCAGTCGCACTAATAAAAGGTTCACTCACTCACTCACTCACTCACTCCAATTAAAAGGGTTGTAGAGCTGTGTGTGCTGGTGTGTCTGTGTGTTAGCAGACAGGCCACACATTTCTAATTGTCTCTTGTTAATGAGCCTAAAAGCATTTTAATTCTCTCCTGTAGCTGAGTCAGATTCGGACCAGTCGTCCGTATTTTCCCATTTGGGAGACCCGAGTTACACGCCAGAGCGTGCAGATTCCCCAATGTCCCCCTGGAGCCTCACGCCCTGCCCTTCACCCACCTCCACCCCCCCACCAGTGAAAACCAGGAAAAGAAAATGAACTAAAAAAGGTGTGTATATCTGGACACAGTCAAGCTGTGAATGAAGTTGACAGACATTAATTTGACAGAAGTAAATGAGTTTATTTGTATTTCACTCAGTCAGAACAAAGTGCTGATGACTCAAAGTATATTTTATTTTAGCATTATGTTATCTTATTGTCATCTCTCTACTCTGTACTTGATTCAGGCCGCCGTTCTCTTGGACAAGAGGACGCATCGCCCGTCTCTCCGCTGCCACCTGCCCCCCTGCCCCCCTGCCTCAACCAGCCACCAACGAAGAGGCTGGTCCGTCACAGGCTAGTTCATCACTGGCACATTCCTCCTCCTCTGCTCTCCCCACCAGATGCACCATCTACAGGAGAAAGAAAAGGGAGAAGGACAGGGCGGTCCTCGCTCAGCATTCCAACGGAGGGCAGAATGCCGGTGACCACTGCGCTGAATGTGGCCTTTCGAGGAGTGCAGAGACGGGCCATGCCCATTTCAAGGGCCAATTCTATTGCACTCTAACAGACATACACCAGAAGGGCAGAGTCAGGTGGCTCAAGGAACGGGGGGCGTTCGACAAATCCAGGCTTCCGAGGACCACCGCCTGGAGAGTGAAACAGGGTAAAAGCAGCGGTGATAGCTGCAATGTCTGCCAGCTGTGTGGACAGCCAAAGAATAAAGACTATGGACACAGCTTCCTTCGTGGCTCTGGGCGCTTTTGTGCAATGCACGAGTGCAAGTCGGTGGAGCTGTGGCTGGCTGAAAAAAGACTACATGTTTGAAACATGGCCCAGCATGTGTGTGTGTGTGTGTGTGTGTGTGTGTGTGTGTGTGTGTGTGTGTGTGTGTGTGTATTCCTGGGTTTTAAGTGTTATGTATTATTGGTGTTTAATTTTCTTTATTTTTACTGTTTTTTAATATATATATTTTTTCTTGTTAATAAACTATATTCATTTCAAACCCCTCGTCCTTTTGTCTCTCATGTGGATTAGGCACTTATAGATGCAAGGTTTTGAATAAATGAAATAGTATACAATCATTCTTTCTATTATGTAAAGCACAAGGGAAAGTACAAAGAAAATAGCTGATCTACAGGCTCAAAATGCATTCATTAGTCTTCAGAGACTTTTTCCACCACAGCAGGCAAAGCAGCATGTGAGCAGAAGTTTCAGTCTTCTATGAAATAATTTAAATGCTTTTATTTGTTTTTAAAAATAAGCACTAAAACATGAGTTGACTGTACACTAAATGTATTATTAATTCATTTAATGTTGATTTGGGGTCTAACTATATTCACCCATGGAACTAAACAGTAAAGACATGGATTAAACATACTATATTAAAATGCTGTTATTGTTGTATATTGAATATATCCTACTGTGAAGTTGATTAGAACAAGTTAAATTAACTTTGATACTATAGGGCAAACATGTACATATGACAGTCTTTGTAGCCTGGCTATCACACAGAAAGCCAGCCAGGTGAGAGATCTAAGCTATTTTTGTGAAAATAGCCGACACAATTCAATTCAATTCAAAGGGCTTTATTGGCATGAGAAAACATACGTTTACATTGCCAAAGCAGAAAGAACAATACAACAATACAGCAATACAATCAATACACAAATTATGTACATTTGAAGGTCAGAATCTTCAATAGATCAAATTCTATGTACCCAGCTCAATGCAGGTATAGTGCAGGAATAAACACAATGCTTAGTCTTTAGGGTGGTTGTGTTCCATTTGATATCCTTCTCCTATCACAGCAACTCACAAATCTTGCTGCTGTGTTTGCACATTGTTGTACTTCGCCCAGCAGATATGGGATTTTTTTGTCATTGGTCATGTTTTCAAAATCTCTGTGTGTGGTTGTAATCAGTGGGAAGTATGTGTGTTCTGCCCTTGCTATACGTTGTGTGGGGTCTGGTGAGCGACCCCCGCGATGGTAAGTGCGTTGCCAGGGCAACCAGGCACGCTGTCAGACAGAAGACGCCCTCCTCCGCCAGATTGAGCTGATTGACGGACCGCACCCAAATCAGCTAGCGGCTACACCCGTCATTATAAAAGGGAGAATCAGTCTGCGTCTGAACAGCGGCTGGTTCACACACGCTCACGGAGGCACGCACAACCGTCGGGGGGTAAGAAAGACACACACACTTCCACCGAACCCATTCTCATGTGTATAGCTCTGCATATCTTAACTGTCACTCTCCTCTCGTCACAGGTTTATAGAATCCGTCTAGGGTTGTGTCCGAGGGACACAGTCCATGGGACTGGATGAAGGAAATATAACATTGAGGTCCAGTTCTCATGTATCGGGCTGCTGCAGGGAAGCCGGCCCCGCCAACGACGGCGACGTGAGAACTACAGATAAAAAGGTCGGGAAGAAACATATTAATTCTTTCTATCACATTGAGTTCGAGTTCTCCTGTATCGGGCTCCGGGAAGACGCCCCGCCACAGACGGCGACGTGAGAACTACGAACAAAAAGGTCGGAAGGAAACCTATTTAATTCCACACAGACATTGTATTGAGAACTGCCTAGCCAGCAGGCACTCATTATATAACGCCGGTTAGGCTCAACGGCTGCTGCTCGCTCGGAGCTGAATCCCCGCTATGAGAAAAGACCCTCTACAAGTAAAGGATAAATACTGACGACGTCACGAAGCAAGAATCCGTCGTCATCTCTTATTATTGTTTATTGTTATTGAAGAGCCCTCCGGAGAGGAGACGTGCGATCAGAAGACTGCATAACCTAAGTTGAAACTAACCTTCGTTTTCTCATCCTTCTCCAGGCGATGGATTGATGCCTGTGAAGCATATAATACTGAATGGAATGTAATTCATGAAGGAAACCTACGTGGGGTTTCTCCTGTATTCTATTATTTATTGAAATTACTAATAAAAGGCCAACGGCTACTGCTGCAATCCCTTGTTCCGCCTCTTGGTGACCTCAGAGACTTCACAGTTGGTATACATTCTGTATGGCTTGGCAGACAGCTAACAAGTTCCCAATAAAGATCCAAAAGGCAGTGACTTGGTGTAGGTTCTTTAGTGAAGAATAAATTGTAAAACTGCAATACAGAAAGAATAGAGAACACAACATTGTGTCATATACTGTAAAATAATAAACCAAACATAGTAATTTGTATGCATCCTACAAGAAAATAACATGTTGTACTCACTGTACTAAATGCAATCAACATTTTAGAAAATATCAAGCATATTTCTTTAAGAGCCAATATATACTTAAAGAGCCATAAAGTTAAACAAATAAAACACACAAACTTACAGACTTATCCTGTCCAAGGCCTGATAGAAAGGTTAACTTAACATGCAGTGAGAGCTCTTCACTGTGTGCTGGCTTGAACTGAACTGACTCTGACCCACTAATCACCTCATAACTACCCTTGAGAAGCTACCAGGTGAGGAGAATTACTAATGAAGTAAAAGAACATTGGTCTCCATTACACATAGGGCCTACTAGGTGAAAGGTGAACTACCTAGAAAAGTAAGCAGCACAATGTGTCTCTGATGTCTTGGCACAATGGACAGATGGTTAGGAAGTGTAGCTCGGTTTCCACTTCATTTTGTGTGCAGTGAGTGCATAGTCTGTCTTCTCTCGGGATACATGTCTGCCTATGACGGCCTTTCTCGATCGCGAGACTGTGCTCACTGAGTCTGTACCTAGTTAAGATTTTTCTTTGTTTTGGGTCGGTCACGGTGCTCAGGTATTCTGCCACTGTGTATTCTCTGTTTAGGGCCAGATAGCATTCTAGTTTACTCTGTTTTTGTGTTGCTTCTTTCCAATGTGTCAGATAGTTTTCCTTTTGCTGTTTTATAATTTGGTTTAGTCCAATGGGTTTTCTATCTCGTGGCTCTGTTTGTGTTTGTGTGTTTGTGTTTGTGCCCTGCCCGGACACACTGGTGCTAGAGCAAAGCATAGCCAATTCAATTTCAATTCAAAGGGCTTTATTGGCATGAGAAAACATACGTTTACATTGCCAAAGCAGAAAGAACAGTACAACAATACAGCAATACAATCAAAGCAAAAACAAAAATTATGTACTTTGTCAGATTCTTCAATAGATCAACTTCTATGTACCAAGATCACTCGATGCAGGTATAGTGCAGGCATATACACAATGATTAGTCTTTACGGTGGTTGTGTTCCATTTGATATCCTTCTTCTATCACAGCAACTCACAAATCTTGCTGCTGTGTTTGCACATTGTTGTACTTCGCCCAGCAGATATGGGAGTTTTTTGTCATTGGTCATGTTTTCAAAATCTCCGTGTGTGGTTGTAATCTGTGGGAAGTATGTGTCTCTGATGTCTTGGTACGATGGACAGATGGTTAGGAAGTGTAGCTCGGTTTCCACTTAATTTAGTGTGCAGTGGGTGCATAGTCTGTCTTCTCTCGGGATACAGGTCTGCCTATGACGGCCTTTCTCGATTGCGAGACTGTGCTCACTGAGTCTGTACCTAGTTAAGATTTTTCTTTGTTTTGGGTCGGTCACAGTGCTCAGGTATTCTGCCACTGTGTATTCAGGCCAGATAGCATTCTAGTTTACTCTGCTTTTGTGTTGCCACTTTCCAGTGTGTCAGATATTTTTCCTTTTGCTGTTTTATAATTTGGTTTAGTCCAATGGGTTTTCTATCTCGTGGCTCTGTTTGTGTTTGTGCCCGGAGTTCCAGGGCCAGCTGGCTGAGGGGGCATCTCTCTAAAGTTTCACTGTGTGTGAGTGCCTTGTTATGGAGTGCATCTAGGTCACTTTCTTTTAGGTGGTTGTAGAACTTAAGTGCTCTCTTTTTTATTTTGATTATGAGTGGGTATCGTCCTAATTCTGCCCTGCATGCATTATTTGGTGTTTTTCGCTGGGTACGGAGAATGGATTTGCAGAATTCTGTGTGTAGGGTCTCGGTTTGGTGTTTATCCCATTTTTCAAGGTCATGGTTTGCTAGTGGTCCCCAGATCTCGCAAACATAGAGGGAAATTGGTTCTATCACGGAGTCCAGTATTTTAAGCCATGTTTTAATTGGGATGTCTATTTTGATGTTTCTTTTGATGGCATAGAATGCCCTTCTTGCCTTGTCTCTCAGGTCCTTTACAGCTTGGTTGTAGTTCCCTGTGCTGCTGATGTTTAGGCCAAGGTAGGTATAGTTTTTAGTTTGTTCTAGTGGGATTGTGTTTAGGAAAAATTGGTGGTTTTGGTGGCTGGGCCTTTTTTGAAATATCATGATTTTAGTCTTGGTTAGGTTCACTGTCAGGGCCCATGTCTGGGAGAATTTGTGTAGGAGATCGAGTTGCTGCTGTAGTCCTTCCTTGGTTGGGGACAGCAGCAGCAGGTCATCTGCGTAAAGTAAGCATTTGATTTCTGTGTTTGCCAAGAGGATGCCTGGAGCTATAGATTGTTCTAGCGTTTTTGCTAATTCGTTGATATATATGTTGAAGAGTGTTGGACTCAGGCTGCATCCCTGTCTAACTCCACGGCTTTGGGGGAAAAAGTCTGTGTGCTTTTCGCCTATTTTGACTGCGCATTTGTTGTTAGTGTACATTGATTTTATGATGTCATAGGTTTTCCCCCCAATGCCACTTTCCAACAGTTTGTACATCAGACCCTCATGCCAAATTGAATCGAATGCTTTTTTGAAGTCAACAAAGCAGGAGAATAATTTGCTTTTGTTTTTGTTTATTTGGTTGTCAATTAGGGTGTTGAGAGTGTAAATGTGGTCTGTTGTGCGATATTTTGGTAGAAAGCCAATTTGTGATTTGCTCAGGACATTGCTTTCTGTCAGGAAATTTAGAATTCTGTGGTTGAGGATCATGCAGAGTATCTTTCCGAGGTTGCTGTTTACACAAATCCCGCGGTAGTTATTTGGGTCATATTTGTCTCCACTTTTGTGGAGTGGCGTTATCAGCCCTTGATTCCATGTGCTGGGGAAAATCCCAGAGCTGAGCACGATATTTAGGAGTTTTAATATGGCCAGTTAGAATTTGAGGTCGGTGAATTTTATCATTTCATTTAGAATTCCGTCTGCCCCACAGGCCTTCTTTGTTTTAAGTGTTTTTATTTTGTCTTGTAGTTCTTTTAGGTTGATTTGGGAATCTAGTGGATTCTGGTAGTCTTTTATGGCTGACTCTAGGTTTTGTAGTTTATCTTTTATTTGTTTTTGTTCTTTGTTCTTCTCGATTGGGCCAAAGAGGCTAGAAAAATGGTTTACCCATATATCTCCATTTTGGATGGGTAGTTCGTCCTGTTTTAGCTTATTAAGTCTGTTCCAGTTTTCCCAGAAGCTGTTTGTCTGTATGGAATCCTCAATATCTTGCAGTTGGTTTCTAACGTGTTGGTCTCTTTTTTCTCTTACTGTGTTCTTGTATTGTTTCAGTGTTTCCCCATATTGGAGACGTGTGTTGTGGTTGTCTGGGTCTCTGTGCTAGCTGCTGCAGGGTCATTCACTCCAAGGTTGTCTGCACCCCAGAGAGTACTGGGGGCTGCTGCTGCTGCTGCAGGGGCATTCACTCCCAGGTTGTCTGCACCCCAGAGAGTACTGGGGGCTGCTGCTGCTGCTGCTGCTGCAGGGGCATTCACTCCCAGGTTGTCTGCACCCCAGAGCGTACTGGGGACTCCTGCTGCTGCACAGACAACCCTGGCCACTCTGGCCAATTTGCACCCACGTTAGTTCATTTCATTGTTAAATTGGACAAATCTCATGAATTGATTCCTAATAACTGCAATAATATGTTTTTAATGCTGCATTTGTCTTTCACCTAGGTTCTTCAATATGCTCAAGAAAGGTGGACAACCACGTGGTAGAAAAAGGTTTTCTGCACCCGCAGGAGGAGCTGTAGTAAAACCCAAAGACGTCTACATCTGTTTCTTTGCCCTCCCTGGACCAACTACAGTAACTTCAAAGAATTCAGATGAAACGACTATCCTTCAACAAGCGGGACTAGGGAAATCCACTGTTCCCATTCCTGTTGATGCCTGCCATTCTCAGGTAACTATCCCCTTAGATCGAAGGATACTACTAACTGTCATGTGAAAAGGACCCAATTACAGTCGGAGCAGGAAGAGTTTGCCATTCTTATATTTGTCCCAATACTAGTGCTTTAATAACACAGGGTGGAATTGACTGCTGTTGTTCCATTTTTTTACAATGGGGTTTCCTTTACAGATCGAAGCAGAATTGGAGATCCGTTATCCAAAATTAGCTACTCTCTCTGCAGGATGGTTGTTCAAGAAGTCTACAGGTAAATCTCCCTTTAATAGATATTTGGCCCATGGTTTTGCTATGTTGTGACGGGTATAAACGATTGCTCCAAATATGTGAGTTTAGTTCCATATTATTGTGTAGTCACCCATTTGTTTTAACAGGGGGTAGTGGCCAAAATTGCATTCAATTCCGATGGAGACTGGGGGCTACACTGGGCAGCAGCTAAAGGATGAAACAAACGGAGGGAAGATTGTCTTGTATATAGTTCCTGTACAAGAGCAGTTGGACACGACTCCTCTTCCACCTGATGACGAGCATTTTGCAAAAATGCCTAAAAAGACTTGCAAAATATGTGGCGTCTCCATGCCTCTCCCACTGTTGGCTTCACATGTCGACATCTGTGAAATGGTAAGTGACTCCTATGAGGTGTATGTATTAATGTATACAATCTGATTTCTGTATACATTTACAAATGCATCTGAACATGGCTTTATTCCAGTCTTCTCAGGATAACAATCCTAATGGTGACCCACGTTCTGAAGATCCAGGGGGTGCAACCTGCAGTGAGGTTGGTGACGTTCGATCAGTTCTTGTCATGCTGATCTCATTAACGACAACAATGGCACACAGGGCCCATGCCGATCTCATTAACGACAACAATGGCACACAGGGCCCATGCTAGAGACCCCAAGTCCATAATTTGGACTAGGTGAGCGATATTCAACAAATGTTCATGATAACCAAAGTAATTGTTTTCTTCTTAATTTATTCTTAGACAACCAGCCTTGTCAGATGTCCAATATGCCAGGTAGAATTTTCTGAAGATTATATTGAGACCCATGCCAGTTATTGTGGAGAAAGGTATTTTTTTTCCCCCATTCTATATTCTTTTCAGTTATACTACGAATCATCCTTGATTAGGTTCTTAAACATAATGTGTTAAACTTTTTTTTTTTCTTCTTTTCCCTTGTACAGTTCATTGGCTATAGATGAGCCTTCTACACGCGTGTCTCAAGATGAAGAGCAGGCAGGAACAAGCGACGTTTCAGACAACATGGCACCTGAGCAAGGTAGGTAGTATTTTAACACCTTTTCATCTTTGGTTCATATGTGGTATAATGTCTTGGGTTGCTCACAGGGTCAGTACCTTGCCTATAATGACTGACTAAGAATTCTAATTAGACTGGCCACGGCATGTTCGTCTTGAATGTATTTACACATTCTACAGTTTACTTTTTTGTCCAATAGGTGGATTTGCATGCGCAGTACATGTGGTTGCTGCGCAACCTCTTTTTCACTCACCCAAACTATGTTGTACATGCAAGAAGTGTAGTGTGATCATGTATGCATACATGCAGTTAAAACATGGAGATTGCAGATAATAAGTGTCTGCCTGACAGCGAGGAAATGTAGTATCTCCAAATGCGTTTCCCTAAAACTGTGTCCCAAATTCCCATTTACAGGAAATGTTGCTCAGTGCACACCAAGTGTCCAAGCGGTGGTCAGCAGTCACAGCAGTAGTGTTGTTAGACCTGCTGCTGACAGTGTGTACCGCACAGGTAAAACCCGATATGATGGTGGTCTTTTTTTTCTTCTCTACATGGCTTGTTAAATCATATACTCAGGCGTTTGCTTCTGACATTTGTTTTACTTTTTAACCCTACAAACATGTATTAACTGAAGTTATGGTTTGTTTCTGAATCACAGAATGGATGGCCACTCCTGATCCCAAGAGAGCTGCATTAAGTCAACTGAAAAATCACGGAAATCAACTGCTTAAGCTGTGCGTCGACATTCGCAAAGATGTAGAGGAGCAAGACCGGGCCATTTTGTGTTTCTACAAAAAAGCCGGTGTAAATTGGGCATCTCCTTTAGACTGCCAGCTTAAGGGTATGTATATTCATTTGGAATCGTTTAACACTAAACCTGGGACAAATGTGTCTGTGATTTTCATAATGTTTCTGAGGTGGGTGGGTGGGTCATTGGTTAGCTTCTTTATGCTCCGTGACATCATAGAAGGTAGGTTTGTTACCCTGCCCATAGACATGTAAAGGTAGACTTCGGCTCTGGGCTGTGTCTTCTCGAATAGGACGTTCGGAAAAGATTATGTGATTGGCCAGTAGATACTGGCCGATACCCTTCCGCCAAGGAGAACATCAGGTAAAATAAACCTGGGTTTAGTGATGGTTTGACAAAAGTTTGGTTTAGGGTTAATTGTTCAATAAAATGTCTGCAGGAGATTCAGCAGTTGGGGATGGTGTGAAGCGGTACATCCTCTCAACGATCTCTGATAAACTCATCAATGGATTCCATATTAACATGGGTATGTTTGGCTTTACAGTAAATGTTTTGTCTATTTCATTTGGTATGTTTATCAATTATATACATACATTTAACCAATGTACGACTAAGGCTGACTCTAAACATGCCTTCTAAATCATGACTCAAGTTTTCAGAAAAACTTAAAATATTTATTCAAAAACTATATATACAACATGGCAACAATTACCTAAAAAATTGGGTTCCTGTCCTAAATGTGGCAGGAAACATGGTTGGTGACTGGTGTCCTTGAATAGTCAAAAAAATGTCTTAATTTCGTTTCTACAGGTAACATGGCAGTGACTAGGCTGTTTGAGGGCGAACCGGGTCATCTCCTTCCAAACATAGACGACTCCCTAGTGGAGAGCGATTTCTTTCTCATGGCTGGCAGGATGGTGGGACATGTCTTCCTTCACGGTGGTCCTGGTCTACCCGGTCTTAGCCCTGCTATGATCCATGTCCTGGGTGGGGGGGCAATGGACACCGCAACTATAGTCCTGGAGGACTGTCCAGATCTGGGTTTTCGTGAAGTCATACAGCTGGTGAGTATCATTTAATTATTATATTACACAAACTGCTCCTGGGACTATGACTATACCAAACACACTAAGAACTGCTACTTTTCAATGTTCACTGAAAGTATTCCTTGCATGTGAAAATATAGTTGATAAAATAAAGAATTCCGGTGAATTCCATGGCATAAAATGCCTGTCATGTTTCTTTTTCATTTTGTCAATACAAAGCTGCAGGGAGATGGGCCCATCCAAGAGCTAGACAGAGAACGAATAGTGGACCTCTGCGGGTCATTTAGTGTTCCTCCAGTCATTGGAAACAGGAAGTGGCTGTTTGAGAGGCTCCTTCATCATGCGGTAAGGGTTTGGCCTATGTTTTACCACCATAAATCAGCTATTTGAAAATATCAGATGTACAAGCTCAATGTGTCACATTGTACCATGTTATGAGCTTTCTAAATAAAAATTGGCTGGAAAGTAACACTAATCTTGACTGGGGTTCCCTGGTACAGAATATTTTCAGATGGGGGTGGGGGGGGGGGGGGGTCTGTGGACAGATGCATATTAATCTCCCTGACATGGAAATATATTATTAAGCAAGTACTATAGGGACTCTTCACCGCCCCTAATTACCTACTAGTAATTAATGGTCATGAATATGGTGAATTCTTAAATGATGTCAAACATAGCTATACAAAAGTTTTATTGGATAGTACTGGTACTACGCTGCAAGTACTGGTATTTCTTTTCCTTTTAAATAATGATAAACAAAATGTTGTTTTAAATTTACTTGGACTGTATTCTTTCTTGTGTTTAACTGAACATGAACCAATGTGTTGAAGGTTTTGGTGCTGCCTACACGCCAGTGGAAGCAGTTAAGGAAGGGGTTGAAGGAGACGGGCATGTGGCCACTCATCCAACAGAGACCAGATGTCGTGGCACTTCTTTTCCCCAATTCCCCAGAGAGCTGCACTGCTCAGGTAATGAAATCACCCATTTCTCTATTGCTCACTCACCTAGTGACATATATGCTATTAAGTGACTGTTTTGTCCACTACAGATGCTCTTGGACCGTATTGTGTGGCCACAGAGTGGTGATGTCCATTATGTGGATGATGAAGACGAGGAGTTTGATGTAGAGACCAGATGTCGTGTTGCCGGCTACCTGCGGCAGTTCATTCTCAATGGTTTGTAATTTTCTTTTTTTAATTTTTGTTGCCAAGAAGTCAATCAATTTCATCTAACATTTACTCAAGCATGTAGTTTTTATTGGCTGTATTTTAGTCTTATTCAAGATCTTCATGTAGTGGCCTTTTGAGACTGTTGCTCATTGTATGGTCACTTCACCTTGACCAATTATATTAAGCCTCTGTTGGGCTTTGATTAACCCATTAAGACCTGAGGCCAATTATATGTCTTCTAAAGCAGTAGTTCTCAAGATCCTTTTTATAAAATTCCAAAGTAGCAGATGTACAAGCTTGTATATCTGCTATTTGAATAGCCAACACTAAAACGACACAGATTAGAGAAATGTGTATGTTGACCTGAAAATGCTTAATATTTCATATAGAGCTGGAGACAGACACACGAAGGCTCCTGCATGAACGGGGCTATTTAAAACGTATTTAAATCCAATAATCACTTGCCCTACCTACCCAAGCTTGTATGTGAGAAATGAAAATGTAGAACCCAAAAGCATGCAGTACTTAACCGTCTTCCTGCCATTGCCGAAGCCCTTCGGCAATCAAAGCCTCAATTTGATAATAAACCTTGCTGCCATTGCCGTAGCCCTTCGGCAATTGCGCTTTTATAGTGCATATGATCGATCAAGCCATAATGCTACTCACGTTAGCCGGTTAGCTAGCAGTGTTGTTAGCACTGCACTGGATCGTTCATATTAGATCGCGGTCGCCATAAGAGTCAAATGCATCCCCGGGGCCAGAGCGGGCGACATCGAATCAAATCTGAAACTTATTGCTAAAAGTAAATGTAATCGCTATGATAGGATTGTAATTCATTGCGGGGGCAACGACACTCGACTTCGGAAATCTGAGATTACGAAGATAAATATTGAGTCAGTTTGCACATACGCAAAGACAATGTCGGACTCCGTAATTTTCTCTGGTCCCCTGCCAAACATGATTAATGATGACATGTTTAGCCGTATGCGCCAACTCAACCGCTGGTTGTCTAGGTGGTGTCCAGATAATAACGTGAGCTTTATAAATAATTATAAAACCTTTGAGGGGAATACTGGTCTGATAGAGAGAGACGGCATACATCCAACTTGGGACGGTGCAAAGCTCATCTCTAGAAATATGGACGATTTTATAGATAGATTATGACCACCCAGAGTTGGGACCAGGAAGCAGAGTTGCAGTCCTACACAGCTCTCTGTGCTTCCTCTAGTGCAGCCGCCTACCCCACCTGTCCTACAAATTAGAACTATACAAACTATACAGTCTCTGTACAGGCTGAACAAACCATATAGGCTGCACAAACAAAAACAAAAGGAAATAGGAGCTGTACATACAAACTTGATACAAATCAAAACCAATACAGTAGTACCACAAAATACAAATATCAAATGTGGATTTCTAAATATTAGATCTCTACGCAAAAAAGGAACATTAGTAAATGAAATCATATCAGACAATTGTCTTGATCTATTTTGTCTGACTGAAACATGGCTGGGTGAGCAAGAATATGTCAGTTTAAATACTGCCACCCCACCAAGTCACACCAATGCACAAATACCTAGAGACAATGGTAAAGTTGGAGGTGGAGTTGCTGCCATCTTCAATTCAAGCCTAACAATTAGTCCTAGAGCTAGAGCTACATACAAATCATTTGAAAGCTTGATTCTCAACCTTTCACACCCAAGCTGGAAATCAATACAGCCGCTGATAGTCATTACAGTGTACCGCCCCCCCGGCGCCTACACACAATTTCTATCCGAGTTTTCTGAATTTCTATCAAGTCTAGTCCTCGAGTCTAATAAAATCATCTTAATTGGTGATCTAAATATTCACGCGGACATAGGAACTGATAGCCTGAATAGAGCGTTCGTCTCATTGATTGATTCAATCGGTTTCTCTCAGTGTGTAGACAAACCTACTCACATTCTCAATCATACCCTAGACCTCATTCTGGTCTATGGTATCAAAATAGAGCACCTCACAGTTTTTCCAGAAAATCGTGACCTCTCTGATCATTATTTGATCACCTTCGATTTTACATTGATCGACTATACGCCACTGGACAAAAATGTCCTTGGCAGAAGTATATCTGAGAGCGCTGTAAATAAATTCAAGGAGATAGTTCCATCAGCCATCAACTCAGTATACTTCAACAAAATAGAGGACCTCCACACATATAGTCCTCCTCAACTCGATCAACTTGTTGATAGTGTCACATGCTCATTTCAAAATACGCTAGACTCTGTTGCTCCCCTGAAAAGGAAGGTAATAAAGCAACAAAGGCTAGCCCCATGGTACAACTCGGAAACTAGAAACCTCAAGCGAATGTCTCGCAAACTTGAAAAAAAATGGCGCTCAACCAAACAGAAAGAATCATGTATAGTCTGGCAGAATAGCCTCAAAATATACAAAAAGGCTCTCGACACGGCCAGAGCCACCTATTATTCATCCCTAATAGAGGAAAACAAAAGTAACCCAAAGTTTCTTTTTGATACTTTGGCAAAACTGACAAAAAGCCGCGATTCCACTGATCCACGTATTCCTACAACTCTCAATAGTAGCGATTTCATGAGGTTCTTCAGTGGCAAAATAGAAACTATCAGAGATCAAATTGATCTACAACTACTCTCGGCTCCCACTGGACTGCCTCCAAATATGGTGGTCTCAGAGATGGCCGCACACCCAAATATATATATGGATAGTTTCTCTCCAATTGAGCTCTCTGATTTCACTTCAATGATATCTTGCTCAAAATCAACGACATGTACCCTGGATCCAGTTCCGACTAGATTACTCAAAGAGGTCCTGCCTCCGGTTGGTACATGCCTACTCAATATGATCAATATGTCCTTGGTGACAGGCTACGTGCCACAATCTTTTAAGGTAGCGGTAATCAAACCTCTACTCAAAAAGCCTACTCTTGATGCAGGCATTCTAGCTAACTATAGACCTATATCGAACCTACCATTTCTCTCCAAAATTCTCGAGAAAGCAGTCGCCAAACAGTTATGTGACTTTCTACATAACAACAATTTATTAGAAGGCTTTCAGTCAGGCTTCAGAGCTAACCATAGCACTGAGACGGCACTGCTGAGAGTTACAAATGACCTCCTGACTGCAGCAGATAATAAACTCCTCTCCGTACTGGTGTTGCTGGACCTTAGTGCTGCATTTGACACTATTGACCACCACATTCTGCTACAGAGACTGGAGCATCTGGTTGGCATCAGGGGTGCCGCACTGAAATGGTTCGAGTCCTATCTGTCTGATCGATTTCAGTTTGTAGATGTCAATGATGGCTCCTCAACACGTGAAAAGGTCAAATACGGAGTCCCACAAGGCTCTGTGCTTGGACCAATACTTTTCTCCTTATATATGCTCCCTCTGGGCAACATCATCAGGGAACACTCTATACATTTCCATTGTTACGCGGACGACACTCAATTATATCTATCGATGAAACCGAACGAAACGGACCAACTAGTCAAACTTCAAGCATGTCTTAAAGACATAAAGAGTTGGATGACCCGTAATTACCTACTCCTCAACTCTGACAAAACGGAAATTATCGTGATCGGCCCTAAGCCCCTAAGAGACAAGCTAGCCGATGAGAACTTTTCTCTAGATGGCATTACCTTGGCCTCCAAGGCCACTGTAAAGAATCTGGGAGTTACCTTTGATCAAGATATGTCTTTCAAATCGCACATCAAACAAATCTCAAAGACTGCCTTTTTTCACCTGCGAAATATTGCAAAGGTTAGGCACATCCTATCCAAAATAGACGCAGAAAAACTAGTCCACGCATTTGTTACCTCAAGGCTGGACTACTGCAACTCGCTATTATCAGGCTGCCCAGGTAAGTCTCTGAAAAGCCTACAGCTAGTTCAAAATGCTGCGGCGCGTGTGCTGACAGGTACCAGAAGAAGAGACCATATCACTCCTTCACTGGCCTCTCTACACTGGCTCCCTGTCAAACACAGAATAGAGTTCAAAATTCTTCTTCTTACCTACAAAGCTCTCAATGGTCAGGCACCACAATATCTCAAAGATCTCATTGATCCTTACAAACCAAATAGAACACCAGTGCGTCTACAGTATGCAAAAATGCTTACTGTTCCAAAAATATCAAAAGTTACAATAGGAGGCAGGGCGTTTAGGTCCCAGGCACCTCAGCTGTGGAACCTTCTCCCGGCTTCGGTCCGTGGGGCTAACACGCTCTGCACATTCAAGACTAGGTTGAAAACCTTTCTCTACGACAAAGCCTATAGCTAGGGTTGTCTCCAAGTCTGGCTGGATACCATGGTCGTACATTGTTGTGTGGGTCTGTCTCCCAGCAGTATTTGTAATATACACTATATAGGCTCCAGTAAGGCCTGCCACTAATCCAACATCCGGGGAATCTCTCCCCGGAGTCTCTTTTCGTCCTCCCCGTCGCAGTTCTGTGGACCTCTAATACTAACCCCCAACTGACTGAATGAGCGTGACCGTGGATCAGGCCTCTTCATGGAGCCCACCAGAAGTGTGACCTGGACCCGGCCTCACAGAGCTCGACCAGATGTGGACCAGATGTGGACCAGACCCCTCCACGGAGCCCACCTGTCTATTTCTGTCTATTTCTCTCTGTCTATCTCTCTCTCTCTCCCTCTACCCCCCCCCCCCCCCCCCCGACACGGTCGAGGCAGATGGCCGTCCACCCCAGAGTCGGGTTCTGCCTGACGTTCTTTTCTCCTCTCCTAAAAGGGGAGTTTTTCGTTGCCACTGTCGCAAATTCGCAATATTGCTTGCTCTGGGTGGATCTTTGTTGGTTGTAAAGTGTCTTGAGACAACTCGTTGTGATTTGACACTATAATAAAATTGAATTGAAATTGAATTGAATAAGAATCCATTCTATCCGTTTCTTTCAATCGCCTGTATCTCCTATTCCTTGTCCCAGATGGCATTTTTGGTCAAAACAGCGTTTCTTTGACGGCACAGAGCCGACGTTGTGGAGTGCTATATGTACCGGCATTGATTCGATCATGTAAACAAAGGTTGTCTTGGCAACGTAAAGCTGGCAGGGATAAGCTCACTTCCGGTTGAGGCAAAATGTGGCTTTTCAAAATAAGAGCTCAAATTAAAAAAATGCTGGCGTGAATTAGGTCCTAATTTCTCAATAAATGGTAGCAGTCAATGGGTTAATACTAACTATATTTTCCTCATCCCAGCATCTGGCCAGGAACTGATGAACCTGCTGAAATTCTGGGTAGGATGGGAGAGTCCTCCAAGCGAGCTGAAGTTGGAGTTTACTGCGAGTTCCTTGCCTAAAGCATCAACATGCATGGAAACACTACGCATTCCTGGGCATTACAGAGATTTTGTCTCTTTTGAGACAGGCATGCAAATTTTGCCTCAACTCTGTCAACTATGCAGGGTTTGGGTTGGTCTAAGAGCAAGTGAGTAGTGTTTGGCAGTGATCTGATCAACATGGCTGGACAAAGACAAGACCATCAGCAGCCTGTGGTCACTGTGGAGCAGAGAACGGGGCCTGGACGTCCTCGGTTACATGTGGATGAAGACCACCTCTGGCATCTCTTGGAAATGCAGCTGCCTGTTCCTACTATTGCAGAACTGACAGGAATTTCCAGGAGAACAATATTCAGAAGACTAACTGAGTATAATATGAGTGTTAGAGAACTCTACAGCACTGTGTCTGAAGAGGAGCTTGACAGACTTGTGGCAGAAATCAAATCTGACATGCCCCAAGCTGGTTACAGATTAGTTAGAGGAACTTTGCTGTTGACAGTGGTTGGAAAAAGTACTTTAAAGTAAAAGTATCAATTCTGCAATGTAGAACTACTGTTAAAATGTACTTTAGTTAAAGTACAATAGTATTGGCATCGAAATGGACTTAAAAAAAGTATAATTACTGTACTAGTTATAAAGAAATGTCCCTGTTCAAATTCTCCAAGTTATTTATATATATCTATATACCTTGTAGATTGGCTATTTTGAAATGGTCTAAATGTTTATAGGCCTGAAGTGGGTAATGTATGTTTTGTAATAACAATCAAAATAGTAACTGAAGTTTTCAAGTTGTAGTGGAGTGAAAGTACATTTGTCTCTGAAATGTAATGGAGTAAAAGTATTGGGATTTGCATTGAGCAAAATGTTTACACAACCACTTAAAAGTTATGAGGTGTAAAGGTACCTCTGTTTGCACAGACTAGCATATGTTGGGACAATCTTTTATTAGAAACAGACATTTGAATATATGCTGTTTTGACATGTTGCACTGAATTTAAGTGTTTATTCATCCCACAGGGGGAAATAAAAATTGTCAAGACTAATGACTGCACATGTATTTTATTCCTTATGTGTTAGAACCACTGTACTCTGTTCTGTTCTGTGAGAGCGTCAACAAACTGTAACACTGTCAGATAAATGTCCATTCCAAATGATTGGGAGGGTCCCATTGGATCAATGGATGCTCTCAGTTCACCCACCTGCTCTTCGGTGAGTGGACTGTCAAGTTGCGGTACAATTACACCGGTTTCCTCTTCACAAATAAGACTGTCTTCCCAGTCAATGTGGGGAATCTGCAGTTCCTAAATCAGACGAGATTTAATAACATTCTTGGTCCTTGCATGCAGTGATTTAAATTGCAAGCCTTTCCATTTATGTGGCCCTCCCCGTTCAACTGATATAGCTATCAATAGAAGGAAAAAAGAATAACCTCTAGATTACATGGATCAGACAGGATGCTGCATTTGTCTAATCTCCCACAGTTGATTGGGTGTCATGTTTGCTTCTGATCTCAATGGATGGTCATCCCAACCGCCACGGAACACATCGAGGCATGCTTGGAGACGAGGAAGGAACACATAATGGCAGCAGAACAGGTGGCAGCTGTTATTGAGGGCCAGATGTCCGTCCTCCTCCAAGGTGTGCAAGACATTGTAGACTGTGTGGGTGACAGCCATCCAGACATCTCGCCACAACCTTTCAATGCTAAAATGGACAAGCAAAATACAGATATTTTGATGTAGGTAGCTCTTTTACATAAAACTAATCTGACACAAAGCTAATTTTCTTTACCAGCGGAAGGATAAATGACAATGTCATAGAAATCAGGCATGCATAAAAAGTAGGACTGATGGAGATTGTTACGGTAGCAAAGATGGCAGAATGTGTTGAACCCAAAATGCAGAGTCAAGACTCAAACAGCAGAGTAGTGTTCAAACACTAATTTATTGAATTAAATGCAGAACAAAAGCAAGGCAACAAAAAACGGACAGAGGAATAGTAATCCCAAAATGCAAACACAAAAATAGATACGAGACAATTAACGGAGGTATTCACGGCAGGGTCCAGAGGAATAGGGAACACAGACAAGAGCTCCAGGGTAGACCACCTAACATGAAAGTATGAACTGACAAAGTGTGAGTGCAAAGAGTCCAGTTATATAAGGGGCAGGCTGATTGTCAAAGTGTTCACAGGTGGGATGATGAGGGGGTTGGAGACAGGTGAGTGAACTGACTGTGTGAGTGGAAGGGAAAGTGGGAGTTGCCAGGTCTGACAAGGTCTATGGAGAGGTTGCCAGGTCTGGCAAGGTCTGTGGAGAGACAGATGGACCGGCCGGGAGCCAGACCATAACAGTACCCCCCCTCAAGGGGCGGATTCCAGACGTCCCACGACCTTGACCAGGAACGAGCAGGGTGGGTGGAGGGGGTCTGGAGGAGGGAGACTGTCATGGCACCAGAGCAAAGGGATCTGTGAACCAGGACTGAGCAGGAGACATCTGGTGGGCGGCCTGGGGGTAGAGACGAGACAGAGGAGGCACAGTCTGGAGGGCGGCCGGGAGGCCAGGACGAGAGGGTGGAGGAGTCATCTGGAGGAAGGCCAGGAGGCCGAGTTGAGTCAGAGATGTCATCAGGAGGCCACTCAGACCCCCAAGACTGCACAGGAGAGGGATCTGGAGAATGACCAGACCGTGCCACCCAGGATGAAGATCTTTGGACCCACGTCGCTGCAGCTGGAGGCGACGCCACAGGGGAGGCTGCCGGCTCTAGACACAAGGCTGCAGACAGAGTTCTGGGCAGCCTGGGCACTGGGGCGCTGAATAGCGGAGCCTCAGTGGGAGCAAGCTGGAGGTCCTCAGAGAGCTGCAGCGGTGAAAACTCGGAGGAGAGCTGCAGCGGTGAAACCTCGGAGGTGAGCTGCAGCGGTGAAACCTCGGAGGTGAGCTGCAGCGGTGAAACCTCGGAGGCGAGCTGCAGCGGTGAAACCTCGGAGGAGAGCTGCAGAGGCGAAGCCTCGGAGGAGAGCTGCAGCGGCGAAGCCTCGGAGGCGAGCTGCAGCGGTGAAACCTCGGAGGAGAGCTGCAGAGGCGAAGCCTCGGAGGAGAGCTGCAGCGGTGAAGCCTCGGAGGCGAGCTGCAGCGGCGAAGCCTCGGAGGCGAGCTGCAGAGGCGAAGCCTCGGAGGAGAGCTGCAGCGGCGAAGCCTCGGAGGAGAGCTGCAGCGGCGAAGCCTCGGAGGTGAACTGCAGCGGTGAGACCTCGGAGGAGGAGAGCTGCAGTATAGAATCCTCAGAGGAAAACTGCAGTGTAGGATCCTCAGGGGAAAGCCGCAGTGGAGACGCCTGGTGGTATAGGGAGCCATGGCGGCCACTTCTCCTGGCATGGCCACGGTTCCCCCCCCTGTCAGGACAGGCTGGCATGGGCTGGCTTGGTGGCCAGGCGACCCAGGGGGGCACCTCCCCGCTTGTTGAAACTACGGGGACCCCCACCTGCCAGGCGGGTGCCATAAAAAGGATTTGGGGCAGCGGAGGACCAGGCAGGCTGGGCGGCGGAGAGCCGGGCAGGCTGGGCGGCGGAGAGCCGGGCAGGCTGGGCGGCGGAGGGCCGGTCAGGCGGGGAGCCGGGCAGCCGAGAGCTGGGCGGCGGAGAGCCGGGCAGCGGAGAGCCGGGCAGCGGAGAGCCGGGCGGGCTGGGTGGCGGAGAACCGGGCAGCGGAGAGCCGGGCGGGCTGGGCGGCGGAGAGCCGTGCAGACTGGACAGCGGAAAGATGGACAGACTGGGCAGCGGAAAGCTGGGCTGGCGAGCAGGCTGGACAACTGGAGAGGTAGTGGGCTGAAGAGCAGGGGAGGCCGATGGGGCTACCTCCTGAGGAGGCAGCTGGGGAAAAATGGCTCCCCGACTCTGCCATCTGAAAAAACCCATGTACCTGGCAAATATAGGATCCTGTCTCCAATATTCCTCCAGTTGCTCAAGGAACTGGGGATCTTCATTGAAGATATCCCTTGTAATCCCAAAGTCCTTATAAGAAAAGGGTAGATCAGCCATGGTGGACGGCTAAGCAGCTAGCTAAAACTGGCAAAATCCAAAAAACAACCGCTGTCTGCTGCAGGTCAGACTGGAGAGAAATGAAAAGGCCTGGCTCTGCTGGGTTCAATTTGGTCAGTTCATTCTGTTACGGTAGCAAAGGGTGGCAGAATGTGTTGAACCCAAAATGCAGAGTCAAGACTCACAAACAGCAGAGTAGTGTTCAAACACTAATTTATTGAATTAAATGCTGAACAAAAGCAAGGCAACAAAAAACGGGCAGAGGAATAGTAATCCCAAAATGCAAACACAAAAATAGATACGAGCAATTACCGGAGGTATTCACGGCAGGGTCCAGAGGAATAGGGAACACAGACAAGAGCTCCAGGGTAGACCACCTAACATGAAAGTATGAACTGACAAAGTGTGAGTGCAAAGAGTCCAGTTATATAAGGGGCAGGCTGATTGTCAAAGTGTTCACAGGTGGGATGATGAGGGGGTTGGAGACAGGTGAGTGAACTGACTGTGTGAGTGGAAGGGAAAGTGGGAGTTGCCAGGTCTGACAAGGTCTATGGAGAGGTTGCCAGGTCTGGCAAGGTCTGTGGAGAGACAGATGGACCGGCCGGGAGCCAGACCATAACAGAGATTGGTTTATTGAGAGCGTGCAGCTGGGTATGTTCATGCTGTGGCAGGAATAGGCAAGATGAAGCATTTAACAAAGCTTGTCCTTGCACAAAATCTGCCTTTTAAGATGTTTAATGATACATACCGCTGATTGTGGACACTCTTGCCAGCAATAAAGCTCCCCACATTGGTCCCTCTGACGGTGAACATGAGCCTTGCAACATCCACATTCTCAACACCTTGATCCCCACGAACTCTGAGAAGTGAAGTGAGAAAGAACATGCTGAAAAGAGCTAATCATTCTGGATTCCAGGGATCTAAATTAAAAATCCATATCTACCTGAGAGGAAAACCAAACTTTAGCACAGCCTGCTCAAAAAATGCCAGTGTGGTAATGGCCAAATTGTTGTTAGCAGCTCCCAAATACATGATCTGCAAAAAACTGCACAAATTCTCCTTTCGTCATCACTGATCATCAACAATTTATATTATTCTCACAGTAAAATGTACATTGCAAATAGACATTCTCTGAAATCTAAATCTAATCTTTGAATACGATTAGTCTGTCACCTTTCTTGAAAAGCCATCGACACCACCGAAGATGACAATATTGTATCTGTAGAACAAAGGAGAATATTACCAAGTGAAGCAAATATTAAAGTACATTGTGCATTGTTATTGAACTATTATTACTATAGTATAGTATAGTAAACTACATTAGATCAGATGCATTTGCATGTATTTTCTGTCAATGATTGTTTTTAGCATAGGTCGATCATATAGGGATTGGGGTTGCAAATTAGCCTTGGCTATAATGTACAACGGGATTGGGGTTGCAAATTAGCCTTGGCTATAATGTACAAGGCAACAGTTTCATGTTCACTAAAATGTTGGATGAATTATTTTTTACATATTATTATTAGTACTATTGACAACTAATAAATTGTTTTCCATATTTTCAACAGCCTTAGCATATCTCATTTAAGTATGTAATAAATTGAACTGTTTTTTTGTTATATTAGTTTTTATTTGGTTTTTATAGACATGACAGACAAGACATACATAACGACACATACACCAGACTGGGCAATGTATATAAAACGAGAGCCTATCGTGTTAAGATAGCATAGGTCAGGATGAACACAACCATCATAAGACATCAAAAGAGTAGAGCAGGAGGGCATGGATATCAGTAGCCAAACAGAACATAATTATATAATACATAATACAACATAAATATATACAATATATCTATATACTTACATCTATATAACATCTATACATTATACATATTATATATTATTATTATTATATATATATATCATATACATATTATATACCACTATATATATATATATATATATATATATATATATATATATATATATATATCCATATAACATGCAATATAATATAAACATGAGCTAAATAAATATATAATACATAACACAACATAAACATATATAGTATATCCATATACATACATCCATACAACATCTATATCAATATACTATATATATTATATATTATTACTATTATTATTATATATATATCATATATATACTATATATTATTACATATATATATATATATATATATATCTATATATCCATATAACATGTAACATAATATAAACATGAGCTTGGGCACCTATAAATATGAACAGTAGGGAAAACAGGTCAGCAGTTACGCAGCGGAGTCAAGGTGAGCAGTAATAGGGCCCCAAATATACTGAAAAGTGGCTAGACTGTCCTGCCTGTTGCATCGCAACCTCTCCAGGTGTATCAAAGATACAAATTCATTAAGCCATTTAATAAAACATGGTACAGTCGATGTCTTCCACTCAGTTAGAATCATTCTTTTGGCTACTAGTGTGCCGAGCATAAGCGTCTGCTGTATGGTGTATGGCAGTGCGAGAGAGGCGTCAGAGCATCCGATAAGTGCAGCTAAAGCATCAGGAACAATATTAATATGATATACCGTACTGTACCATGAAAAGATATTATGCCAGAACAAAAATATTTTTGGGCAGGACCAGAAAGTGTGGCCCAGCGTGCCTTTGGAGATGTTGCATCTACCACAGATATCGGAAACAGCTGGGTACATTTTATTCATTCTGACCTTTGAATAGTGTAATCTATGGATGACTTTAAACTGGATTAGTTGCAATCTGGAATTGACAGAACCAGAGTGGATCCTCCTCAACCCCTCGCTCCATAGCTCATCTGACAGCTCCAGTCCAATATCCTCCTCCCAGGCAGCCTTAATATGGTTTGTTGTTGGATTAGAGAGTTTGGAGAACAGTGAGACAAATTTTGATATAAGTTGTTTGGAGTTGGGATGTTTTTTCAATAGTGCATATAAACAGTGTTCCTGAGGTAAATTTTGAAAATTGTTAAATTGATTTTGAACAAAATGTCTAACTTGTAGATAACGAAAAAAGTGGGAGTTTGGGAGCGAAAATGCTTCTTTCAGCTCAGTAAATGATGCAAAATGATTATCTATATATAGATCTGAAAATTTGATCAGGCCCTTGTCTTTCCACTGTGCAAAGGCTGCATCTGTCTGAGAAGGAATAAAGTTGTGATTAAAACATATAGGGGAGTGTGCAGACAGCACGGGAACTGAAAGCACCTTCCCCACCTGTTTCAGTATTTTAATTGAGTTTCTCAAAACAAAATTGTCTTCCAGTAGGTGCACTGGCAAGTCCTTTGAGGAAAACAAGAGAGCTGAAAGAGAGCTGCGCTTCACTGCCTGGGATTCAAACTGGAGCCATTTAGGAGTGTCTGCGGAGGATTGAGGGAGCTGGTCCTGCCAGTAAATTAAAGCTCTGAGATTGGTGGCCCAGTAATAATGGAGAAACACAGGGAGGGAAAGCCCCCCCATTAGTTTGGGTTTCTGTAGGTGCTTTTTAGAGATACGGTTGGATTTGTAACCCCAAATGAAAGACATTATTATTGAATCGATTTTTTTAAAGAAATTTGCTGCGAGCTTGATTGGGATGTTTTGAAATAAATACATAAACCTGGGGAGAGAAACCATCTTGATAGCGTTCACGCGCCCTATCATTGATAGCGGCAGGGTTCTCCAATGTTCGATGTCTGCTTTAAGTTTATCTAATTGAGGAATAAAGTTATATTTGAATAGCAACTTTGGCTTCAATGGGATGGATAGACCCAGGTATGTAAACTGGTCTGTAGCTATCTTAAATGGGAGGGAGTCCAGATAGGACTACTCCAAATTATCAGTAAGAGGAATAAATGCGCTTTTTTGCCAGTTGATAGAGTAGCCCGACAGCTTACCGAAATGTTTAATTAAAGAGAGAAGCGGGGGGAGGGATGAGGCTGGATCCATCATGAAAATTAATAAATCATCGGCGTAAAGCGATAATTTACATTCAACGCTACCAACCTTAATTCCTTTGATTTCAAGATGCTTTCTTATACAGTTAGCGAGCGGTTCAAGCATTAAATTGAACAGTAGAGAGCTCGTGCAACAGCCTTGCCGCGTACCGCGTTGTAACCTGAACGATAATGACTTATTACCGTTAGTCAAAATTGAGGAAGTGGGGGCTGCATAAAGCATCTTAACCAAATTTAAAAAAAAGTCACCGAATCCATAATGTCTTAATGTGGCATGCATATATCTCCAGTCGATCTGATCGAAGGCACGCTCCGCGTCAAGAGATATAACTACAGGTTTATCGTTTGAATTATATTTAGAATACATTATATTAAATAATCTGCGTGTATTAAAAAAAGAAAATCTGCCGGACATGAAGCCATTCTGATCCTGGTGGACCAGAGGTGACATGTGTCTGGCAAGCCTAGTTGAGACCATTTTAGCGACCACCTTTTGGTCAAAATTTAGAAGGCTGAGGGGTCTATAGGCTGATGGATCCGTTTCATCCTTACCTTTTTTTGGCAACAAACAAATATTAGCTTCGTAAAACGACTGTGGGAAAATATTACTTTCAATGGAGTGTTTAACCATTCTGAGTAACAAGGGGGCAACCAGATCACTATATGTCTTAAAGAACTCAGCGCAAAAGCCGTCAGGGCCGGCAGCCTTACCAGACGATAAAGCTTTTATCGCATCTATAATTTCATTAATTGTAAAGTCAGAGTCGAGGTCAGCCTTGGCATTTTCATTTACTTTAGGTAGATCAGCAGACACCAGGAATGACTCAAGCTCGTCATCAGTTGCATTAGATTGAGCTGTATATAGTTTTTCAAAATGATCTCTAAAGTGATTATTTATATCTTGAGGATTAATTAATAGCTCACCTGAGGGGGACTTCAGTTTGAGGATGGACCTGCTTGCCTGTGCGCCGCGGAGCTGTCTGGCCAGCAATTTCCCTGGCTTGTCTCCAAGTTCAAACTGTTTTTGTCTCAGCTTCAGTATCTGTTTACTCACCTGGTCACTCAGAATGGTATTATATTCATATTTCAACGACATAACAGAATACAGATCACGTGTGGATAAAGAGGATAAATACACTCTCTCGGCAATTACGAGCTGCGTCTCAATTTCAGCGAGGCGTTTACGCCTTTCTTTCTTTTTAGTAGCTTCATAAGCAATTATTTTTCCCCTCATCACGACTTTGAATGATTCCCACAGAATAGAATCAGAAACTTCGTCATTATCATTAAATAATAAAAAATCAGTTATGGCTGTTTCCATATACACATTGAAGTTGGAATCCTGCAATAACAGCGAGTTAAAGCGCCAGGCAAAAAAGGCTTTGGGAAGGGACCAGTTAAGAGACATGATGAGAGGACTGTGATCGGACACCAGTATTCCATGATATTTTGTGTTTAGGACGTTCGAGATTAATTTGGAATCAATTAGAAGAAAGTCGATACGTGTATTTGCTTTATGAGCATGAGAAAAAAAAGAGTATTCTTTATCAGTGGGATGCTGTATTCTCCATATGTCAACTAAATTAAACGATGTAATCAAATTATTCAGGGTACAGGCAGCCTTGGTCGGAGTGAAAGGGCGTTTTGATGAGCGGTCAAGATAGCCATCCAGAATAGTATTGTAGTCACCACCCATAATCAGGTTAGTGGAGTTCAGATCCGGTAGTAAATTAAAAATCCTGCGATAAAACTCAGGGTCATCAGTATTAGGACCGTAAACATTAACACAAGTGATGGGAATATTATTGATTTTACCGGAGATTATCAAGAATCTACCATTAGGATCGTCAACCAGGGAAGATAATCGAAACGGAACACATTTTTTAAATAATATAGCAACACCTCTAGCTTTGGATGAAAAGGTGGATTGATAAACCAATAAATTGAACTGTTAATGCATCATCAACTAACTCACCGGATCAGCTTGTGATTTGTGTCAATGTGTACTAGTGATTTGGGGTAAGGAACAGAGTAGGTCCTCCTTACAATGCACCCGAGCCGCATCATTCTGGACAAGATGCCCTCTGTATCTACACGGTGCATAGATGCTTTGACCCTCTCCCACTGTACCCGATATCCCTTAGACATCAAAGTTCCTCTAACTAATCTGTAACCAGCTTGGGGCATGTCAGATTTGATTTCTGTCACAAGTCTGTCAAGCTCCTCTTCAGACACAGTGCTGTAGAGTTCTCTAACACTCATATTATACTCAGTTAGTCTTCTGAATATTGTTCTCCTGGAAATTCCTGTCAGTTCTGCAATAGTAGGAACAGGCAGCTGCATTTCCAAGAGATGCCGGAGGTGGTCTTCATCCACATGTAACCGAGGACGTCTAGGCCCCGTTCTCTGCTCTACAGTGACCACAGGCTGCTGATGGTCTTGTCTTTGTCCAGCCATGTTGATCAGATCAGCTAGGCGGTTCATAATTTCCTCTGGAATATGAATTTGCGTTGATAATGCACTAATGAACACCATGTCCTGCCGACAGGTAAACTCTAAAAAGTCAAAGTCCAGTGGCTCTTGTTCAAGAATATGCAAGATGCGTCCCTGCAGCCTTTGTAGGAGTTCTCTGCGTAACAGCACCTACAGTATGAAAAAGATATAAAAGAAATAGCAGTTTTTATAATTGTGATATCTATCACAGCAGCAATGTTCGAAAACATGCAAAGTTGGGACACAATATCAGTAGGCTAATATTATCTAACTAGATCAGTGGTTTTCAACCAGTGGTCCAGGGACCACCAGTGGTCCTTAACCGGGTTACAGGTGGCAGATGTGACTGGTCCCCAGCAAAATTATGGAAAGTTATAGATATTTAACTCTTGAGAGCATAAAATGAAACCAAATGGACCCTTATGGACCATTTGGTTTCATACGCTCTCAAGAGCTACATTATTGTTAAACTACATTAGTTAAGTCTACACAATTAAAGAATTTAGAAGAATTGTTATTTTGATCATTTTCCTCTCTCCTAATGGTACCAACATCAATACACTGAATACAGCATGGAAAAGTGGGTCTGAGAGGCTAAATCTCATCAAATGGTGGTCCGTGGCTCAAATGCCCAATATATAATGGGCCTTGATATGAAAAGGGTTGAAAACCACTGATCTATATCCATCTTGCTGCTCTATTAACAGATCCCACTGATGTATGTGCAGTACCTAACACCAGCAGTGGGAGGCAGAAACACGTCGAATAGGCTTATTCAAATATTTATTTATTTATTTTAAAAACAAAAAACAAAACAAATCAATTACATAGACGTTGTTTGTAAGGACAATTTAGATGTACTGTATATTGAACGTATAATAGAACGAAAAATGCTCAGTGGGATGACATTATAGAATGTATATTATTTGATTGATTGATAACATTTCACAGTATGCAGAATATAGGTACCTTTCAAACGAAAGCACAAGTCAATAATACTTGTTTACAACAGGATCCACCATTTTCAATTCATCAGAACATTTAGAGACGTACGAATATACACTTCTATAAAAACAAAAAAACATGAAATCTTCATATAAAGGAAATAAAAAGGGATAAACATATACAGTAAAAATATGTACAGGCGTCCGTAGGTTTCCATTTTCTATGGCTACTAACAGGCTAGAAATCGGATTAGCTAAATATTCAAACTGTAATCATATGTTATACTAGTCAAATATTGCTGAGTCTTTCTTAACTTAAATCACTTTGAGATTAAATATTTTAATTTGATTATAAAAAATACTCACCAAAGAATCCGCCATGATTCTCCCTTTCACTGTTGAGAATGTGCGCCCCTCCAAGTATGGGTTGTTAAAATATTCTTGCTGCCCACTGACTGCTGTGGGCATGTCATGTGTGTTATACTATAGTCCAGACCAACCTTTGAGAGTGCAATACTCGATATGTCTGAATTATCAATATTTTAGTAATAGTATATATATATATATATATATAGGCCTATATATAATTTCACAACTTAAAAATCCATATTACAACATAATCAGGTTTTGAATATTAAATTAAGAATCTGTCTAACCAAGTAATAGCTAGCCTATAGGAGGGTTTAAAAAGTGGTTAAGTCTGAACATCAAAATGAATTAAACATATGAATAGGAAAGATGTGTAAACAAAAATAACATGAATTTACACTGAGTGTGCTGTCAAACTAGTCTTTAAAGTAACCAATCTTATTTTAATACAAGACAGTAAGACACGTTTATACACCATGTATTAGGGGTCCCACTCCCTGCTTTGCTTCACCTCTCAGCTAAGGCTAAAACGTTCAAGACCCCTGCCAATAAAGCAGTATGGCCAAAACCGATAAATAATGAAGACAAGCCAACCTTTACCTTTGAGTCATGAACACTGGTGTCAGGCTTCAAGAGCATGATGCCACAGCATGACAAAACACATGGACAATCTAGCAGGCCTTCCTATATGGTGAGGTGCGTAATAGCCATTTTTTGGAGATTTCCTATCTGATAGGAACTATTTTAGAGCTGTCTGGAACCTTTTATAACCAAAACAAGTAATGTTTTACACAAACAGATTAGCAAAGTCATATCCGAAGAACAATTCTGAATAGTTTGTTGAATCTCCGACGCAGACCCCAATGCAGTGGTTGAAACACAAAATGTGCATACAGTACAGCATTCTTGACATAATATTTGGAATGTACATCTATCTGGCAGTGTTTGTTGAATCTCACAGTACAGTGGTCCTAATGCATAATTAATTAAACTAATGCCAAGTGCATTCATTAATTTTACAAATTTGATCTCATACCAATGGGATGGATCAAAAACTAGCAAAGACATCCTAATATTTTGTTTATTTTCCACCGAGTCCCTTGTATGAAGCACCATACAAAACAGATGTTCAATCTTTCCATAAATGTTAAGCTGTGCATATGAAAACATGTACCTCATAACATTGGCTGTGACCATAAAGCGGTTTGCAAACAAGACATTCTCTGCATTAACAGTGCATTTATTTGTCAAGTATACAATATACATTACTACAGTATGCAAGGGCTTGTAGCGCCATGCTTGTAGATCTGCTTTTTGATAAATTGTGGTGTAAATATTCTTCACAGTGAACATTTTTAACTTTGCTTCCGAGGGGGCCCTGGAACAATATATTTTTATATGGGGGACGGTGGCCAATTACATAAATTCTTTGGGGTCCATGACATGAAATAGTTTGAGAAGCAACTAGAAAAAGTGCCCTACTGGGCACAGGTCTCCACCAGGATGAGCAGATGTGAAGAATTCCAGGCAAAGGTTTTTCCTTGGCCTCTAGGGAGTTGGCATACAAAGTTATCCACAGATCCGTGCAGTTAGAGGTAAAAACAGTTTTCGGCCAGTTATAGCGCCACCTTGAGGCTGAGTTGAAATTGTTCATGTGGCATTTCGTCCTCGTGGGAATGTGGGTGCACAATTTCACGGAAATCACGCGATGTGTTCATGATTTGCAGCATTTTTTTTAAACTGAGCACTCCTGTGAACTTTGGAAGCCAATCTTAACCAATCAGGATGGAGTCTGAGAAATCTGAAAGACTGGTTTCGTTGGATGGCTCTAGAGAGACTGTGTACCAATTTGCGTGATGTTTGGACAGAATCTGTAGGTGTACTGTGCAAAAACTTGTTTTGCTCAAAGCGGCCTCCTGGTGGCGCTATAACAGGCCGTTCTGGAAATCTGAAAGACTGGTTTCGTTGAATGGCTCTAGAGAGACTGTGTACCAATTTGCGTGATGTTTGGACAAAATCTGTAGGTGTACTGTGCAAAAACTTGTTTTGCACAAAGCGGCCTCCTGGTGGCGCTATAACAGGCCGTTCTGGAAATCTGAAAGACTGGTTTCGTTGAATGGCTCTAGAGAGACTGTGTACCAATTTGCGTGATGTTTGGACAAAATCTGTAGGTGTACTGTGCAAAAACCTGTTTTGCACAAAGCGGCCTCCTGGAGCGGCCTCCTGGTGGCGCTATAACAGGCCGTTCTGGAAATCTGAAAGACCGGTTTGGTTGAATGGCTCTAGAGAGACTGTGTACGAATTTGCGTGATGTTTGGACAAAATCTGTAGGTGTACTGTGCAAAAACTTGTTTTGCACAAAGCGGCCTCCTGGTGGCGCTATAACAGGCCGTTCTGGAAATCTGAAAGACTGGTTTCGTTGAATGGCTCTAGAGAGACTGTGTACCAATTTGCGTGATGTTTGGACAAAATCTGTAGGTGTACTGTGCAAAAACTTGTTTTGCACAAAGCGGCCTCCTGGTGGCGCTATAACAGGCCGTTCTGGAAATCTGAAAGACTGGTTTCGTTGAATGGCTCTAGAGAGACTGTGTACCAATTTGCGTGATGTTTGGACAAAATCTGTAGGTGTACTGTGCAAAAACCTGTTTTGCACAAAGCGGCCTCCTGGAGCGGCCTCCTGGTGGCGCTATAACAGGCCGTTCTGGAAATCTGAAAGACCGGTTTGGTTGAATGGCTCTAGAGAGACTGTGTACCAATTTGCGTGATGTTTGGACAAAATCTGTAGGTGTACTGTGCAAAAACTTGTTTTGCACAAAGCGGCCTCCTGGTGGCGCTATAACAGGCCGTTCTGGAAAGTTTGGGGCAGAGGTTCATCGTTGGCATCCAGGGAGTGTGTGTGCAAAATTTGGCATCGACCGGGTTAACGGTGGCCGAGATTAGCTGCTCACGGACACACACACGGACGGACGGACACACACACAAGGTGTACTGTGCAAAAACTTGTTTTGCACAAAGCGGCCTCCTGGTGGCGCTATAACAGGCCGTTCTGGAAATCTGAAAGACTGGTTTCGTTGAATGGCTCTAGAGAGACTGTGTACCAATTTGCGTGATGTTTGGACAAAATCTGTAGGTGTACTGTGCAAAAACTTGTTTTGCACAAAGCGGCCTCCTGGTGGCGCTATAACAGGCCGTTCTGGAAATCTGAAAGACTGGTTTCGTTGAATGGCTCTAGAGAGACTGTGTACCAATTTGCGTGATGTTTGGACAAAATCTGTAGGTGTACTGTGCAAAAACCTGTTTTGCACAAAGCGGCCTCCTGGAGCGGCCTCCTGGTGGCGCTATAACAGGCCGTTCTGGAAATCTGAAAGACCGGTTTGGTTGAATGGCTCTAGAGAGACTGTGTACCAATTTGCGTGATGTTTGGACAAAATCTGTAGGTGTACTGTGCAAAAACTTGTTTTGCACAAAGCGGCCTCCTGGTGGCGCTATAACAGGCCGTTCTGGAAAGTTTGGGGCAGAGGTTCATCGTTGGCATCCAGGGAGTGTGTGTGCAAAATTTGGCATCGACCGGGTTAACGGTGGCCGAGATTAGCTGCTCACGGACACACACGGACGGACGGACGGACGGACACACACACACACGGACGGAGTGCAAAACATACTCTCCCCCTAGGCCTTCGGCCTGGTGGAGACAAGGAGTGCAAAACATACTCTCCCCCTAGGCCTTCGGCCTGGTGGAGACAATGATATAGAAACAGTGTTTTAAGAAAACTGGCATTGTAGAATCTGGTATCAAGTCTCAATGGGCTAACTCCTGGGACTCTTTTATGAATAGTTAAAATAGCCAATCGACAGACACGTTGTGAGCTTGTAGATTGGCTTCAAAAAGGTTTGTCAAAGTAGTAAAAAAGGAAAAGTAGATTAGGGATAAGGGGTTTAGCATGGACGGAAATAGAGCCCTTAGTCTTATTCTAACCCAAACCCATAGTAAACAGAGTTAAGGCAGGTTTGCATGTCTGTCTTAAAGGACATAAAATCTGTGTAATGGTCAGGGAGCCGTAGAATTTCGAAGCATGTTGATGCTTCAGGTAAGGACCTCGAAAAATACTCCAACTTCAGTTCCCTTGGTGGAATCGCCCAGCCGGTCCAGAATTTCAGGAGATTCGTCAGTTCTTGGCTTGATGCTGGGATGAGAAAGTATTAATTAGTACTTATGCTATGAAAACTTTGAATGTACGGCTCTGTGTTTCTTGATTGTATGAGCAACAACATTAACAGTCATTACAGGCTGCCCTCCTGCCATGGTATCCATCATAAGTAATAGTAGATTAGATTGACTTCATTTAACAAACCTGCGTCAATGAAGCCGCGCAGGTAGCTGGCAACACGACAACTGGATTGAAGATCACCACTCTGTGGCCACACAATACGGTCCAAGAGCATCTGTAGTGGACAAGTAAAAACAAAACAGTCACTTAATGGCATATATGTCACTAGGTGAGTGAGCAATAGAGAAATGGGTGATTTCATTACCTGAGCAGTGCAGCTCTCTGAGGAATTGGGGAAAAGAAGTGCCACGACATCTGGTCTCTGTTGGATGAGTGGCCACATGCCCGTCTCCTTCAACCCCTTCCTTAACTGCTTCCACTGGCGTGTAGGCAGCACCAACCTTCAACACATTGGTTCATGTTCAGTTAAACACAAGAAAGAATACAGTCCAAGTAAATTTAAAACAACATTTTGTTTATCATTATTTAAAAGGAAAAGAAATACCAGTACTTGCAGAGCTAATACTATCCAATAAAACTTTTGTATATCAATGTTTAGAGCTATATGCACACCCGGTTTAAGTTAACAGCAGGTGCGCATGTAGGTCCTGGCAGAGCAGCAAATGTGTTTGGAGGAGGAGGAGAGACCCGCACACCACCACTTGCTGGTTCAAGAGTTATATTTAAATAAGAGTCATAGCAAAGAATAAAGTGAATAGCTTGAAGTACAACCCTTACCACATGATGAAGGAGCCTCTCAAACAGCCACTTCCTGTTTCCAATGACTGGAGGAACACTAACTGACCCGCAGAGGTCCACTATTCGTTCTCTGTCTAGCTCTTGGATGGGCCCATCTCCCTGCAGCTTTGTATTGACAAAATGAAAAAGAAACATGACAGGCATTTTATGCCATGGAATTCACCGGAATTCTTTATTTTATCAACTATATTTTCACATGCAAGGAATACTTTCAGTGAACATTGAAAAGTAGCAGTAGAAATATAAAAACAGTTCTTAGTGTGTTTGGTATAGTCATAGTCCCAGGAGCAGTTTGTGTAATATAATAATTAAATGATACTCACCAGCTGTATGACTTCACGAAAATCCAGATCTGGACAGTCCTCCAGGACTATAGTTGCGGTGTCCATTGCCCCCCCACCCAGGACATGGTTCATAGCAGGGCTAAGACCGGGTAGACCAGGACCACCGTGAAGGAAGACATGTCCCACCATCCTGCCAGCCATGAGAAAGAAATCGCTCTCCACTAGGGAGTCGTCTATGTTTGGAAGGAGATGACCCGGTTCTCCCTCAAACAGCTTAGTCACTGCCATATTACCTGTAGAGACGAAAAAATGTAAACATTTAAAAAGGAATTTGGTTAGTTTAGACTATTCAAGCACATCAGTCATAAAATATTGGAAAACTGGAATGCCAAACATACCCATGTTAATATGGAATCCATTGAGGTGTTTATCAGAGATCGTTGAGAGGACGTACCGCTTCACACCGTCCCCAACTGCTGAATCTCCTGTAGAAAAGCATATTTAATTCAGTTCACAACATTTACATTTTATAATTAAGCTATAGACAAATAGTGTTGATACATATACACACCCCTTAGCTTGCATGTCAGAGGAGATGCCCAATTTACATTGGATTTTTTGTAAAAGGAAAGAATGGCACGGTCTTGCTCTTCAACACTTTCATGAATATCGAGGCACAGCCAAAGACTTGAATTTCTGTCTGATGTCCGGAGTATGCATTGAGTGAAGAGATATGCAGCCCTCTTGGGATCTGGAGTAGCCATCCATTCTGTGATTCAGAAAAGACATAACTGCAGTCATCATAGGCAATAATACCCTGTTAGCCATCTTAAAAAGGTAGCTCTCCATCAAGTCTTGTGACTACTACAGACTGGTATTTGAATGAAGTCAGGGATCAGTCTGAAGGTGTGGGGGGAGAAAATGTTGCTGAATGCATCCGAGAGCCGACAAAAACAGACTGCTACTATGGTGGTAAAATAGCCTATGGCTTGATGTATGTTGCAGCAACAAGCACACTCTTATCCGATTGTCAATGCTTCCCTACGACTTGCGATCCCACTGGCCAGTCAAGAGTAAATATTCGGCAATAAACGCTTTCCAACTCTTAACACTGCCGACATGTGAAAAAATACTTTGTACAGCCTACCTTGCTCAGGTGCAATGGTGCCTGAAAGCCAACTTCTAGAAGCCTGGTGTTCTTGAGATGCAGAAGGTGTAGAAGGCTCGCCTATAGCTAAAGAACTGTACAAAGGAAAGCGGTTTTCAAAAAAAGTATTCCGTTTAACACCCTGCGTGGCAACTTAAGTCGGGCCAACAGGACGTTGGAATAATGAGTTGTCCTAATAACCATACCATCAAAGATGATTAGAAGTATAACTGAAAAGAATGCTAAAATAAATACCTTTCTCCACAGTAACTGGCATGCCCCTCAATCTCATGTTGAGAAAATTCAAGTTGGCAAACTGGGCATCTGACACGGCTGTTTGTCTAAGAATAAAAAAGGAAAAAACTTTGTTATAAAATCAACATTTGGTCAGTTTTAAATTTCGCTCACCTAATTACACTTCTGTGCAAGGCACAAAGCAGGTCAGGGTTAGACATGCACAGGTGTTGCAGTCCGTGTGACATTGTTGTTAAATAGATCAGCATGACAAGCTTATATAGAGTTGATAATTGCATTAGTTAAAAAGCTTTAAACAGACCATGACCAAAAACAACAGAACGTTACCAACCTCAATGCAGCTTGCACCCTCCAGATCTTCAGAACGAGGGCTCTCTGGAGCATAAGTAGGGCTTTCTTGATCACCACGATTGTCGTCATGAGAAGACTGGAATAAAACATTTGTAAATACGGGGCAAAAGAAAAATCAAGACATTAACGGATTGTATACATTAATACCTAAGAGTCACTTACCATTTCACAGATGTCGACATGTGAAGCCAACAGTGGGAGAGGCATGGAGACACTACAGATTTTGCAAGTCTTTCTACAGGAACTATATATATAAGATATTCTTCCCTCCATTAGTTTCATCTTGGAGTTGCTGCCCAGTGTAGCCCCCAGTCTCCATCGGAATTGCATGCAATTTTCTTTGGCGACTACCACCTGTAAAAATAAATTGGGACTAAACTCACTTAGAAGCAATAGTTTACACCAGTCACAACATAGTAAAACCATGGGCCAAATATCTATATTTACCTGTAGACTTCTTGAACATCCATCCTGCAGAGAGAGTAGCCAGTTTTGGATAACAGCGCTCCAATTCTGCTTCGATCTGTAAAGGAAACCCCATTATAAAAGCATGAAACAGCAGTAGATTCCACCTAAACCATTATTAACGCACTAGTATTGTATTGGGACAAACTTCTTTCTGCTCTGATTGCATTTGGGTCCTTTTGACATGACAAACCCCACCAATACAGTTAGTATCCTTCGATATTTCCGAGAGGGTAGTTACCCGAGAATGGCAGGCATCCAGCAGAATGGGAAGAGTGGTTTTCCCTAGTCCTGCTTGCTGAAGGATATTCATTTCCTCCTTGTTTGGAGTGACTGTGGTTGGTCCAGGGAGGACACAGACATGGACGTTTACTACAACCCCAGGTGCAGAAATCCTTCCACATGTTTCTTTAAAAAATTGAATGTCCTAGGGAAGAACATTTCAGCATTAGAATGTAATTACGGCATGCAATCATACATAAATCCTTCGCCAAGTCCCTCCCCAATCCACCCTTGTCCAATACACAAGTTAGCAGTGAGGATACAGGGCAATGCACTGCACAAATGCATGTGCATGAATGACAGTATGCCAACAATCAACTTTACCGACCGTCCGACAGCAGTTTGTATTATAGCCATCACCTGGGTGGCTCAGTCGTATAACTTTCCTGACGTTAACATGTGTTCAACCACACAGCCATGCAAAATAACATTGACAGCTACGAGGTGACAAAAGGGTTTAGCAAAGGGCCAACTTAAACTATATGAACCAACATTGACATCTTGTCCTCCACGCACAAGGCCCCTGCTGCAGCAGGATTGGCCAGGGGTGTCTGTGCAGCAGCAAGAGTCCCCAGTTTGTGTGTTCGTGTTGTACACACAAATAGCTTATACAATAGCCAGTTATATTTGATAACAATGTTTTTCACAATCACAGTATGTTGAATGGGTAGAGTTTCTAAAGTGTAGTTGCTTATTTTTACTTCCTTCATGTCAAGCACCCAAAGCTTGTAGATCGGCTATTTTCAAATAGCACTGTGCCCAAAGTGGGGTCCGGGGACCCACAGGGGTATTTGAGGGAGTTCCAGGGGTCACCATCTAAATGATATAGTTAGGAACCAAATGGACTCTTATGGGTCTGTAACTCCAAATGAACCCTGACGGGTCCATTTGTACATTGGTTTTACAATATAAACTGGGGGTCCCAGAGATAGAAATGTAATTAAATTGGGGTCATAATGCCAAACTGGGGGTTCTTGAAATTAAACGAGTTGAGAATCACTGCTGAGCTGTAATTACAAAAGCCTTCTCTTATGGGGGTCCTTGCATGGTATACCTTTTCAAATGGGGGTCCACAGGCTGTTATAGAGCATTAGCATGGCTAGCAGTTAGCTAAGGCAAAAGTTATATTCCAGACATGTTTAAGCATTAATTTCATATACATTTCATGTCGATTTAATTTATTTCAGACATGCACTAACATTTATAGTCTATTGCTACTGCCATCATCTAATTTGGGGAAAACATTGGCCTAGTGTTTGTGCTCTGGTGAAGTAAATGCATTCATTCAGTTCATAAACGTTTTGCTAAAAGTTTGTCCTGTAAAGGCTATCATTCTCAATTATCAACCATTAAAATGGGTTAGGGTTAGGGTTATTTTCTTTTGCAATAATACCTGCGGGTCAGCCATTGTTGTTGTCTCCACTCCTTCCTTGCCGGCGTTTACTTTTCACGTGTGCTGCACTCCCAAAGATGGGATCTCTGCCTTTATAAGCAGTTCCTGTGTTCCGTCCCCCATCCCCTGATTGGTCCAATACGCTAGCCAATGAGGTTCTAGAGATTCGTAACTTCAGATTCGTATTTCCAACCATTCGTAACTCTGACAAGTCACAGCCAGAGAACTCACAGCTAAGACACTTTGAAATTTGTAACACCCACAGTTTGTAATTCTGTAACTTTGCAACTTGTGTTTTTAATTTGTGCTCCACATTTTGATATTTGTAGAAATGTGCAACTTGTGTTATTTATTTATGATCCACACTTTGATATTTGTAGACATTTTTGATTTGTAAAACAGGATTTGCATTTTTACAATTCGTAAAATAATATGAATTATATTTTTGTGGTGCACAAAAAACATACAAGTTATGAAAAACGTTGAGTTAATGTTTTGTGGTGCACAAAATAAATACAAGTTATGAAACACGAGTACGAATAATAATGGCACTAAATTCACTCCATAATGGAGCTCAATACCCTCCATTTTAGTTGGCACAAACTAAAGCAGGTCTGATTAACTAGGAACAATCATACTGCAATCAGTCACAGCCATGCATATAAATCACTTGCCGGAACTTGAAACTCAAGTTTAACCAAAAGTCGACCCGTTAAATCTGCAAGTACCAAGTTATGGTGAATTCCATAGAACTTTGACATGTACACAGTACGTGTACCAACCACGAAGGGACTCGAACCCTCAAACTTCTGATTCGAAGTCAGACGCCTTATCCATTAGGCCATGTGGATGTTGGTAACCAGTGATGTATTCCTTCTTTCAGAATGTTATTGGGATGAAAAGTCCAGGCCTTAATACCTTTGTGTTGCATAATATCGCTGGATAATGCAGTGAAGAGCATATTGGATGTGCATGAAGATAAGAATGTATTTGTCTAACTTGGAGAGATTTGCACATGGATTCATTATAATCTGTGTTTGGTGGCATAATAGTGCTGGATAATGTAGTGAAGTGCACAAAGACAGTTTTTGCCTGACGAAAGAGAGATTTTGAATTTTAGAGATGTACATGGATACATTCTAGTCTAGGGCCCATACTGGGATCGAACCCGCGACCTTGGCGTTATTAGCACCACGCTCTGACCAGCTGAGCTAACAGGCCTGCTTACTGAACGTGTTGTTGCAACTAACTGTTTGTAAAGTGGCTCAGAGGGTTTCAGCATTGATCCTGAGTGTTTTCTTGATTTTGGCAAAGTCAAAGCACCCATTGCATTTGACAGGTTCAAAGATTGAAGACCACAAAGGGACTCGAACCCTCAATCTCCTGATTCGTAGTAAGGCGCCTTATCCATTGGGCCACGCGGTCCTTAGTGTGTTCACTCTCTGTCAGAATGGTAGTCCTCATAAATGTCCGTCAGGCCTTATGGCTGTGTTTGGTGACATAATCGTGCTGGATACTGTGGTGAAGAACATATTGGATGTGCATAAAGACAGTTTTTGCCTGACAAAAGTGATTTTGCATGTTAGAGATTCAGATGGATAGATTTTAATCTGTAGTATGTGGCCCATACGGGGATCGAACCGACGACCTTGGCGTTATTAGCACCACGCTCTGACCAGCTGAGCTAACAGGCCTGCTTACTGAATGAGTTGTTGCAACTAACTGTTTGTAAAGTGGCTCAGAGGGTTTCAGCATGGAGTGTTTTCTTTATTTTGGTAAATTCAAAGCATCCAGTGCATTCCCGTTTCTTCAAGCCCAAAGGTCAGCTTTGAAGTATATGATAGTGATGGAGCTCAATACCCTACATTTTAGTTGGCACAAACTAAAACAGGTCTGATTAACTGGGAACAATCATACTGCAATCAGTCACAGCCATGCATATAAATCAGTTGCCGGCACTTGAAACTCAGGTTTAACCGAAAGTCGACCCGTTACATCTGCAAGTACCAAGTTATGGTGAATTCCATAGAACTTCGACATGTACACAGTACACCAACCACGAAGGGACTCGAACCCTCAATCTTCTGATTCGAAGTCAGACGCCTTATCCATTAGGACACGTGGTCGTCGGTAACCAGTGATGTATTCCTTCTTTCAGAATGTTATTGGGATGAAAAGTCCAGGCCTTAATACCTTTGTGTTGCATAATATCGCTGGATAATGCAGTGAAGAGCATATTGGATGTGCATAAAGATAAGAATGTATTTGTCTAACTTGGAGAGATTTGCACATGGATTCATTCTAATCTGTGTTTGGTGGCATAATAGTGCTGGATAATGTAGTGAAGTGCACAAAGACAGTTTTTGCCTGACGAAAGAGAGATTTTGTATTTTAGAGATGTACATGGATACATTCTAGTCTATGGCCCATACGGGGATCGACCCGCGACCTTGGTGTTATTAGCACCACGCTCTGACCAGCTGAGTTAACAGGCCTGCTTACTGAACGTGTTGTTGCAACTAACTGTTTGTAAAGTGGCTCAGAGGGTTTCAGCATTGATCCTGAGTGTCTTCTTGATTTTGGCAAAGACAAAGCACCCATTGCATTTGACAGGTTCAAAGATTGAAGACCACGAAGGGACTCGAACCCTCAATCTCCTGATTCGTAGTCAGGCGCCTTATCCATTGGGCCACGCGGTCCTTAGTGTGTACACTCTCTGTCAGAATGGTAGTCCTCATAAATGTCCGTCAGGCGTTATGGCTGTTTGGTGGCATAATCGTGCTGGATACTGTGGTGAAGAACATATTGGATGTGCATAAAGACAGTTTTTGCCTGACAAAAGTGATTTTGCATGTTAGAGATTCAGATGGATAGATTTTAATCTGTAGTATGTGGCCCATACGGGGATCGAACCGACGACCTTGGCGTTATTAGCACCACGCTCTGACCAGCTGAGCTAACAGGCCTGCTTACTGAATGAGTTGTTGCAACTAACTGTTTGTAAAGTGGCTCAGAGGGTTTCAGCATGGAGTGTTTTCTTTATTTTGGCAAATTCAAAGCACCCATTGCATTTGACAGGTTCAAAGATTGAAGACCACGAAGGGACTTGAACCCTCAATCTCCTGATTCGTAGTCAGGCGCCTTATCCATTCGGCCACGCGGTCCTTAGTGTCTACACTCTCTGTCAGAATGGTAGTCCTCATAAATGTCCGTCAGGCCTTATGGCTGTGTTTGGTGGCATAATCGTGCTGGATACTGTGGTGAAGAACATATTGGATGTGCATAAAGACAGTTTTTGCCTGACAAAAGTGATTTTGCATGTTAGAGATGCAGATGGATAGATTTTAATCTGTAGTATGTGGCCCATACGGGGATCGAACCCATGACCTTGGCGTTATTAGGACTACGCTCTGACCAGCTGAGCTAACAGGCCTGCTTACTGAATGAGTTGTTGCAACTAACTGTTTGTAAAGTGGCTCAGAGGGTTTCAGCATGGAGTGTTTTCTTTATTTTGGTAAATTCAAAGCATCCAGTGCATTCCCGTTTCTTCAAGCCCAAAGGTCAGCTTTGAAGTATATGATAGTGATGGAGCTCAATACCCTCCATTTTAGTTGGCACAAACTAAAACAGGTCTGATTAACTGGGAACAATCATACTGCAATCAGTCACAGCCATGCATATAAATCAGTTGCCGGGACTTGAAACTCAGGTTTAACCGAAAGTCGACCCGTTACATCTGCAAGTACCAAGTTATGGTGAATTCCATAGAAATTCGACATGTACACAGTACACCAACCACGAAGGGACTCGAACCCTCAATCTTCTGATTCGAAGTCAGACGCCTTATCCATTAGGACACGTGGTCGTCGGTAACCAGTGATGTATTCCTTCTTTCAGAATGTTATTGGGATGAAAAGTCCAGGCCTTAATACCTTTGTGTTGCATAATATCGTTGGATAATGCAGTGAAGAGCATATTGGATGTGCATAAAGATATGAATGTATTTGTCTAACTTGGAGAGATTTGCACATGGATTCATTCTAATCTGTGTTTGGTGGCATAATATTGCTGGATAATGTAGTGAAGTGCACAAAGACAGTTTTTGCCTGACGAAAGAGAGATTTTGTATTTTAGAGATGTACATGGATACATTCTAGTCTATGGCCCATACGGGGATCGACCCGCGACCTTGGCGTTATTAGCACCACGCTCTGACCAGCTGAGTTAACAGGCCTGCTTACTGAACGTGTTGTTGCAACTAACTGTTTGTAAAGTGGCTCAGAGGGTTTCAGCATTGATCCTGAGTGTCTTCTTGATTTTGGCAAAGACAAAGCACCCATTGCATTTGACAGGCTCAAAGATTGAAGACCACGAAGGGACTCGAACCCTCAATCTCCTGATTCGTAGTCAGGCGCCTTATCCATTGGGCCACGCGGTCCTTAGTGTGTACACTCTCTGTCAGAATGGTAGTCCTCATAAATGTCCGTCAGGCGTTATGGCTGTTTGGTGGCATAATCGTGCTGGATACTGTGGTGAAGAACATATTGGATGTGCATAAAGACAGTTTTTGCCTGACAAAAGTGATTTTGCATGTTAGAGATGCAGATGGATAGATTTTAATCTGTAGTATTTGGCCCATACGGGGATCGAACCCGTGACCTAGGCGTTATTAGCACCAAGCTCTGACCAGCTGAGCTAACAGGCATGCATACTGAATGAGTTGTTGCAACTAACTGTTTGTAAAGTGGCTCAGAGGGTTTCAGCATGGATCCTGAGTGTTTTCTTTATTTTGGCAAATTCAAAGCATCCAGTGCATTCCCGTTTCTTCAAGGCCAAAGGTCAGCTTTGAACTATATGATAGTGATGGAGCTCAATACCCTCCATTTTAGTTGGCACAAACTAAAAAAGGTCTGATTAACTGGGAACAATCTTACTGCAATCAGTCACAGCCATGCATATAAATCAGTTGCCGGAACTTGAAACTCAGGTTTAACCGAAAGTCGACCCGTTACATCTGCAAGTACCAAGTTATGGTGAATTCCATAGAACTTGGACATGTACACAGTACACCAACCACGAAGGGACTCGAACACTCAATCTTCTGATTCGAAGTCAGTCGCCTTATCCATTAGGCCACGTGGTCTTAGGTAACCAGTGATGTATTCCTTCTTTCAGAAGGTTATTGGGATGAAAAGTCCAGGCCTTAATACCTTTGTGTTGCATAATATCGCTGGATAATGCAGTGAAGAGCATAATTTGGATGTGCATGAAGATAATAATGTATTTGTCTAACTTGGAGAGATTTGCACATGGATTCATTCTAATCTGTGTTTGGTGGCATAATAGTGCTGGATAATGTAGTGAAGTGCACAAAGACAGTTTTTGCCTGACGAAAGAGAGATTTTGTATTTTAGAGATGTACATGGATACATTATAGTCTATGGCCCATACTGGGATGGAACCCGCGACCTTGGCGTTATTAGCACCTACGCTCTGACTAGCTGAGCTAACAGGCCTGCTTACTGAACGTGTTTTGGAACTAACTGTTTGTAAAGTGGCTCAGAGGGTTTCAGCATGGATCCTGAGTGTTTTCTTGATTTTGGCAAAGTCAAAGCACCCATTGCATTTGACAGGTTCACAGATTGAAGACTACGAAGGGACTCGAACCCTCAATCTCCTGATTCGTAGTCAGGTGCCTTATCCATTGGGCCACGCGGTCCTTAGTGTGTACGCTCTCTGCCAGAATGGTAGTCCTCATAAATGTCCGTCAGGCCTTATGGCTGTGTTTGGTGGCATAATCGTGCTGAATACTGTGGTGAAGAACATATTGGATGTGTATAAAGACAGTTTTTGCCTGACAAAAGTGATTTTGCATGTTAGAGAAGCAGATGGATAGATTTTAATCTGTAGTATGTGGCCCATACAGGGATCGTACCCATGACCTCAGCGTTATTAGCAACACGCTCTGACCAGCTGAGCTAACAGGCCTGCTTACTGAATGAGTTGTTGCAACTAACTGTTTGTAAAGTGGCTCAGAGGGTTTCAGCATGGAGTGTTTTCTTTATTTTGGTAAATTCAAAGCATCAAGTGCATTCCCGTTTCTTCAAGGCCAAAGGTTAGCTTTGAAGTATATGATAGTGATGGAGCTCAATACCCTCCATTTTAGTTGGCACAAACTAAAACAGGTCTGATTAACTGGGAACAATCATACTGCAATCAGTCACAGCCATGCATATAAATCAGTTGCCGGAACTTGAAACTCAGGTTTGAGTTGAGTTTGAGTTTGAATCTTTATTTCGGTCATTTTTACAAAAACAGATAAACAAAATGATATTACATTAATTAGTCAACACAGTGACTAGTCTTGACCGAAAAGGTATGGGCTGAAGCATAAAGCTTATTTTGCCCACCTCTTTATACAATACAAATAATAACAATAATAATAAGTCTGTGATTAATTACCACAGTAGCACAATTTATGAAAACACAAAAAAGAGAGCAATAAAAAAAAAGAGCAATATCATAGAAATATTACTAAAAACAGAAAAGGAAAAGGAAATATAACAAAAGTAAACAGGATGTTGATTTACATCTGTCAACACATACTATAATATAATATATAATAATATAGATATAAATATAAACTTAAATATAATTATAAATAGAAATAAATATAACCATACTTATCTAAATGTCTATACATGAAAATGTATACATATTTGTTTTTGTTTTCTTTTTTACAAATATATAGAGCCAAGCACCCATTCAACCGTTTTCTCATTTTGTTTGTTCTGCTGCTATATATGTATCAATTATCTTTGCTTTAAATAATTTCTTATATGTTTGCATTGACCTAGACAATTTAAGCTCGTTATCCAATTTGTTCCACAGTTTCACTCCTATCACAGTTATACATCTCCCCATGGTGTTAGTCCTTGCCTTTGTTGTTTTAAACATAGCTGTTCCCCTGAGGTTATGTTTGCCCTCTCTTGGCTTAAACAGCTCCTGCATGCAGCTTGGAAGTGAGTTATTATGAGCCTTGTAAATTATTGCAGTGGAGTTGAGGTTGACTAAATCTTGCCGTTTCAGTGTACGGTTTTCAATAAAGAGTGGGTTTGTTGGTGCATGATAGTCAGACAAATTTACAATTCTAATAGCTTTTTTTTGTAGCATAAAGATGGGATGAACTATGGTTTTATAAGTGTTGCCCCACACTTCCACACAATATGTTAAATATGGCAGTAGTAGGGATCTGTACAGAGTTTGGAGTGATTTTTTATTTATGATACTTTTCATTTTGTATAATATTGCGATTGTTTTAGATAATTTTCTTTTTAAAGTGTCAATATGTGGCTTCCACGTGAGTTTTTCATCAATAATAATGCCTAAGAATTTAGTATAGTTTGTTTGTTCTAATTGTATATCATTAATTGTTAAATGGATTGGAGCATTTATAATTTTATTGCCAAAGATAATGAATTTAGTTTTACTGATATTTAATGATAATTTGTTTATTTCAAACCACTTTTTTAGAATGTTGAGGTCCTTCTGTACTACATGCAGGAGCTGTTTAAGGTCATCTCCGGATGCGTACAGACTCGTGTCGTCTGCAAACAGAACACAATGCATATTTTGTAGGGCTTTACATATATCATTGATGTAGAGAATAAATAGTTTTGGTCCTAGAACAGAGCCTTGGGGCACTCCAAATGTTGCGCTTAGTGTTTCTGACTCAACACCATTTAGACTGACATATTGTGTTCTATCTTTGAGATAGCTTTTCAGCCAAGAGAGGGCAATGCCCCTAATTCCATACCTCTGCATTTTCTTTAATAGTATCTCGTGGTCAATGGTGTCGAAAGCCTTTTTGAGGTCGATGAAGACCCCCACTGTGTATTTTGTATCATCTGTTGCTTTTGAGATGTTTTCTACCAGTTCAACAACTGCCATCGAGGTTGATCTATTGGTTCTGAATCCATATTGGTTATTACTTAGTAATTGATGTTTCTCAATAAAGCCGTCAAGTCTTTCTACATAAAGTTTTTCCAGGATTTTGGAGAATTGGGATAGGAGTGATATCGGTCTGTAGTTAGTGAGAAGCTGTTTGTCACCACTTTTGTATATTGGTATTATTTTGGCCGTTTTCATTTTATTTGGGAAAATGCCTGTTTGGAATGATTGGTTGCAGATATGAGTAAATGGTTTTATGATGTTATCAATTATGTTTTTAACTATCATCATGTCTATGTTCGTGTGGTCAGTTGATCTTTTATTCTTGAGATTGTTAACAATTTTTAGTATTTGTTGTTCATTTACATTAGCAATAAATATGGAATGTAAATTCGGATTTATGAGACTTTCATCTAGATCTTCCTTATCGCTTGGCTCCTCAATTACCTTTGCCAAATTTGGTCCTACATTTACAAAGAAATTGTTGAAATCATCTGCAATTTCCTTTGCATTTTCCTTAATTGTATTATCCTTTTTGAAGAAATTTGGATATTCTGGTTTTCCGTTGCCTTTCTTGATTATGCTATTTAGTATTTTCCAGGTTCCTTGTATGTTATTCTTCTGTTGTTCCAATAATTTATGATAATGGTCCTTCTTACTTGTTCTTATTATATTAGTTAATTTATTTTTATATTTCTTATATCTGATTTCTGCATCCTTATTTCTTTCCTTTAAAAAATTCTTATAGAGTAAGTTTTTCTTTTTGCATGCATTATTTATACCTCTGGTTATCCATGGCTTTTCCTGTTTTTGTTTGTCTGTGTGTATAGTCTTTTTTAGCGGACAATGCTTGTCGTACAGATTCGTTATTATGGACAAGAAGGCATTGAAGGACTCATTTGGATCAATTGCAGTGTATACTTCGTTCCAGGTCTGTGTCTGGAGTTCGGCTTTTAGGGCATTTATGGCATCAGGTGATCTTCGTCGTGTCATTGCATAAGAGTGATTTGTTTTATTTCTGAGGTAGTGTGGAAATATGGCGAAGACAGGGAGATGATCAGTTATGTCATTTATGAGTAGTCCGGATATTATTTGTTTTTCTAGTGCATTTGTGTATATGTGACCAGTGCCAACAAAACATGCCTCATGTCGCCTTTTCCATTTTTCAGATTTTTACAGATTATTAAAGTACAGAATGTAAGCTTTCATATGATGTATCATTCAATGAAATTGGACAATAATTGAAGGAGATATAACCATTTTAAAATGACTGGGGCCTTTCACCCAAAGCTGAGAAAAGCCCTTTTCAATATTCACAACATTTTATCACCTTAGAGCTGGACAGAAGTGGGTGTGACAATGGGAGGGACAAGAGACAATAGGACGTTTTAGCTGTCAACAGTGCAACACTAGAAACACTGACATGTTTAAGCCAGTAGAACAAACAATGCAATTTGTAAGGTGCCCCAATAAACCCTTTTGAAAGTACTAAGTATTAAATACTAAGTATAAGTATTCAAGTATTAAATATTAAGTTAAGTGTTCAATTTAACTTATACACTACCTGGTTGTAAATAGCTGCAGTACACCATTTTATGCAGGTCTACTTTAAGCAATCAAAGTCAGACAATTGACCCAGTATTTTAAATAAATAAAATCGACGCATCAGGCTATGATGTTGTGCGCTTGTAGATTTGCTATTTTAATAAACAGATCTGTCCACATGCAGTCACAATGCCTGGTTTCATTTATAGTAATTCCTGTGCATTCGATGGGTGGATTCATACTACATCAGGTGTCTATTTAGTGTGCAAGGCTTACATCCGGTCTAAAGCCCACCCACTGTATGCCCTGATTTATATACACAATACATACACGATCCGTATCCTCCCCTCACCGGATGTTGAATTAACAGTACTAACGGCCGTATTTGAAAAGACGTAGCTCTTTGCTGGGTGCGCGAGGAAAAAAATTAAGCGGTTTTCCGACATTTCCTTTTCAATTGATACCGTTTCTTAGAGACGGCCTACACAAACGTTCTATATACCAAATGAAAGCCTGCATTTCATAGTTTACATAGTATATAACCTTTTTTGTAAATGAGCAAGAAATGAGCGAGTTGTGATTAAAAGAAAAGACGTGTGATCTCTTTGCTCTTTAACACACAGACGGCTAGCTAACTAGGCTAGCTAGCTTCTAGCCTGTTGTTTGTTGGTGAAAGACTCCAAGCTGGGAAGTGTATTTCAGCGAGTAGCTATACGTGGTTTTGTTTATTTTCTGTAAAGTCTAACCCAAATGCCCAGAATACTTCTGTGTTTACAAACACAAGCACGCTAATGGGCGGTGATCAGAGCGTGAAACCTGAGGACAAAGAGATTCCAGACCAATCGTAACCAACATGCAAATCTCGGAACTGCGCTCTTCTGCCTCCAGAAACTTGTTAAAAAACAAGCCCACTTTGACGTATAAATGTATACATTTCATTTGCCCAAATGAACAATCTGTTTGAATGAAAACCTTCTTCAACATTCAAACTGTATTAATATGAAAAAAAAAGAAAATCACATAAAAAAAAAAAACGAGTTTATTTATTGATTTAAGGCATGTTCATTCTGGCGACATGAGGCACATTCTGCTGGCCTGGGTCACATATGTTGTCAATTAATGTTGCTGTGTCTATTGTTATTCTACTAGGTTTTGTGATAACAGGGAATAGGTTATTTGTAAACATGGTATCAATGAGATTATTTGTTTTATTGTTTCCATGTGTATTAAGAATGTCAATATTGAAATCACCGTTAATTAGGTGTGTTTTGTTGTTTTTTAGGCTGCCAAACATGCTGTCAATTCTGGAGTTGAAAGTGTCGAGACAAGTTCCAGGCGTTCTATATATACAAGTGATGATTATGTTATTTGCATTTTCAGCTACAATTTCAATTGTAATGGACTCAAGGATATTTTCAATGTTTGTTTTCGTTATCAAATTTGATTTTAATGCTTTGTCAACATATATGGCAACTCCTCCGCCTGTTTTATTAACCGATTTAACCGAAAGTCGACCCGTTACATCTGCAAGTACCAAGTTATGGTGAATTCCATAGAACTTCGACATGTACACAGTACACCAACCACGAAGGGACTCAAACCCTCAATCTTCTGATTCAAAGTCAGAGGCCTTATCCATTAGGCCACATGGTCGTCGGTAACCAGTGATGTATTCCTTCTTTCAGAATGTTATTGGGATGAAAAGTCCAGGCCTTAATACATTTGTGTTGCATAATATCGCTGGATAATGCAGTGAAGAGCATATTGGATGTGCATAAAGATAAGAATGTATTTGTCTAACTTGGAGAGATTTGCACATGGATTCATTATAATCTGTGTTTGGTGGCATAATCGTGCTGGATAATGTAATGAAGTGCACAAAGACAGTTTTTGCCTGAAGAAAGAGATATTTTTTATTTTAGAGATGTACATGGATACATTCTAGTCTCTGGCCCATACGGGGACCGAACCAGCGACCTTGGCGTTATTAGCACCACGCTCTGACCAGCTGAGCTAACAGGCCTGCTTACAGAATGAGTTGTTGCAACTAACTGTTTGTAAAGTGGCTCAGAGGGTTTCAGCATGGATCCTGAGTGTTTTCTTTATTTTGGTAAATTCAAAGCATCCAGTGCATTCCCGTTTCTTCAAGGCCAAAGGTTAGCTTTGAAGTATATGATTGTGATGGAGCTCAATACCCTCCATTTTAGTTGGCACAAACTAAAACAGGTCTGATTAATTGGGAACAATCATACTGCAATCAGTCACAGCCATGCATATAAATCAGTTGCCGGAACTTGAAACTCAGGTTTAACCGAAAGTCGACCCGTTACATCTGCAAGTACCAAGTTATGGTGAATTCCATAGAACTTCGACATGTACACAGTACACCAACCACGAAGGGACTCGAACCCTCAATCTTCTGATTCGAAGTCAGACGCCTTATCCATTAGGCCACGTGGTCGTCAGTAACCAGTGATGTATTCCTTCTTTCAGAATGTTATTGGGTCATAAGTCCAGGCCTTAATACATTTGTGTTGCATAATATCGCTGGATAATGCAGTGAAGAGCATATTGGATGTGCATAAAGATAAGAATGTATTTGTATAACTTGGAGAGATTTGCACATGGATTCATTATAATCTGTGTTTGGTGGCATAATCGTGCTGGATAATGTAATGAAGTGCACAAAGACAGTTTTTGCCTGACGAAAGAGAGATTTTTTATTTTAGAGATGTACATGGATACATTGCAGTCTCTGGCCCATACGGGGATCGAACCCTCGACCTTGGCGTTATTAGCACCACGCTCTGACCATCTGAGCTAACAGGCCTGCTTACTGAATGAGTTGTTGCAACTAACTGTTTGTAAAGTGGCTCAGAGGGTTTCAGCATGGATCCTGAGTGTTTTCTTGATTTTGGCAAAGTCAAAGCACCCATTGCATTTGACAGGTTCACAGATTGAAGACCTCGAAGGGACTCGAACCCTCAATCTCCTGATTCGTAGTCAGGCGCCTTATCCATTGGGCCACGCGGTCCTTAGAGTGTACACTCTCTGTCAGAATGGTAGTCCTCATAAATGTCCGTCAGGCCTTATGGCTGTGTTTGGTGGCATAATCGTGCTGGATACTGTGGTGAAGAACATATTGGATGTGCATAAAGACAGTTTTTGCCTGACAAAAGTGATTTTGCATGTTAGAGTTGCAGATGGATAGATTTTAATCTGTAGTATGTGGCCCATACGGGGATCGAACCCGTGACCTTGGCGTTATTAGCACCACGCTCTGACCAGCTGAGCTAACAGGCCTGCATAACTGAATGAGTTGTTGCAACTAACTGTTTGTAAAGTGGCTCAGAGGGTTTCAGCATGGATCCCTGAGTGTTTTCTTTATTTTGGTAAATTCAAAGCATCCAGTGCATTCCCGTTTCTTCAAGGCCAAAGGTTAGCTTTGAAGTATATGATAGTGATGGAGCTCAATACCCTCCATTTTAGTTGGCACAAACTAAAACAGGTCTGATTAACTGGGAACAATCATACTGCAATCAGTCACAGCCATGCATATAAATCAGTTGCCGGAACTTGAAACTCAGGTTTAACCGAAAGTCGACCCGTTACATCTGCAAGTACCAAGTTATGGTGAATTCCATAGAACTTCGACATGTACACAGTACAGCAACCACGAAGGGACTTGAACCCTAAATCTTCTGATTCGAAGTCAGACGCCTTATCCATTAGGCCACGTGGTCGTCGGTAACCAGTGATGTATTCCTTCTTTCAGAATGTTATTGGGTCATAAGTCCAGGCCTTAATACATTTGTGTTGCATAATATCGCTGGATAATGCAGTGAAGAGCATATTGGATGTGCATAAAGATAAGAATGTATTTGTATAACTTGGAGAGATTTGCACATGGATTCATTATAATCTGTGTTTGGTGGCATAATCGTGCTGGATAATGTAATGAAGTGCACAAAGACAGTTTTTGCCTGACGAAAGAGAGATTTTTTATTTTAGAGATGTACATGGATACATTCTAGTCTCTGGCCCATACGGGGATCGAACCCTCGACCTTGGCGTTATTAGCACCACTCTCTGACCAGCTGAGCTAACAGGCCTGCTTACTGAATGACTTGTTGCAACTAACTGTTTGTAAAGTGGCTCAGAGGGTTTCAGCATGGATCCTGAGTGTTTTCTTGATTTTGGCAAAGTCAAAGCACCCATTGCATTTGACAGGTTCACAGATTGAAGACCACGAAGGGACTCGAACCCTCAATCTCCTGATTCGTAGTCAGGCGGCTTATCCATTGGGCCAGGCGGTCCTTAGAGTGTACACTCTCTGTCAGAATGGTAGTCCTCATAAATGTCTGTCAGGCCTTATGGCTGTGTTTGGTGGCATAATCGTGCTGGATACTGTGGTGAAGAACATATTGGATGTGCATAAAGACAGTTTTTACCTGACAAAAGTGATTTTGCATGTTAGAGATGCAGATGGATAGATTTTAATCTGTAGTATGCGGCCCATACGGGGATCGAACCCGTGACCTTGGCGTTATTAGCACCACGCTCTGACCAGCTGAGCTAACAGGCCTGCATAGCTAAATGAGTTGTTGCAACTAACTGTTTGTAAAGTGGCTCAGAGGGTTTCAGCATGGATCCTGAGTGTTTTCTTTATTTTGGTAAATTCAAAGCATCCAGTGCATTCCCGTTTCTTCAAGGCCAAAGGTTAGCTTTGAAGTATATGATAGTGATGGAGCTCAATACCCTCCATTTTAGTTGGCACAAACTAAAACATGTCTGATTAACTGGGAACAATCATACTGCAATCAGTCACAGCCATGCATATAAATCAGTTGCCGGAACTTGAAACTCAGGTTTAACCGAAAGTCGACCCGTTACATCTGCAAGTACCAAGTTATGGTGAATTCCATAGAACTTCGACATGTACACAGTACACCAACCACGAAGGGACTCGAACCCTCAATCTCCTGATTCGTAGTCAGGCGCCTTATCCATTGGGCCACGCGGTCCTTAAAGTGTACACTCTCTGTCAGAATGGTAGTCCTCATAAATGTCCGTCAGGCCTTATGGCTGTGTTTGGTGGCATAATCGTGCTGGATACTGTGGTGAAGAACATATTGGATGTGCATAAAGAGAGTTTTTGCCTGACAAAAGTGATTTTGCATGTTAGAGATGCAGATGGATAGATTTTAATCTGTAGTATGTGGCCCATACGGGGATCGAACCCGTGACCTTGGCGTTATTAGCACCACGCTCTGACCAGCTGAGCTAACAGGCCTGCCTACTGAATGAGTTGTTGCAACTAACTGTTTGTAAAGTGGCTCAGAGGGTTTCAGCATGGATCCTGAGTGTTTTCTTTATTTTGGTAAATTCAAAGCATCCAGTGCATTCCCGTTTCTTCAAGGCCAAAGGTTAGCTTTGAAGTATATGATTGTGATGGAGCTCAATACCCTCCATTTTAGTTGGCACAAACTAAAACAGGTCTGATTAACTGGGAACAATCATACTGCAATCAGTCACAGCCATGCATATAAATCAGTTGCCGGAACTTGAAACTCAGGTTTAACCGAAAGTCGACCCGTTACATCTGCAAGTACCAAGTTATGGTGAATTCCATAGAACTTCGACATGTACACAGTACACCAACCACGAAGGGACTCGAACCCTCAATCTTCTGATTCGAAGTCAGACGCCTTATCCATTAGGCCACGTGGTCGTCAGTAACCAGTGATGTATTCTTTCTTTCAGAATGTTATTGGGTCATAAGTCCAGGCCTTAATACATTTGTGTTGCATAATATCGCTGGATAATGCAGTGAAGAGCATATTGGATGTGCATAAAGATAAGAATGTATTTGTATAACTTGGAGAGATTTGCACATGGATTCATTATAATCTGTGTTTGGTGGCATAATCGTGCTGGATAATGTAATGAAGTGCACAAAGACAGTTTTTGCCTGACGAAAGAGAGATTTTTTATTTTAGAGATGTACATGGATACATTCTAGTCTCTGGCCCATACGGGGATCGAACCCTCGACCTTGGCGTTATTAGCACCACTCTCTGACCAGCTGAGCTAACAGGCCTGCTTACTGAATGACTTGTTGCAACTAACTGTTTGTAAAGTGGCTCAGAGGGTTTCAGCATGGATCCTGAGTGTTTTCTTGATTTTGGCAAAGTCAAAGCACCCATTGCATTTGACAGGTTCACAGATTGAAGACCACGAAGGGACTCGAACCCTCAATCTCCTGATTCGTAGTCAGGCGGCTTATCCATTGGGCCACGCGGTCCTTAGAGTGTACACTCTCTGTCAGAATGGTAGTCCTCATAAATGTCCGTCAGGCCTTATGGCTGTGTTTGGTGGCATAATCGTGCTGGATACTGTGGTGAAGAACATATTGGATGTGCATAAAGACAGTTTTTACCTGACAAAAGTGATTTTGCATGTTAGAGATGCAGATGGATAGATTTTAATCTGTAGTATGTGGCCCATACGGGGATCGAACCCGTGACCTTGGCGTTATTAGCACCACGCTCTGACCAGCTGAGTTAACAGGCCTGCATAACTAAATGAGTTGTTGCAACTAACTGTTTGTAAAGTGGCTCAGAGGGTTTCAGCATGGATCCTGAGTGTTTTCTTGATTTTGGCAAAGTCAAAGCACCCATTGCATTTGACAGGTTCACAGATTGAAGACCACGAAGGGACTCGAACCCTCAATCTCCTGATTCGTAGTCAGGCGCCTTATCCATTGGGCCACGCGGTCCTTAGAGTGTATGCTCTCTGTCAGAATGGTAGTCCTCATAATTGTCCGTCAGGCCTTATGGCTGTGTTTGGTGGCATAATCGTGCTGGATACTGTGGTGAAGAACATATTGGATGTGCATAAAGACAGTTTTTACCTGACAAAAGTGATTTTGCATGTTAGAGATGCAGATGGATAGATTTTAATCTGTAGTATGTGGCCCATACGGGGATCGAACCCGTGACCTTGGCGTTATTAGCACCACGCTCTGACCAGCTGAGTTAACAGGCCTGCATAACTAAATGAGTTGTTGCAACTAACTGTTTGTAAAGTGGCTCAGAGGGTTTCAGCATGGATCCTGAGTGTTTTCTTTATTTTGGTAAATTCAAAGCATCCAGTGCATTCCCGTTTCTTCAAGGCCAAAGGTTAGCTTTGAAGTATATGATAGTGATGGAGCTCAATACCCTCCATTTTAGTTGGCACAAACTAAAACATGTCTGATTAACTGGGAACAATCATACTGCAATCAGTCACAGCCATGCATATAAATCAGTTGCCGGAACTTGAAACTCAGGTTTAACCGAAAGTCGACCCGTTACATCTGCAAGTACCAAGTTATGGTGAATTCCATAGAACTTCGACATGTACACAGTACACCAACCACGAAGGGACTCGAACCCTCAATCTTCTGATTCGAAGTCAGACGCCTTATCCATTAGGCCACGTGGTCGTCAGTAACCAGTGATGTATTCCTTCTTTCAGAATGTTATTGGGTCATAAGTCCAGGCCTTAATACATTTGTGTTGCATAATATCGCTGGATAATGCAGTGAAGAGCATATTGGATGTGCATAAAGATAAGAATGTATTTGTATAACTTGGAGAGATTTGCACATGGATTCATTATAATCTGTGTTTGGTGGCATAATCGTGCTGGATAATGTAATGAAGTGCACAAAGACAGTTTTTGCCTGACGAAAGAGAGATTTTTTATTTTAGAGATGTACATGGATACATTCTAGTCTCTGGCCCATACGGGGATCGAACCCTCGACCTTGGCGTTATTAGCACCACTCTCTGACCAGCTGAGCTAACAGGCCTGCTTACTGAATGACTTGTTGCAACTAACTGTTTGTAAAGTGGCTCAGAGGGTTTCAGCATGGATCCTGAGTGTTTTCTTGATTTTGGCAAAGTCAAAGCACCCATTGCATTTGACAGGTTCACAGATTGAAGACCACGAAGGGACTCGAACCCTCAATCTCCTGATTCGTAGTCAGGCGGCTTATCCATTGGGCCACGCGGTCCTTAGAGTGTACACTCTCTGTCAGAATGGTAGTCCTCATAAATGTCCGTCAGGCCTTATGGCTGTGTTTGGTGGCATAATCGTGCTGGATACTGTGGTGAAGAACATATTGGATGTGCATAAAGACAGTTTTTACCTGACAAAAGTGATTTTGCATGTTAGAGATGCAGATGGATAGATTTTAATCTGTAGTATGTGGCCCATACAGGGATCGAACCCGTGACCTTGGCGTTATTAGCACCACGCTCTGACCAGCTGAGTTAACAGGCCTGCATAACTAAATGAGTTGTTGCAACTAACTGTTTGTAAAGTGGCTCAGAGGGTTTCAGCATGGATCCTGAGTGTTTTCTTTATTTTGGTAAATTCAAAGCATCCAGTGCATTCCCGTTTCTTCAAGGCCAAAGGTTAGCTTTGAAGTATATGATAGTGATGGAGCTCAATACCCTCCATTTTAGTTGGCACAAACTAAAACATGTCTGATTAACTGGGAACAATCATACTGCAATCAGTCACAGCCATGCATATAAATCAGTTGCCGGAACTTGAAACTCAGGTTTAACCGAAAGTCGACCCGTTACATCTGCAAGTACCAAGTTATGGTGAATTCCATAGAACTTCGACATGTACACAGTACACCAACCACGAAGGGACTCGAACCCTCAATCTCCTGATTCGTAGTCAGGCGCCTTATCCATTGGGCCACGCGGTCCTTAAAGTGTACACTCTCTGTCAGAATGGTAGTCCTCATAAATGTCCGTCAGGCCTTATGGCTGTGTTTGGTGGCATAATCGTGCTGGATACTGTGGTGAAGAACATATTGGATGTGCATAAAGAGAGTTTTTGCCTGACAAAAGTGATTTTGCATGTTAGAGATGCAGATGGATAGATTTTAATCTGTAGTATGTGGCCCATACGGGGATCGAACCCGTGACCTTGGCGTTATTAGCACCACGCTCTGACCAGCTGAGCTAACAGGCCTGCCTACTGAATGAGTTGTTGCAACTAACTGTTTGTAAAGTGGCTCAGAGGGTTTCAGCATGGATCCTGAGTGTTTTCTTTATTTTGGTAAATTCAAAGCATCCAGTGCATTCCCGTTTCTTCAAGGCCAAAGGTTAGCTTTGAAGTATATGATTGTGATGGAGCTCAATACCCTCCATTTTAGTTGGCACAAACTAAAACAGGTCTGATTAACTGGGAACAATCATACTGCAATCAGTCACAGCCATGCATATAAATCAGTTGCCGGAACTTGAAACTCAGGTTTAACCGAAAGTCGACCCGTTACATCTGCAAGTACCAAGTTATGGTGAATTCCATAGAACTTCGACATGTACACAGTACACCAACCACGAAGGGACTCGAACCCTCAATCTTCTGATTTGAAGTCAGACGCCTTATCCATTAGGCCACGTGGTCGTCGGTAACCAGTGATGTATTCCTTCTTTCAGAATGTTATTGGGTCATAAGTCCAGGCCTTAATACATTTGTGTTGCATAATATCGCTGGATAATGCAGTGAAGAGCATATTGGATGTGCATAAAGATAAGAATGTATTTGTATAACTTGGAGAGATTTGCACATGGATTCATTATAATCTGTGTTTGGTGGCATAATCGTGCTGGATAATGTAATGAAGTGCACAAAGACAGTTTTTGCCTGACGAAAGAGAGATTTTTTATTTTAGAGATGTACATGGATACATTGTAGTCTCTGGCCCATACGGGGATCGAACCCTCGACCTTGGCGTTATTAGCACCACGCTCTGACCAGCTGAGCTAACAGGCCTGCTTACTGAATGAGTTGTTGCAACTAACTGTTTGTAAAGTGGCTCAGAGGGTTTCAGCATGGATCCTGAGTGTTTTCTTGATTTTGGCAAAGTCAAAGCACCCATTGCATTTGACAGGTTCACAGATTGAAGACCTCGAAGGGACTCGAACCCTCAATCTCCTGATTCGTAGTCAGGCGCCTTATCCATTGGGCCACGCGGTCCTTAGAGTGTACACTCTCTGTCAGAATGGTAGTCCTCATAAATGTCCGTCAGGCCTTATGGCTGTGTTTGGTGGCATAATCGTGCTGGATACTGTGGTGAAGAACATATTGGATGTGCATAAAGAGAGTTTTTGCCTGACAAAAGTGATTTTGCATATTAGAGATGCAGATGGATAGACCAGCTGAGCTAACAGGCCTGCATAACTGAATGAGTTGTTGCAACTAACTGTTTGTAAAGTGGCTCAGAGGGTTTCAGCATGGATCCTGAGTGTTTTCTTTATTTTGGTAAATTCAAAGCATCCAGTGCATTCCCGTTTCTTCAAGGCCAAAGGTTAGCTTTGAAGTATATGATAGTGATGGAGCTCAATACCCTCCATTTTAGTTGGCACAAACTAAAACAGGTCTGATTAACTGGGAACAATCATACTGCAATCAGTCACAGACATGCATATAAATCAGTTGCCGGAACTTGAAACTCAGGTTTAACCGAAAGTCGACCCGTTACATCTGCAAGTACCAAGTTATGGTGAATTCCATAGAACTTCGACATGTACACAGTACACCAACCACGAAGGGACTTGAACGCTCAATCTTCTGATTCGAAGTCAGACGCCTTATCCATTAGGCCACGTGGTCGTCGGTAACCAGTGATGTATTCCTTCTTTCAGAATGTTATTGGGTCATAAGTCCAGGCCTTAATACATTTGTGTTGCATAATATCGCTGGATAATGCAGTGAAGAGCATATTGGATGTGCATAAAGATAAGAATGTATTTGTATAACTTGGAGAGATTTGCACATGGATTCATTATAATCTGTGTTTGGTGGCATAATCGTGCTGGATAATGTAATGAAGTGCACAAAGACAGTTTTTGCCTGACGAAAGAGAGATTTTTTATTTTAGAGATGTACATGGACACATTCTAGTCTCTGGCCCATACGGGGATCGAACCCTCGACCTTGGCGTTATTAGCACCACTCTCTGACCAGCTGAGCTAACAGGCCTGCTTACTGAATGACTTGTTGCAACTAACTGTTTGTAAATAGGCCGTGTGGTGAGGTCCCTTTTCGTTCAGGTCCGTTCCCACGGAAGGGGGACTACACAATTTTTTCTCCATAAAAGAGATTTATAGGTAGACAGTCTAAATAAAAAAGTTCTACTCGTCCGACGCTGCAGTTATTTTATAATCCGCGATCAAAAACGGGACTATTTCTTACAAGGCGTAATAATATGTGCAAGGGGAGTGGTGTGGTTTTGGTCACGTGGACCAATCGCGTAGCCGCTTTATTCCCTTGAGTATGCGCGTAACGTCTTCGTATGCGGAAGAACTTTTTGTTGTCCATAGCAACCTAGCAACTCACTGTTGCGACGCTGTTTTCATTCTCTAAACTGGGAAAATGGGAAAGAGCCGTTGTGCGATTGACTGTACAAACAGATTAAAAAAGAACTCGGAGCTATCCTTTTACAGACTGCCGAAATGTAAAGAAAAAAGAAGTAAATGGATCGCTGCACTTCGCCGATGTAGTCATGTTTCAGGGCTACATGGATTTGGGGGTGCCACTTTCACTTTGTGTCAGGTATGTTGCTTTTTTTGTAAAACCATACGTTCAATGTAAAAGGGCCTTTTCACACAGTGTCCCGTTTTAAACGAACCTAACGGAGTTCTCTTCTTGTGGACCAATTAGTGGATTAACATAGTCCGTTACCCGGAAAGAGATCTGGTCAGGAGTAATTACTCATCAACATGTTACGTGAGTCCGTGGAAAGACTTTAATGTTAATGTTCTTATTGATCAACACACCCTGCAGTTACTGAATGTTAAGTCTCCATGGTTTCCCTCAGAATATCGTATGACACTGATTTATATGACACATTAAGAGTCCACTGATAACCACTACAGTGGTTTAATATCAAACTTTTTTTGTTTGTTTTTTTCAAGGACCCACATAACGTTTGATTGTTATTGCACAAATGGACTTACTCTGAGAGTGTACGAATGGAACCAAATGGACCCATAGTGTCAGAGTTACAGACCTGCATGTGTCCATTTGTACACTCAGGCTGTAAGGGTCCATTTGGTTCCATCTCTCAGAGTTACAGACCTGTAAGGTCCATTTGGTTCCTAAGAAGGGTCCATTTGGGGTCCAATGGGGTCCATTGGTTCCATTTGTACACAGTTACAGACATGCAGGCTAATCCTCTCTCACTCTAATGCCAGACTGGCATTAGAGTGAGACACTGGCATTTCCAGTGTGTGCCAGTGGTCACCCTTGGCACCCGTGGTTAAAGCTGCCTACCCCTGCTCTACACCAACAATGTTGTGAGCTTGTAGATCTGCTATTTTCTGCAAATGTTCCCTCCAGAATAGGGATGCTATTGTTCCAGTGGTTAATGTAAAAAAAATAATCTCACAATGATTTGGCAGCCCCGTCCCGGATGAGTTTGTTTTGAGGCTGATGTCTGAAACAGGACATATGTGAAAACACCCCATATATGTAAACAAATTAATATCATATTTCTAGTAAATGTTTTTGTTGTTTTTGTTATTTAAGGGGAAAAGAGTGATGATCCTCTACATCCTGACTACGTGCCAAGGTTATTTGGTTTCACCTCCATCACTGATCGAAGTACAGCAGAGGTACAGACTGTTGTTGAAGTCCCAGGCATTGGGGTCCAGACAGAGGAAACACAAAATGACATTGCCTCATTACATGAACAGATTAAATCTTTAAATGCTGAATGTCAATCACTTAGGGATAAAGTCAACAAATTAGAAAGTGAGTTGAAACATCGTACTCTTGATCCTTCAGAATTTGATGACAGCTAAATGAAATTCTTCACAGGACTTTCATGTTGTTGTTCAATTTTGTGTCACCAAGTTTACCACCTCCTGCAAAACAGTCACTTAGTGATACTCAGAGACTTCTGCTTACACTGAGGAAGCTGCGCCTCAATCTGTCTGAGGAACTTTTAGGTTACCTCTTTGGCATTCTTTGAGTCAACTGAGGTAAGCCAAGCAGGTTCATCTTGGCAGCAGTTTTAACCTTGACCAGTCAACTTTCAACACACTGAGCAAATATGTGTGCTACCTGTATGGCCAATCATCTGCCAAAAACGTGAATGATGCAAGGTACAAATCATTCTGTACGGCATCATTTTTTTGCCAGAACTGTACATTCCCCCAACAAGTGATGCTCTCCACCAACATTGCAAAAGGGCAAACTACCAAGCAGCAGTGATGAGACGTTCTCTGACTAGTAGGATGTGTGCTCCTTCACCCATTGGCAGTGGATGGGTCATGGAGGATGGGGAGTTAACAGTACAATGGATGACTAGAAATCCTGCCCCTGATAGTGTGTTGCAGGTAGTCCACTGTAATTGCAAAAAAAGCAAATGTGAGACTGAAAGATGTTCATGTATGTCTGCAAAACTGTTTTGCACTGATTTATGTCACTGCCAGGACTGTGAAAATGTGTCAAAGGAAACAGAAGAAAGAGGTATGCCTACATGGGATGATGACTCTGATGAAAGTGATAGGGATGAGTAACCCAACATGTTACCATGTAGGCCTACTACTTTTTTTTTTCCAACAATTATTATGCATTTGTATGTTATTTTGTATTTTCAATTTTCATATATTTCCTTGGCCGGGGGGGTGGATGTACAGATGACAGATGCTGTGACCCTTTGCTGTGACCCACTTGTAAATAAATAAATGTTTCATACCATATGTTGTAATAATTCTGACCTCTACTACTTTAATTCTTAGTCTTGTCCATTTGTTGCATTATTCCAATTTAGGGGGCGTGAGTAGTCTATATGGGTGGGTGAACACTATCTCTTTTGAACACTGGGGGGCGCCACTGAGTCAATTAATGCATAAATTATGCAAATTAGTAATTAAATTCTTTACATTCCATAATCATAAATCATATTTGCATATCTCATAAATATTATAATTATAATTAGCATAATCATAAAATTCCATACATTCCTTAAATTCTTTACATAAAGGATATTGTGTTGGTGACCGTCTCTGTGACGTATTTGTATGATTATATTGGTTTTGGAGGACTGATGGGGACATAGCTTGTTTAGCTCTTTAACATTCGTCAGCCAATCTGATCCCAACAGTTAGGCCTGTGTAGACATTTACTTAAAATAAAAGTAATAGTTTAATCAAGTTTATAAAGTTTATAAAAATTGACATTAACAAATGCCGTAGCTTATCTAAGTGTGAAGCTTCACAGCGCCCCTATAATATTAGCTCTGAGTTCGATGGGGGAGGCAGACAAAGGTCTCAGATTACAGTACTGAGGGAGAATTGGGGGGGTTGATACTATGATGCGGTGTTGTCACTCATGGTTGTGAATGAGTTTAAAGCAACCCCCTATGGCCTTCTGGGTAATGCTAGATGCATTACACTGCAGTACCACCTATGCCCTGATGTGATTTCAGTCACATAGTGCAATGTTTTCAGCGGAATGCATATAAATATTGATAAAAACTATAACTAAGTGGTCATAGATTGTTTTTTGTCTTTAACATTCAGCCAAGCATTCAACCAAATCTGACCACAACAGTTAGGCCTGTGTAGACATTACATAAAATAAAAAGTAGTAGTTTAATTATCATTTTATAAAGTTTATTGACATTAACAACTGCCGTAGCATTTCTAAGTGTGAAGCCTCACAGCGCCCCTATAATATTAGCTCTGAGTTCGATGGGGGAGGCAGACAAAGGTCTCAGATTACAGTACTGAGAGGAGGAATGGTGAGTGATACTATGATGCGGTGTTGAGACTCACGGTTTGTGAATGGATGACCCGCTGCTGTGGCAGTCACGAATCCAGACTTTTGTTTATTTCTGGTGTAAGTCAAGGATACCCCACCTAGTGGTCAATTTCTATAATTACACTGCAATACCACCTATGCCCTGATGTGATTTCAGTCACATAGTGCAATGTTTTCAGCGGTCTGGGACTACCAGTGGTCCTTGAGGGGGGTTCATGTGATCCCCACCAGCTAAATCATGGAGAGTTGGTAACCAAATAGAGTAATAGACCCTTCAATTAGGCTTCATGTTTTTTCCTAATGTTTGTGGTTAAAGTAGGTTTTGTATTATTTTGTGTTTTGTGTTGTGTTTTGTGAACACGCAATACAGTTTCAGTTTAGTTATCGTTTTTTATTTATTTTTAGTTTTTTATTTAGTTTCAGTTAACTAAAATGTTTTTTTTTTAATTCTAGTTTTCGTTTTTTTAGTTAGTTTTAGTTAACTATTATAACCTTGCTGGTCTGTTATACAGTGGATCCAGCGTCAACCCTGTCACTCATGGTTGTGAATGAGTTTAAAGCATCCTCCTATGGCCTTCTGGGTAATGCTAGATGCATTCCGGGGATCCAACGTCAACTATAACATTCATGGTTTAAGATTATTATACATTATAGTGTAACAAAACATGATATAGGTGTAATATGATGACAGTTATAATTAGTTATATACTGTTTGTACCATGTGAACAAAATATGTGAATATACTGTATTCTGTAAATGAAATGTTTAATTAAGTGCATGGAAGTAACTATTGCATGCTGGTTAATTTTTTTTTAACCAATCTGATCACAGCATTTCATATGATGCAACCTCCCCTCGATTAGGTGTGCGTGTTTGCACTCACGGGTGGGACTAGTTATGTAGAATAGGGGACCCGCTGCTGTGGCAGTCACGAATCCGGGGTGCCTTCTGGGTAATGCTACACATCTGTTATACAGTGGATCCAGCGTCAACCCTGTCACTCATGGTTGTGAATGAGTTTAAAGTAACGCCACCCTATGGCCTTCTGGGTAATGCTAGATGCTTATGACACCGTGGATTCACAGTTAACCATGACACTCATGGTTTAAGATTATTATACATTATAGTGTAACAAAACATGATATAGATATAATAAGATATTAGCTATAGAGTTACACGTATACTTTAAAAATGATAGGCCAGCAAATATAGAGTGAATCATTAAGAATAATAATAAAAAATAAAAAATAATACATTTTCATGTCGTCCTAATGTTTGTAGTTAACGTAGGTCTTGTATTATTTTCGGTGTTTTGGGTTGTGTTTTCAAGAATTTTGTAGGTTTCATGTTGTCCTAATGTTTGTGGTCAACGTAGGACTTTGTATTATTTTTGGTATGTTGTGTGTTTTTTTTTTTTGGGGAATTTTGCAGTTTTCATGTTGTCCTAATGTTTGTGGTCAACGTAGGACTTGTATTATTTTTGGTGTTTTGTGTTGTGTTATAGAATTTTGCAGGTTTCATGGTGTCCTAATGTTTCTTGGTCAACGTAGGTCTTGTATTATTTTTGGGTTTTGTGTTGTGTTTTAGAATTTTGTAGTATTCATGTCCTAATGTTTTTGGTCAATGTGGGACTTGTATTATTTTTGGTGTTTTGTGTTGGGTTTTAGAATTTTGTAGGTTTCATGGTGTCCTAATGTTGGTGGTTAACGTATGTCTTGTATTATTTTTGGTGTTTTGTGTTGTGTTTTAGAATTTTATAGGTTTCAGGTTGTCCCAATGTTTGTAGTTAACGTAGGTCTTGTATTATTTTTGGTGTTTTGTGTTGTGTTTCAAGAATTTTGTAGGTTTCATGTTGTCCTAATGTTTTGGGTTAACGTAGATCTTGTATTATTTTTGGTGTTTTGTGTTGTGTTTTAGAATTTTACAGGATTCATGTTGCCCTAATGTTTCTTGGTCAACGTAGGACTTGTATTATTTTTTGTGTTTTGTGTTGTGTTTTAGAATTTTGTAGGTTTCATGTCCTAATGTTTTTTTGGTTAACGTAGGTCTTGTATTATTTTTGGTGTTTTATGTTGTGTTTTCAGAATTTTGTAGGGTTCATGTGGTCCTAATAGTGGTGATTAACGTAGGGTCTTGTATTATTTTGGTGTTTTGTGTTGTGTTTTTAGAATTTTGTAGGTTTCATGTGGTCCTAATGTTTTGGGTTAACGTTGGACTTGTATTATTTTTGGTGTTTTGTGTTGTGTTTTAGAATTTTACAGGATTCATGTTGCCCTAATGTTTCTTGGTCAACGTAGGACTTGTATTATTTTTTGTGTTTTGTGTTGTGTTTTAGAATTTTGTAGGTTTCATGTCCTAATGTTTTTTTTGGTTAACGTAGGTCTTGTATTATTTTTGGGGTTTTGTGTTGTGTTTTAGAATTTTGCAGGTTTCATGTCGTCCTAATGTTTGTAGTTAACATAGGTCTTGTATTATTTTCGGTGTTTTGGGTTGTGTTTTAGAATTTTATAGGTTTCATGTTGTCCTAATGTTTGTGGTCAACGTAGGGTCTTGTATTATTTTGGTGTTTTGTGTTGTGTTTTCAGAATTTTACAGGCTTCATGTGGTCCTAATATTGGTGGGTAACGTAGGGTCTTGTATTATTTTGGGGGTATGAGAGAGAATATTATATTATTACAACACGCGCGTGCTGTAATAATATAATATTCTCTCTCATACCCCCAAAATAATACAAGACATACGTTATACAAAAACATTAGGACAACATGAAGCCTGTAAATTCACAAAACACCACACAACCCACCAAAAATAATACAAGACCCTACGCTAACCACAAACATTAGGCCAACATGAAGCCTGTAAAATTCTAAAATACAACACAAAACACCAAAAATAATACAAGACCTACGTTAACCCAAAACATTAGGAAAAACATGAATCCTGTAAAATTCTAAAAACACAACACAAAACACCAAAAATAATACAATACCATACGTTAACCACCAACATTAGGACCACATGAAGCCTGTAAAATTCTAAAAACACAACATAAAACACCAAAATAATACAAGACCCTACGTTAACCACCAGCATTAGGAAAAAACATGAAACCTACAAAATTCTGAAAACACAACATAAAACACCAAAATAATACAAGACCCTACGTTACCCACCAATATTAGGACCACATGAAGCCTGTAAAATTCTGAAAACACAACACAAAACACCAAAATAATACAAGACCCTACGTTAACCACCAATATTAGGACCACATGAAACCTCCAAAATTCTGAAAACACAACACAAAACACCAAAATAATACAAGACCCTACGTTAACCACCAACATTAGGACCATATGAAACCTACAAAATTCTAAAAAAACACAACACAAAACACCAAAATAATACAAGACCCTACGTTAACCACCACTATTAGGACCACATGAAACCTACAAAATTCTGAAAACACAACATAAAACACCAAAATAATACAAGACCTTACGTTAACCACCAATATTAAGACCACATGAACCCTGTAAAATTCGCAAAACACAACACCAAAACACCAAAAATAATATAAGTCCTACATTGACCACAAACATTAGGACAAACATGAAAACTACAAGATTCACAAAAACACAACACAAAACACCATAAATAATACAAGACCCTACGTTAACCACCAACATTAGTACACATGAAACCTGTAAAATTCTAAAAACACAACACAAAACACCAAAAATAATACAAGACCCTACGTTAACCACCAACATTAGGAAGAAAAAAAAAACATGAAACCTACAAAATTCTAAAAACACAACACAAAACACCAAAAATAATACAAGATCTACGTTAACCCAAAACATTAGGACCACAATGAAACCTACAAAATTCTAAAAACACAACACAAAAATAATACAAGACCCTACGTTAACCCAAAACATTAGGACCACATGAAACCTACAAAATTCTAAAAACACAACACAAAACACCAAAATAATACAAGACCCTACGTTAATCACCACTATTAGGACCACATGAACCCTACAAAATTCTGAAAACACAACATAAAACACCAAAATAATACAAGACCCTACGTTAACCACCAACATTAGGACACATGAAACCTACAAAATTCTAAAAACACAACACAACACACCAAAATAATACAAGACCCTACGTTAACCACCAACATTAGGACCACATGAAACCTGTAAAATTCTAAAACACAACACAAAACACCAAAAATAATACAAGATCTACGTTAACCCAAAACATTAGGAACACATGAAACCTACAAAATTCTAAAAAACACAACACAAAACACCAAAATAATACAAGACCCTACGTTAACCACCAATATTAGGATCACATGAAACCTACAAAATTCTGAAAACACAACACAAAACACCAAAATAATACAAGACCCTACGTTAACCACCAACATTAGGACCACATGAAACCTGTAAAATTCTAAAAACACAACACAAAACACCAAAAATAATACAATACCATACGTTAACCACCAACATTAGGACCACATGAAGCCTGTAAAATTCTAAAAACACAACATAAAACACCAAAATAATACAAGACCCTACGTTAACCACCAGCATTAGGAAAAAACATGAAACCTACAAAATTCTGAAAACACAACATAAAACACCAAAATAATACAAGACCCTACGTTACCCACCAATATTAGGACCACATGAAGCCTGTAAAATTCTGAAAACACAACACAAAACACCAAAATAATACAAGACCCTACGTTGACCACAAACATTAGGACAACATGAAACCTATAAAATTCTAAAACACAACCCAAAACACCGAAAATAATACAAGACCTATGTTAACTACAAACATTAGGACGACATGAAACCTGCAAAATTCTAAAACACAACACAAAACCCCAAAAATAATACAAGACCTACGTTAACCAAAAAAAACATTAGGACATGAAACCTACAAAATTCTAAAACACAACACAAAACACAAAAAATAATACAAGTCCTACGTTGACCAAGAAACATTAGGGCAACATGAATCCTGTAAAATTCTAAAACACAACACAAAACACCAAAAATAATACAAGTCCAACGTTAACCCAAAACATTAGGACCACATGAAACCTACAAAATTCTAAAAACACAACACAAAACACCAAAATAATACAAGACCCTACGTTAATCACCACTATTAGGACCACATGAACCCTACAAAATTCTGAAAACACAACATAAAACACCAAAAATAATACAAGACCTACGTTAACCAAAAAAACATTAGGACATGAAACCTACAAAATTCTAAAACACAACACAAAACACAAAAAATAATACAAGTCCTACGTTGACCAAGAAACATTAGGGCAACATGAATCCTGTAAAATTCTAAAACACAACACAAAACACCAAAAATAATACAAGATCTACGTTAACCCAAAACATTAGGACAACATGAAACCTACAAAATTCTTGAAACACAACACAAAACACCAAAAATAATACAAGACCTACGTTAACTACAAACATTGGGACAACCTGAAACCTATAAAATTCTAAAACACAACACAAAACACCAAAAATAATACAAGACATACGTTAACCACCAACATTAGGACACCATGAAACCTACAAAATTCTAAAACCCAACACAAAACACCAAAAATAATACAAGTCCCACATTGACCAAAAACATTAGGACATGAATACTACAAAATTCTAAAACACAACACAAAACCCAAAAATAATACAAGACCTACGTTGACCAAGAAACATTAGGACACCATGAAACCTGCAAAATTCTATAACACAACACAAAACACCAAAAATAATACAAGTCCTACGTTGACCACAAACATTAGGACAACATGAAAACTGCAAAATTCCCAAAAAAAAAAAACACACAACATACCAAAAATAATACAAAGTCCTACGTTGACCACAAACATTAGGACAACATGAAACCTACAAAATTCTTGAAAACACAACCCAAAACACCGAAAATAATACAAGACCTACGTTAACTACAAACATTAGGACGACATGAAAATGTATTATTTTTTATTTTTTATTATTATTCTTAATGATTCACTCTATATTTGCTGGCCTATCATTTTTAAAGTATACGTGTAACTCTATAGCTAATATCTTATTATATCTATATCATGTTTTGTTACACTATAATGTATAATAATCTTAAACCATGAGTGTCATGGTTAACTGTGAATCCACGGTGTCATAAGCATCTAGCATTACCCAGAAGGCCATAGGGTGGCGTTACTTTAAACTCATTCACAACCATGAGTGACAGGGTTGACGCTGGATCCACTGTATAACAGATGTGTAGCATTACCCAGAAGGCACCCCGGATTCGTGACTGCCACAGCAGCGGGATCCCCTATTCTACATAACTAGTCCCACCCGTGAGTGCAAACACGCACACCTAATCGAGGGGAGGTTGCATCATATGAAATGCTGTGATCAGATTGGTTAAAAAAAAATTAACCAGCATGCAATAGTTACTTCCATGCACTTAATTAAACATTTCATTTACAGAATACAGTATATTCACATATTTTGTTCACATGGTACAAACAGTATATAACTAATTATAACTGTCATCATATTACACCTATATCATGTTTTGTTACACTATAATGTATAATAATCTTAAACCATGAATGTTATAGTTGACGTTGGATCCCCGGAATGCATCTAGCATTACCCAGAAGGCCATAGGAGGATGCTTTAAACTCATTCACAACCATGAGTGACAGGGTTGACGCTGGATCCACTGTATAACAGACCAGCAAGGTTATAATAGTTAACTAAAACTAACTAAAAAAACGAAAACTAGAATTAAAAAAAAAACATTTTAGTTAACTGAAACTAAATAAAAAACTAAAAATAAATTAAAAACGATAACTAAACTGAAACTGTATTGCGTGTTCACAAAACACAACACAAAACACAAAATAATACAAAACCTACTTTAACCACAAACATTAGGAAAAAACATGAAGCCTAATTGAAGGGTCTATTACTCTATTTGGTTACCAACTCTCCATGATTTAGCTGGTGGGGATCACATGAACCCCCCTCAAGGACCACTGGTAGTCCCAGACCGCTGAAAACATTGCACTATGTGACTGAAATCACATCAGGGCATAGGTGGTATTGCAGTGTAATTATAGAAATTGACCACTAGGTGGGGTATCCTTGACTTACACCAGAAATAAACAAAAGTCTGGATTCGTGACTGCCACAGCAGCGGGTCATCCATTCACAAACCGTGAGTCTCAACACCGCATCATAGTATCACTCACCATTCCTCCTCTCAGTACTGTAATCTGAGACCTTTGTCTGCCTCCCCCATCGAACTCAGAGCTAATATTATAGGGGCGCTGTGAGGCTTCACACTTAGAAATGCTACGGCAGTTGTTAATGTCAATAAACTTTATAAAATGATAATTAAACTACTACTTTTTATTTTATGTAATGTCTACACAGGCCTAACTGTTGTGGTCAGATTTGGTTGAATGCTTGGCTGAATGTTAAAGACAAAAAACAATCTATGACCACTTAGTTATAGTTTTTATCAATATTTATATGCATTCCGCTGAAAACATTGCACTATGTGACTGAAATCACATCAGGGCATAGGTGGTACTGCAGTGTAATGCATCTAGCATTACCCAGAAGGCCATAGGGGGTTGCTTTAAACTCATTCACAACCATGAGTGACAACACCGCATCATAGTATCAACCCCCCCAATTCTCCCTCAGTACTGTAATCTGAGACCTTTGTCTGCCTCCCCCATCGAACTCAGAGCTAATATTATAGGGGCGCTGTGAAGCTTCACACTTAGATAAGCTACGGCATTTGTTAATGTCAATTTTTATAAACTTTATAAACTTGATTAAACTATTACTTTTATTTTAAGTAAATGTCTACACAGGCCTAACTGTTGGGATCAGATTGGCTGACGAATGTTAAAGAGCTAAACAAGCTATGTCCCCATCAGTCCTCCAAAACCAATATAATCATACAAATACGTCACAGAGACGGTCACCAACACAATATCCTTTATGTAAAGAATTTAAGGAATGTATGGAATTTTATGATTATGCTAATTATAATTATAATATTTATGAGATATGCAAATATGATTTATGATTATGGAATGTAAAGAATTTAATTACTAATTTGCATAATTTATGCATTAATTGACTCAGTGGCGCCCCCCAGTGTTCAAAAGAGATAGTGTTCACCCACCCATATAGACTACTGGCGTGGTAACATTTTGATAGATTTTCTGCCATGTTGGTCCAAGGTGCCCTGATTTTCTTTTCTACCTTTCATTACACATTAGGATGAGACATTTTCTATGTATGAAACATAAGCTCTTGACACAATTTACTGTGTAGGTTTCATTGTACTGTGTGGCAAACACTTAAGTTGAAGCATATTCTTTAACAAATATGCTACATTTCATGATATAAATTCACATATGACTGAGTAAACTAAAGGCACCAATACTTATGTCAGATGTTATGTATATGCATTTGACATTTGAGAAAAAAAAAATGTTGCCAAAAACACATTTTACAAGCAAAAACAGCAGCACACGATTTTCGTTCTTTGGTTATAAACTGTTTATACATTTATGGCTATAAAAAAAAAACAGCAGGTTTTTATGAGTAGAACTTTTTACCCAAAGTCTAGAAGGGTATTATCTATGAAAAAATGCATTGAATGCGTAGTTCGCTTGACATGGGAACGAAACTCATTTTCTAAGCACTTTTTCATGGGTCCCAACACGGCCTAAAAGTGGCTCAGAGGGTTTCAGCATGGATCCTGAGTGTTTTCTTGATTTTGGCAAAGTCAAAGCACCCATTGCATTTGACAGGTTCACAGATTGAAGACCACGAAGGGACTCGAACCCTCAATCTCCTGATTCGTAGTCAGGCGCCTTATCCATTGGGCCACGCGGTCCTTAGGCCGCAGTCACACCTATCAGACAACGTGTGTTGTGTGATAAAACAATGTTTTCTGTCTTGTCGTTTGTCGCATCAATTTACCACAATGCTTTGCGGAATCTGGGCGGTGCGTGGGCGGTGCGAGGACACCTCTGGGAGGTGCCTGTTGTCCTTACGCTGTTAGCTGCGGGACACAGTAGCTATAGTAGCTTGGTGGTTGTTTCAACTCGTTTGTGGTGACAAAATGGTTTTTTGGAGGAGAAAGAGGGCTCTTGTGCTGGCGATCTTGGTGGCGAGAGAGAGCTTGTCGCCAGGAGATTGAGGCTGGAGGAGGAGGAGAGAATGCGAGCGAGGGAGATTCAAATGGCCCCTCCGGTCCGTAGAATGAGGCGAGTGTGGGTCGATCCGATCTTTCAAGTTCGGAAACGGCTCGGTGACGGTCACCAGCTTTATTGGGAGCTACGTCGGGATGAAACCCGTTTCCACCAGGAATTTAGAATGTCTATCCAACAGTTCGATTTCCTGTTGGCGAGGGTGACGCCAGAAATTCAGAAGCAGGACACTTTCTACAGGGAAGCGATACCTCCCGCTGAACGTCTTGCTATCTGTTTACGGTACAGTAACTATGTTACGTTCATTTTGTTGATTACCCACCTAGTAAATGCATCGTTAGCTCGAAAACTCGCCAATCAGCTAACGTGTGCACTGTGCAGCAAGGAATGACAGGTAGACTTAAATATGTTACTGTAAGCTGGAAATCATAACAGCACCAGGAATGTAAATGGATGTGAGGATGAAAGATAATATTATATAGGCTATATGCTTAGTGGATAGTTGTCTACTAAAGGCTGCTGGTGTTTGACCATGATACTGACATGATGTCAGTATCATGGTCAGCATCATGTCAGTATCATGGTGAGTATCATGTCAGTATCATGGTCAGTATCATGGTGAGTATCATGTCAGTGTCATGTCAGTATCATGGTCAGTATCATGTCAGTGTCATGGTCAGTATCATGGTCAGTATCATGGTCAGTTTAATGTAAATATGTCAGTATCATGGTCAGTGTCATGGTCAGTATATAGTCAGTATCATGTCAGTGACATGGTCAGTATATAGTCAGTATCATGTCAGTGTCATGGTCAGTATCATGGTCAGTATCATGTCAGTATCATGGTCAGTGTCATGGTCAGTATATAGTCAGTATCATGTCAGTGACATGGTCAGTATATAGTCAGTATCATGTCAGTGTCATGGTCAGTATCATGGTCAGTATCATGTCAGTATCATGTCAGTATCATGGTCAGTATCATGTCAGTATCATGGTCAGTGTCATATATTACATCAATCAATTATTATTATTATTATTAATCAATAAACCAAAAAGGCAATAAACATAACTGAAAAAAGCTGCTTATACTTTCAAATCTAAACCAAAAAGTTGTGAAAGTGATCTGTCGGAATGGTGGGACTTTTTCTGCCGCGGGTCCCTGTTGGAATGGTGGGACTTTTTTCTGTCGGAATGGTGGGATGTTTACAAATATGGAGCATACCACCATTTCGACAATTATAAGTCAATGTCGGAGTGGCAGCATGTCGGAATGGAGAGTGAACACCGTTTGGGGGTCATGCAAGGTGGAGAGAGCACCAAATACTTTCCAGCTCTGTTCAACTGGCTTTTTATAGCTTATATAGTTACCTACTGTAAATCAGCGGGTCTTACACTTTAACATGTCAAACTCCATATTAAAATGATTTTCTGCCGAGGATCCCCATGTGAAAAGATGTGTTGGGAACCCCCTGGTCCAGTGCGTCATGACGCACTGGACTCGTAGCGTTTTTGAGAACCACCACTGTAAAAGCAATCATACAGATCATAATCCAATTTCAATTCAAAGGAGATTCATTGGCATGAGAAAACAAACGTTTACATTGCCAAAGCAAGTGTCACAATACACTAAAAAAAGTTGAAAATGCGGGAAGTATATGCAGTTGGAGGAGGTGCAGCATTTTGCAAACAGAGCTATGTCACTTTGCATCGTTATGTTAGAACATGGTATAAAGCTTTTTGAAACAAACTGTCACTTTGGGACAAATGACATTTATTCTCAGGACTATTGAAATAGTATGCAGACTCTGATATAAGATCTGTTTAAATCCAAAGTTAAACATTTGAATAGGAAGGAAGACACTGGAGCATCACAGACAGTTCAAGCCCTTTTTAATGCACACACAGGGTGAAGGTAAAAAATGACAAGTATAGGGCACATCTTTGTCAGGTCATGACGAAGATGTTACCTATACATAATTATTATGATCAAAATGTTCTCAAACTGTCTGATGCTCCAGTGTCTTCCTTTCTATTCGTCCCCCCTTCTGCTTAACCCATTTTGGGCGGGAACCCCTTTTGGTGTTTTAAACATTATGTTATAATTTAGCTATTGAAAAATAGCAGATCTACAAGCTCATATTAGCGTGCTACGAGCTTGTAGGTCTGCTATTTTTGAAAAATCGTAAAAATGTGGCGCAAATCTTTGAATATATATTAGGTCTAAATGGGTTAAACATTTGAATGTCGTAGGAAAATTATATATATTATAGATGCATTATGTATAAACTGTTTTTTTCATATATATAACTTTTTTAATTCAGAAATGTCGACCATCTGAAAAGGATGTTAATTTGTGCACTCAATAGTTGCTGTGGGCTACTTTTGAACAAATTATTTCATCATTCAGCCATGCCATTGTTCTCCAGAGCCACTATTAAAGCAATGCCATTATGATTATAGATCCGGTATATATGGATGCTGAGGTTCTGTAATATTAATAATGCAGAGCTAACATTATCTTATCAACATCACTTGTAACATGTCAGTTCAGATTGTGTGTTAACATTGTGATTATTGTCTCTACCTATTTTACAGGTATCTTACCACTGGTCACAACTACCTGGCCATCTCCAGCAGTTTCCGTGTTGGCCGCTCCACTGTAGTTGGCATTGTGCCCACTGTGGCAGCTGCCATCTGGAACACCATGGCTGAGGACTTCATGCCTGTGCCAAAGAAGGATGATTGGAAGGCTATATCCGATGTATTTGGTGAGAAGTGGCACTTTCCTCACTGTGTGGGTGCCATAGATGGCAAACACATTGCCATCAAGGCACCCGACAGATCAGGATCGCTCTTCCACAACTACAAAGGGCACTTTTCAATTGTCCTGCTGGCTGTGGTGGATGCCCTTGGCTTGTTCCGTGTGGTCGACGTAGGTGCGTATGGGGGTGGCAGTGACGGTGGGGTACTTGCAGTGTCTCATTTTGGGCGGGCTCTGACGAGGGGTACACTGGACCTTCCCGATGATGCCCCGCTCCAAAATACTGAGCACCTGGGGCCACTTCCGTACGCGTTTGTGGCGGATTTGGCTTTCCCTCTGCGCCAGAACCTGCTTCGCCCATACACGCGTCAGTCGCTCCGCACGGACACCCACCGTGTTTACAATTACCGGCTGTCCCGCGCACGGCATGTTGTGGAGAGTGCCTTTGGTGTGCTGGTGACAAAGTTCAGAGTGTTCCACGGAGTCATCGAGCTCAACCCTGACCACGCTGAGAAGGTTGTGAAGGCTACCACCGTCCTCCACAACTTCATCAAATGGGGCCAGCAGGACGCAGCCCACATGCCTCCAGTGGAGCCTTCACATGCTGCAGGGGCAGCAGTCAGGAGGAACTTTGATGGTCTCCAAGTGCAAAACACTTTCAGGGAGTACTTTAACTCTCCAGCCGGTGCGGTGCCGTGGCAAGAGCGCCATTTGTAATCCCCTGTGTCTTTATTATTCTTTTTTTAGTTAGAAGATTATGGCCTGTATGTTGCGTGTCTTACCAGTGTAGTACCAGGTCTTATTCCCTAACTTGAGTAAACTAAAGACCTGGAGGCGTGATCAATGCCATTTGGCTATTCTGAGTGGCCAGAGAGCATTGATCACGCCTCCAGGTCTTTAGTTTACTCAAGTTAGGGAATAAGACCTGGTACTTAAGACACGCAAAATACAGCCCTGTGAGTTCCAATGAACCTGAGATCGATGCCGTCCAGGGTCACCCATGGCGGTAAGGTCAAAGGGGAGGTTCCATTTTCTTCTTTTTTGTCCTTTTTAGTTAGAAGATTGTGAGTTCCAATGAACCTGAGAGCGATGCCGTCCAGGGTCACCCATGGCGGTAAGGTCAAAGGGGAGGTTCCATTTTCTTCTTTTTTGTCCTTTTTAGTTTGAAGATTGTGAGTTCCAATGAACCTGAGAGCGATGCCGTCCAGGGTCACCCATGGCGGTAAGGTCAAAGGGGAGGTTCCATTTTCTTCTCCATTTAATTTGTCTTCTCCTTGGATCGTCACCTTGTAGTGGTGGAGAAGCTTGTGAGTTCCAATGAACCTGAGAGCTATGCCGTCGGGAGCTTTGCTCCTGGTAGGGTCACCCATGGCGGACAGCTCAAGGGGGAGGTTCCAGACGAAGTGCGATCCAACAAACGCCTCTACAGAGGACCAGACACATGCTGACATTCCAGGAGCATCACAACAGCTGGGAATGAGGATCTGAAGGCTGCAGCAGCATTGAGCCCCTACTATTCTTGGACTCTATGCGACTGGATCCTGACCCACATCTGTTAATGACTGCTTAATGGCTGTCTGTGTGCCCGTCTCCCCATGTGATGCAAACGCAAAGGTATCCTCCCGAAAGTGAATGTACACATGACATCCCTTATTTCACCTGACAGTGGATGACCACCACAAATGAGCTGGACATCCTGCAGTCAAAATAGACCAAAATGACCAAAATCTCCATCCGGCCCGGTCAGAAGCTAACAGCACTGTTACAAGCAACTGTCTACAAGCTACAGGTCCACAGTGTCATGGAGTACGCCTCACTCCATGACTCCATGATGAGTGCTCCACCTACAAATCTCAGTCTACTTGAAAATATTCAGAGGAAGGCTCTCAAAATAATTTGAGTTGACCAGGAGGACACTGCCAGTACAACACTCTCCATCGACAGCCACAGAAGACACATTGCTGCTGTTACAGTCCTTTACAAAATGCCCTAGGGACCTCCAGGACATGCTCCCTCCACCACAAATCAGATGGCGAAACACCCACCTTGTACGGCACAGCTCCAACACCCCCCCCCCCCCTAAGCTCCAATACACGCACATTGGACAGAACCTTTCTCCACACCTTTCTCCACACAGCTGTATGTGGGTGGAACAGCCTACCAGAGCATGTAGTTGACTCCATCACAGCCAATGGCCTTCAAGCCTTTAAACGTGGAGTTCATAGACACCTCCTGACCACCCCCTCACACTGACTGTTGTGCTGCAGTGAACTGTAGGATTGGCCAATGGAAATATATATGCAGTGACAGATGACACTATGATCCCAGGTAAATGTCCCTGTGAAGCAGTAGTAACATGTAGTAATATGCATTATCAATCTCCCCACTGACATTATTGAACACACTGAGCTTGGACATATACTGTCTTATCACTGAAATCAGTATACACATGCTTTTTAAGTTTATATATACCTGAACTAAGTTGTTACATGTAATTTCTGATTGTGTGTTAACATTGTGATTGATTTTTCTCTTCCTCTTATCCAGACACCATGTCACTGGTAAATAATATCACTACATTTGCAAAAGCGTCCTCATACCAAAGTCCCTCATCACAGCTGAGTTGACACGAGAAGTTGATGATCAGTCTACAGTGATCAGTGTCCCCATGAGCAAGTAACACATGTAGGAGCTCCACACTACTCCTCCTACTTCCACAGCTGACCTACGTCACGCTGACAAACCAAAGGATTCCTAGTGCAGCTACAAAATAAACTATCATCCGAGGTAACGTCCCTGTTAAAGCATTAGTAACATCTGTATTCTCCAATTCCCCACTGTCATTGCTCAGTGCAAACATGTACATCTGCTGTCTTTGATTCATGTCCACCTATCTCTGCAGAATGTTGAAGGAGTCAGTGGAGGAGTACCTGGCCCTGCAGGAAGTGCTGTGCCAAGTGGATAAGATGTAGGCCAAGCTGCTCAAAGAGGAGGCCTTCCTGGAGGGACCAGACCACCTGATCTCTAGAGCAAAGGTCAGGAAATGATATGTCTGCCTGTGTAACTCTGTTAGTAAGATTGGATATAGACCGATTCCGTAACAGTTTCATGGTCGCCACTACTGTTGGAGCAGCCATAAACTACACAGGTTCATCACGATGTTCTGGGCATATTTGTAATATTAGTGTTAGTAAAAAGGAGGTAAAAGAGTAACGTTTGAGGCAGATGATGTGTATATTCAATAGTACAGTTCCAATTAATCGGCTTATGTCTTAAAAACACAGGTCAAGATGTCTAATCTTAGTCTCACTCCAGGAGCCCGGGAGCGGCCCAAGGAAAGGGGTCCTGGGCTGAGACTATCTCATTTTACCCCCTTTGAAGTACTGTCTAAAAACACCCCCCATCGGTTTTATTGACATCCTGCAGTTGTAGAAATAGTAAATTACATACAGTAAAGTTACCATCTGTCTCTGTCAGGCTGTTTGCACTCCAGGGCGGCGGACAGTCCTATTCTTAGGTCATGGGATTCCTTGAGGAGATAGTTATTTAGGGACCCAAGATAATAAAAGCCCCCAGGGTAGGTGTGAACTCTTGCCACTACACTCCTCTAGCTCCCTTTGAGTTATATATATATATTCTGGTTGTCTTTCTTGAGTAAACCTACTCTTGCCAAATATGCATTTAGAACTAAGAATATAGTCTAATTATTCCATTACATAGGGTGACCAATGTCCTATAAATGTCTGATATGGTACCTACATTTCACTATTATATCCACATGTTTAAAGTCTTTAAACCTGTTAGCAGTCCTCATCATGATATCCTTGTGACACTCAGAATAGCTTTTCGAGTTGGGTCCCAAAAGTAGGATTTGGTTAACATATAGTTTGTCTTTTCAATTGGTAAAGTTTACTGTAACTCAGGAACAGTTAAAATGTATCCCTCTGACATTTCATTTCGTATTGTTAATGTGTTGAATAAAGTTCTGTAATACTTCATAATATAGTATAAGATGTTTAGTTAGTCTTATCAATATAAACTACATGTTAGTATGAGACGTAGTTGCAGGCTAATGTCCCGCCTACCCCCCACAGGCGGTTCCTGTAAAGGCGACGTTTTGATTGGCTGAATTCAAGCAGGGGCTGTCGGCCTGGTCCGGGGAGGGCGGGACGTGACTCTGAGATATAACATGGTGGTTTTGATATAATGTGTTGGGTTGACATTAAGTAACGTTGATTTGCAGAGACTGTTTGCCTAATGCCAGCTCCAGTTTGGGGCCTTTGTTTCCTGAAACTTTCCTGTTGAACCGATACTTTGATCATTAAAACTTGATACCGAAACTTCGAGGATTTTCTCCGTCTGCCATTCTTTTGAGAGGAACCACACTGCCCGTACTACTAACTCCGTTCCTGACCGTGAAATATACGACACAGACTAAACAAGTAAACATCAGTCACTCTGCCGTTCACTGTAGTGGAAGAGGTGCGCCTGGTGAGGATTTAAACCCTGCAGCTATGTCGAGTCCACCTACAGGAAATACGTAAGCTGCGACCATGAGACCCACTACGGAATCGGTCTATACTGCTGTGGTTGGATACCACCTCCCCAGCCACTGCAGATATGCTACTGTATGTCCAGAGATTATAAAAATACGTGTGAACATGTGTGCAGGTACTCTGACCTGGACCAGTGGATCTCCCAGTACCAGACAGCCTTCTCCAGCCTGCAGGCCATAAAGCTGGCCATGCCTCGGTGAGATACAGTGACACTGTGCTGTCATATGTGCACTCCTTGCAAATGAACCCATTTCTTAATGGGTTCAAAATGTTTTCTAAATCATGAAAAACCTATGTTTCTATGTCAGTGGTCCTGAAAATATTTCATATCAACGACCCCTAGAATTATATGTATTTGGCCTCCGACCCCCATCTCAAAATATGTTGTTCCAGGGACCCCACAGAAGCAAACATTTGAGTTAAAAACGTTTGTTTTGAAAGAATATATGTTCCAAATTTGCGCCACATTTTCACAAATTTTCAAAAACAGCAAATCAACAAGCTTGTAGCACAGCACCAAGTGCCTCGTTATCAACTTGTAGATCTGCTATTTTTCAATAGCTAAAGTATAACAATGCTTAAAACACCAAAAGGGGTTTCCGTCCTGAATTTGTTAACAATATCAACCTGGTATGGCACTCCTACTATGCTTGACACAGTAGGTGGATTGAACTATTGGTTCACAGGCCTTTGTCTGGCTGGCAGAATGTAGAACAGCAGGAATACTATTTAGGATACTAAAACATCATCATTGTGAATATTGTTCATTGTGTAGGAAACGCCACTAGCATATGGGACGCTCCTTTCAACACTATTTCACTGGCATTATATTTTTGCTCTAATCCATCCATGTACACCTGAACTATAATTATCAACCATGCTTGTTAACATTGATGATTGTGTACCTCTTTTACAGATATCTTTGCACTGGAATTGTCTATCACTCCATTTCCAAAAGCTTCCTCATACCATAGCCCCTCACCGCTGCTGTCACGTAGTGAGTACGTTCATCAGAGAAAGGTGACACAACAGCCAGCAAGAGGATGGAACGGGGAACCTTCCAATTCCAAGACGGCCACTCCACCTCCTGAGTCACTTGGTAATCATGATATTGTAACACTTGGTGCAAATGGTCTCCCATAGTGAAGTACGTAGACAATGCTCACTTTCATGTGACCCAACATTAACAAATGGCCATTGAAAAACATGTCATAATCATTCATGCAAAGTCATTTAGGACGAATGGATCAGCAATGGCTATAGAAAATGCTCGATTTCCAGTCGTCTTGCTGTGTAACCCTTTAAAAGTTTTGAAATGCGACACATTTGGAATTACTTAACTGCAGTGTATCTGCAACCTACTCCGCATGACTTATTTAGTTATTCATTTGTTTCAAAGTGTGACTTTAATATAGTGTAAGCTGAGCTTAGGTTGCTACCAACCGGATTTACTTTTAGACATGGTTCAAACTAAATTTGCTGGGAGGGACCAAATGCTTAATTGTTGCTTATTTATTTTGGTCCGGATAGCGTTCCCCACAGGACATTGTAAACGTAACCAAATATGCAAATGAGACATGGTCAGGCCATGGATCTATTGACAGAATAGGCTATTCCTGTGGAAGATTATTTCACTGACAAACTACAACAGAAGGTTGTTTTGTTTTTGGATATTATCAAATATCTGTGAAGAAAAACAGTGAGTACATTTAATAGTCACTTATAGGCTCATTAAAAAACGGAAAAGGCATGCATTTCAGGCTACGAACAGAGGGCGTAACCCCACACACACGCACGCGCACACACACACACACACACACACACACACACACACACACACACACTATGGCGCTCCATCCGTGCCAGCCTAAACGCAAGACGCGTCACGTGACCGCGTTAGATTTTTTTAATGCGTGCGTGCGTGCGTTCTGCGCAAGTGCCACAAAAACCATACAGCATTTGCACTGCGCATGGCCGCGTTGAGTTTTTTTAATCACGCGTGCGTGCGTGCATACGTCCGTTTCGCGCAGTATGGCACCGCTGCTTTGACGCATGCTTTGACGCATGCTTTGTGGCTTGCAGCTCTGCACCGCGTTGCAGAACGCGTTCGCGTTCGCGTTCTGTGTACTGTACTGCATCGCGTCGTGTTGTCGCGTCGTGTAGCCTAAAAAATATTTAAAAAATATTTAAAAATATTAATATGAATTATTAATTATTATTATAATAAAAAATATTTAAAAAATGAATAAATAAATAAATATATATATACATATATAATAATAATAAAAATAATATAATAATAAAAATATTAATAAATAATAATAATACATATTAATAAATAATAATAATATTATTTAATTCTTATTATTTATTTATTTATTATTTATTAATAATAAAATAATAATAATAATAACCGCGCAATCAATCAATCAATCAATCAATCAATCAATCAATCAATCAATCAATCAATCAATCAATCAATCACTCACTCCACACCGAACAGCAACCCGTCTCACTTCTCCCCCCTCTCTCTCTCTACCCATGTATCTCTTTTTTTTTCTTTCAGTGTGTGTCTGTGTGAGAGTGAGAACGGAGTTCAATGGACTTATCGCCGAAATAAAGGTTTTTTGTAGCTCACTTTAGACTGTTAATGTAGCCTACCATTTCCATATCATTCTAATGGATTCCATTTCCAGTGGTGGTGACTGGTGAGTAGCTCCCCGTTTCCTCTGAAGCTATGTCCAAGACCCCAAGTATCGTCCCCGTTCGGTGTCCAAAAGAACAAACATAGCCTACATCAGGGTACCCCAATAGGCGGCCCGCGGGCCATTTGCGGCCCACAGAGCGCCCCCTTGTGGCCCATGAAAGAATTTAAAGAAAAGAGAAAAAAAAAAAAGATGTTCTTTTTTTTTTTTTTTAAGGGTCCCAGATATAAATGGCATTAAATGGGGGTCAGTAGCCTATGCATGTCAAACTGGGCAACCTTTTCAAATGGGGTCTTGCCCTGAAAATGAATTTTCAGGGCAAGACCTCGACCTCGCGCGTGCAGACTCGGCCCACAGCCTGGTACGCTAGTCAAAATATGGCCCTTGAGGAAAATGAATTGGGGAACCCTGGCCTACATATATATCCATGCACCCGCTCATGGCGTGTCTCGAGCTTAGAGCTTAGAGACAGCTCTGTTATTTTAAATCGGACACATATAACGACATTAACGAGGAGCGCCGCTGCCGCACTGAGGGATGGCGGTTATAATACTAATAATTTTGTAAATCAAATAGCCTGTAGCCTGCAGTGGACTGTAACATTGCGTGGTCAGATCATACACTACAGAATTATATGGATCGGTTGGTGACTATATGACGTTGAGGTCTAATGATTAGGTTATTCATCGCAGCCAGCTGGGTTTAACGGGATGGCTCAGTGCAACTGTTTTTGTCATGTTGCAGTCTATCGTTTGATAATCCGATTGATTTATAAAACATTTAGCATTATGAACTGAAGCAGAAGCTCATTTGGTGCGCCGCAAAACAGAGGCCATTCCAAGCCCCCCGCCTCCACTCCTCCGTCTTCCTCCTGTCACAAGTGAATCGCCATAGCGCAGCCCTCTTCATAATATTGTAGGCTATATAGCCTACACATTACACAAATAACATAATTGCTATTTTTATTGTAATAACGTGTGTGTGTGTGTGTGTGTGTGTGTGTGTGTGTGTGTGTGTGTGTGTGTGTGCGCGCGAACTTCGAGACGAGTTGGTGACAGTGGTTTGTATTTTGATTTGAAATAAATAATGATGAATAGATGTCTACTGTTCATGCTTGTGTGTGTTTTTTTTAGACAATAGACCACTTAACACTTGCTTTAACTATGAAAGAAATGAAGACGATGAAGGATATCGATGAAATGTATGTTTCACTATATATAAAATATATACCTTGACTCTCCCTCTGAATGAAATTAAAAATCGGGTCCTAATAATTAACCCTAAAAATCTATAGACCTACCCTTAGGTTTAGCTGGAACACATGCTCAGCATCGCGGGGTTAATGGTAGGCCTACTTGGTAACTATACTTAAAAGGTCTACTTTATCCCATCACAACTATAGTGATTTTGCAGCTATTTTCAATTAACAGTATGGTCTATTGTTGATTAATGTGGTCATTTAAATCTAGGCGCCGTAATGCGCAAAATGGAGTCGACCGGTGGCCACTGATGGCCTATTATTCCTATAAATGCATATCATGCCTGTTGGTGAAATATAAACATCTAAAATGGTTCAGTAATAATTAGCATAAGTTATTATTAACGAAAAACATCTAATACTATTTTAAATTGGTCTAGTAAAGTCAGTAACTAATCAGAAGCAGTGTGTGTGTGTGTGTGTGTGTGTGTGTGTGTTCACATGTGACGCAGAGACAGAGACATATTTATTTAAAATCATCCTGGCACGTAATAAGCCAATAATAATAAGTTGCGGGGCGGGTGCCTTAATATATATAGGCTACTCTAAGGTGGGCACCTGTCGTTATATAGGAAACTTCTGCCCTTGTCTATAGAGCCAATGAACGGAGCTCATTCTCTCTCTCTCTCTCTCTCTCTCTCTCTCTCTCTCTCTCTCTCTCTCCATCTCTCCAGGTTTGATGATCGGCTAAATTAATATAGCCATGTATATAAATTCATATGTCCTTGTAGGTTATCTATTGTGTTGGCCAGGGACACAGAAACAGATTGAGGGCGCGAGGCCGCAAGTTAATAGAGAAAGAAAGGCGCGATCACTATACTGTACACAGCAGTAGCTTATACACAATACAATCATGGAGGAGGACACTGGACTGTAGCAACAAGTTAACAACCACATTGACCGCTAACTGTGGTTATTTGGCCAAATATTCATAGCATATTATTCACATTGGCTATAACCTATACCTTTCGGGAACATTTAAAATGATTCCTCTATAGCAAATGTAAAAGCACGACCAGTGACCACACAAACAGATGAAATAACGTTGGCCTTTTTTTATTATAGCCTAACAAGGCAGCGCACGAGCCAGCAGCCAAATACAAATAGGCCTATACGGTCAATTTAAACAAATTAAACAAATCACAGTAGCGAGTAGCCTAACAAGGCACTGAGGCCAAATATAGGCCTATAAGGCCTTACACAAAAATATATAGGCCTATCTAAATCAAATCACAGTAGCCTATAATCATAATAATATTTATTGTCCCGAAGGATATTTGTCTTCACAATCTGTTCAACAGTTCAACACCCACATCAAAAACAACACAGAGCACATAACACCAAGACAGTACAAAAAACAAAACATGGGGTCCCCACTGTGTACAGAACCATCCTATCGGCGGGGCAGTTTGTTTAATGCCGCGATGGCTGAGGGGACAAAACTCCTACTACAACAGACCTTTTTCCATGGCAAGGTTCTGTATCTTTGTCCAGATGGCATGAGGTTAAAGAAACGATACAGAGGATGGTCAGTGTCATTTGATATCGAGAGTGCTAGTCGTGTGATGGCGTTATTGTTCATATCAGAAAGTGTGGGTGTAGGAAGTCCGATGATTTTGGAAGCAATACGGGTGATACTGAAAAGTTTGTTCATGGACAGTATGGTGTATAGAAACATGCAGAATAGTAAAACAGAACAGGTTGAATAATGCTTTTGTACAATAATAGCTGCAGAAGATGAGGAGCAACTCTGGTATGATATGGTACATGCTGGCCACCTCTGGTAGCCCAACAACCCTCGGTGAGGCCTTTGGGAGGGCCCATTTGAAAAGCATGCCCAGTTTGACATGCATAGGCTACTGACCAAGATGTATGCCATTTATCATTTATATCTGGGAAATTCTTCCAGGGGCCACAAGGGGGCGCTCCGCTCCCAATATTCGGCTCGCCTATTGGGGAACCCTGCCATACTCTGTACTGCATTTTATGCTATACAAAAATACAGACATTGTTTGTTTATATGTGGACACCGCTGGTCCCAAGTTTTCCATCCATCCATCTAATGTTTCAACATGGTGCCCATTTAAGTGTTCTGGGTAAAGCATTGCTAACATGTACATACTGAATTAATATCAAAATGTATTATCGTCAGGTTATATTCATATTTTCAACTAATGTAATATTAAAGTTTTAATAATGCAGGAAGGCCTTCTGCTCGCAGCTGTCCACTGTGAGGGTCTCACCTATCACCAGCATGGATTCCTCTTCCTCTCCTTCCAGAAGGAGGAACCTACAAAAACATGTCCTATGGCCTGACATCTAAATCATATGCTTGAGCAGACAAATCCCTCTGTACACTTTATTCTGTAAATTTACCCACACATTAATTGGCAAATAAGTTTTTGAGAACACCACCATTAGCTCAATTTTAATGAGTTGTAAAGAAAAGTCTGTTTTTATAATCTGTAGGCCTACAACCTCATTACATAAAAAAATATGACACTAGTCAACATTCTTATATCTTTATTCTCCTGATGCTTGTCCAAGCAGTGTTAATAATACATTAGAATGCATTTGTATACTCGGCCTCAGGTCTTCGAGTGTCACTAAAGAAAAGGTCCAATAACTGACATGACTTGTCGTTTAGCATTCATGTACAAGTCACATCCAAAACATGTGCTTGGCTCATTCGGATCAACAGTCTCCTGCAGTGTTGCCTCTAGTGCAGCCTTCAGTGTCAATTCCGACTCAGGAACAGTGACTGGATGCAACGTATCGGCTGAACCAACTGGTCCGTCATAATCGATGCCGAAGTGGTCCCCTCCCGTTTCCTGTAATGACATGAGTAATGAGTCACAAGTGACATCAGCTTTTGTTTTGTCTCGTCTTCATACCACACATGCCCAATATGTAACATAGCAAATATATTACTCAAAATAGCCTTCTCTTCTAAAGTACATATGTTGTATGTATGTTGTTCAGAATAAGAAAAAAAAAGCTAATTCTTTCTTGGCAGGCAATTGCATTCATGTGAAAGTTCCAAAAACATGGTCCATATATACTTACACACCGTTACACAACATGATTTTAGAGATGACAATTTACCTCATCAGGAAGGTGTCCTTGATTCATGAGACCGGAAATCCACAGCTGCTCGGGAGTTCTGTTTGACTCCGATGACAGGGTGTGATTGTCCCAGATGCGTCTGAAGAGGTCAAGGTGTTTGTTGATCCTTGAAACCATAATGTAGTGAAGGCAGATCAGATCCACTTCATTATCTGGATCTAGTGCCCCAATGGCCTCCAGGTGGCGGAAGGCAGTGTAGTAATTCCCACAGACGATGCACCATAAATCTCTCCACAGACGTTCGATTCTCTGGTTATGCACACTCTTCCCTGTGATGTGACTACGCCGTTCTGTGTAGGAAGACAGAAAGAATCGGGTCATCCACTAAACATTAAACTAATTCTGTCAAACAAACGTCTGCTGGTATTAATAAGTGACATACTCGTGCTCATGACCACTGATACATACATAGGTATACACGGACATTGATGGTTGCACTCAAACCAGTGTCTAGAAGACACCAACAACATAAATAATAGCCCTACCTGGTCCCCTGTCTGGGTGTTCCAACATATACCGTGCCACATCCACGTTTTCCCCACCTTAAATAAAAAATGCAATACTTCAGATATCACATTCAATGGAATCAGACAAAAAGCCTGGATGGCCGTGTTTGCATTGTGTACAATTCATAGCATACCTTTGTCGGTCCTGGTACGAATTGGCAATCCATATTGCTGAACAGCTGCCAAAAAGGCACTGAAAACCGTCGAAGCCTTGTTGTTCGTGCTGGCTTTAAGGAACATAATCTTACGACTGAATCCATCTATGGCTCCATGAATGACAATTCTCCACCTATGTATACAGAGTTGACTCTGTGTTAAAGGTTGTATTGTTGTTGCTTTTAATTGCATTAGTATTTTCACCTAACATGTCTTTTCTTGGTACCTTAAAAAATAATGTCAGTCTTCACTGTTAGCTTTCAAGGTGTTGACAGTTTGCACCTGAATTCAATGATACTTGATAACATAGACTATAACCTGCTTACCGTATTAATTTGTGGTTTCCATCGATATGCCAAAGTGAGAGAGGACCAGCAACGTTGTATTGTCGTCTTGGGATGATTTGTTCCTTCAGTCCACGCACAATTGACCCCAAAGGATCGACAGCTCTGAGGCCATCCATAATTCTCCACCGTGGTACCCTGGAATGCAATCACAATGTAATTTAGCAGTCAAGTCTGATGACATTTTCTTTCACAATTTTCGGTTCTTTACTGCCCTACAGTGTTTTCTTTATGTTACACTTGATGAGGAGACTGACTGTATAATATTATTTATAACTTGGAATCAAGATTATTATATTACATTGAGTTAACATCCATAAATATAATGTGTAGTAGTCTCCTTTTAGACATGAACGTATTTTATGCTTTAACTGTTGAAAAATAGCAGATCTACAAGCTCACAGCACGTCACCGAGTGCCGCGCTGCAAGCTTGTAGGTCTGCCATTTATTTTTATTTTTATCTTGATTTGCAAATCTTTAAATATATATTTTTAAAAGCGAACGTTTGTAACTCAAGTATTTGCTTCTGGGGGGAGGCATCCGAGGTGCGCTGCGGGTCGGGAGAGGGTTGCGGTTAGGTTTAGGTGTCTGCCCCGGGGGAGGTTATGGTTAGGGTGAGGGAGGAGGTAGGTTGTTGTTCGGACCAATGCTCCGTCGGATGAAAGTATGCACTCGCTTCTGGGGGTCCCTGGAACAAGGACTCATTGGACATAGAAGTGTCTATTTGTACGTCTCTAAATGTTTTGATTAATTGAACAAGGTGGACTCTCTTGTAAACAAGTGTAATGCTTTATTGGTATTCACTGTAACATGTGAGATACAAACAAACTTTTTAAACACACACACACACACACAAAAGTGCAATAAAAAAAAAAGTGCAGTGTCCAATGTCCATGGAGACCTTTAAGCCCGGAATGTCTTAGGGCCGATTCATACTCTTATTTTAGAGCCGAATAAAAGACGGTTCGGCGTTGTAGAGCCTACAATGTGACGTCATTTGAGGTTCGGGGGGGCGGGTACCGTCCTAAAGTCGGCTCTTCGGTGCTACTGAAAATTTCTGACGAGCCGAAATCATTTCGGCACTACAGCGCCGAAACAGCGGTAAAATAGGAGTATGAATCGGCCCTTAGCCCGGGATACCGTAAAAGTGAAAAACATCTGTGGTGGTGGTGTCCTCTACAGGAGGGCGAATTACAGGAGGGCGAATGGTGGGCTTGACCGTGCAGACCATGCTGTCCCGACGATTGAAAAAAGGGCGCATGTAAGGCAGCCTGGCTCCTTTTTGCGGCGAGGGCGGGAGGTCAGGTTCTGGAACCCTGGCCCCATCTTCTACCGCCCCGTCAGTCTGTGAGGAGGCCCCTGCCCCACTTTCTACCGCCCCGTCAGTCTGTGAGGAGGCCACTGCCCCACTTTCTACCGCCCCGTCAGTCTGTCAGGAGGCCCCAGCCCCACCTACGCGCTTCCACCTTTTGTTGACCATAAAAGTGTCTATCTGTCGGCAAAACTCACACCATTCCACCGGACTTTCCGCGTTGCTCTGGAGGGCCCGCCTGTCCTGCACTGCCTTCCAAGCGTGTTCCGGGCCCAGGCAATGGACACATTGGCTGTGTGTGTCCATTCCTGACATCAGGTTTTCACAGCCTGGCGTGTCGCACAACCTCTGATCCAGCTTGACAGTTCCTCTACGGAGGCGGCGGGCTGCTGCCTTTGAGACCGCACCAGACCTGCTCATGGCCGTTGGGCGTCTTAAGCTCCTGATAGAGACAGAGAGAGAGAGAGAGAGCGAGACAGTGGGGAGTCTTAGTCCACCAACTGACACAGAGAGAGAGAAAGACAGAGCGTGGGGCGTCTTAATCCACCAACAGAAAGAGAGAGAGAGTGGGGGCGTCTCCGTCCACTGAGAGAGAGAGAGAGAGAGAGAGAGAGAGAGAGAGAGAGAGAGAAAGAGAGAGAGAATTAAGTGTATTAATTCACAATCGGTTTAACAGTATATTTGTGACGGGACAACCTGTACGTCTTTTAATTACCTCGGTTGGCCTCACACATCTGTTAGGATCAGCTAGGACACCACTGGTGGACAGCACGCACAGCAGATGAGAATAGAACTGAGAGAGAAATTATAAATTAATTAGACAGGCCCCCTCAATTAGAATATATATATATATATATATATATATATATATATATATATATATATACATACATACACACACACACACACACACTTTACGGGAGAGGAAACTATATACAAAGAAAGATAAATGTGTTTTTTAACCCCCCCCCATTGAAAAAAGAAATACTGCCCTGCCCTGTCAGTACGTCTTATTATAACAAACAAAATTTAGCATCTTTTAGTCTTTTTTTATGTTTTTATGTAATGTACCAAAAAACGGCCAAAATCTGCACGTGCACGCGCGATCATGCACGTGTGATGGCTTTATTACAATTTAGGCATTTAGCAGACGCTCTTAATCCAGAGCAATTTACATTAAGCAAGAACAAAAAGCATGGGCATACATCACAAAAAAAAAAGCATTTATCATAAAACATGCGTAAGCTAAGAAAGTAACAGTGGAATATCTATATTATGAGACTATACATATAAACTATATATATACTACTATGCTATACATATGTACTATGGCGTGCTATGACTATATACAATGCAATTATAGTGCCGTCTACATAACATGCTATAAGTTTGTATCAGATGCTATCTAAGTCTACAGAAATGCTATCTAAGGGGTAGGGTAGTGCTATGGGCCTTGATGGAGTCTGAAAAGGTGGGTTTTCAGACCACCGTGGAAGATTGGGAGTGATGCTGCAGTTCTGACTGCAATGGGAAGTGCATTCCACATGCATCGCAGCGTAAAATGCGATATTTTAGGATGTTTTGGGGTTGATTAGACCTTCATTTGACTTATTTAATAAAAACACGATGGTAAATAGCATTCCGAACTGCTAAGCTAGCTATTGACTCACTCAGGGTTCAAACTACAACCAGATGATTACGGACTTTGAACCGGTAGTGACTTCGCCACATTTGTCTATTTGTTCCAAAGTCAGCATAATGGTGCGTTCCCGCCAGCTGGTGGCAGTGATGGATATTACACTAGCATGGCGACAAATAAACATAGTTTGCATATCTATCTCAGAGCTTTCGATTCAAAAAGTCGCCAAAGCTGGCCCAAAGCACAATAACAGTTTATTAAGGGCAGCCATAAGAGGGTTAATTGTAAACTAGTACGCACAGCGAATGCCCCGAGCTAATGACTTTTGCTAACAAATGAAATGTCATAGCAAGCCAGTTGCATGGCTAGGCCTACTCTGCGCTGCTAGCTAGCAAATTATTATTGCCCCGACTCGCCATGCTCATATGATAATTATATAATTAATATATTATTTTATGTCGCCAGCTCGAGGAGTAATGCGCGACGTACGTGTGTCGCAACTCGAGGTTATAGTTTGTTGTATAGCAACTGCTAGCTAGCGTGGTGTTGGCATTGGCTGCTGTTGTCCTGGGGCCTGTAGTCCTAACGCAGAGAATGCATAGCTAGTATTGGTATAATGTTTTGCTTGCGTTTGAACAATATTGGAAATTTAGATTCAGATTACAGATGACAGTTAGAAACGTAAAGCATTTCGTCCTTACCTTAGCTTAATTCTGTGACTGACTGACGGGCGGATTCTGTGGTTGTAGACGGAGTTGACGGCGAAGTGCGTTCGTTCGGTCGCAAAATGGATGACTGACTGACTGTCTCCCCATGTCCCGCCCGCACCACCAAGTGAAGATTCTAAGCCTACGGCCTTCAGCCAATCAGAGTGGGTCATGTGACTCATGTTGTCAGATTTATCTTCACTCGTTTATGCTTATTAAACTGCTGTTTGCATGTTGTTATTAACATTAAATAAGTTTGAGAAGCACTGATTCAGATTGTAATATGGTATAAAAAATCTGTTTCGGCAGAGTAATAACCTACTCCACTCGTTAGTGTGTAAACAAATAATAACATTAATATATTACCAAGTATTAAGCAATAACAATCACCTTATGCCTTTGGACATTAAATATCCTTGCGTGATTCTGTATCCGGTAGTTGGGAAATGGACGTGATAGTCTGCTATTTCCCTTCTTAGATCATTGTCCGTAATGTCTGTGTAATCTTCCTTGATTTTTAATCCATACTGTGTCATACGTCGTCTGATGGTTCTGACACTCACGTCTAACATGCTGGCAATTTGTGGAACACTGAAATGAGATTCTATGAGGTACCGAAGTTGTTCTTCTGGTATGTGGAATGCCTGTGCGCCGTTTTCATTTGTGTGAAATGTCAGACATCTGAAAGCATTTGCATTGTATTTCAATAGATCTAAGGCTTCACACAATTTTCTAAATATCTGTTCAGCGTTTTGTAGGTCTGGAAGGCCTGACAGCAACTTCAGAATGTTTTCAACAATGTCCATGGCTTGTTCGTTGCTTCCCATTTCCAGTGGTGGAAAAAGTACAAACATATTTTACTTAAGTAGAAGTACTGATTCTCTACTTGAAAATTACTTAAGTAAAAGTACAAAGTACCCATTGAGAAAGTTACTTAAGTAAAAGTACAAAAGTACCTCAAATTAAATGTATTAAAGTACAAAAAGTACCCGGTGTAAAATGTACTTAAGTATAAAAGTAAAAATTACAAAGTACAAGTACAAAGTACAAGTAAAAAGTACAACATGCTTTTCAAAATGCTTACAAAGAAATTAAGTCCAACAGTGGCTTTATTTCAACACTCGTCTTGAAACTGGCCAATGGCATTTAATGTTTGTGTTGGGATAAACACTAGAAACTGGCCATTCATTATCAATGGCATGTAATGTTTGTGTTAGGACAATGTTTGTGTTTACTATCATTACAAACAACTCAGGTTGCAAGCAGCTCACACAAAAATATATTTCAGATGGGGGTAGACAGTCATTTATGGGAGAATGGGGAGAGCCATTGCAATTTGCAAAACAGACATAATTGCGTGAATTCACGCATTATAATTAGTCCTTCACTATTTAAGCCCCATCCACTCCACTCTGTGTAGGCAAACTGTCTCCCATTGAGATGCATGTAAATGATTTCTCCATAAAAATAATCTGTCATTTCAGTAGCAAGAGCTTGAAAATGTCTTCTACATCTAGTCAAAAAAGCCTACAGTAGGCTATAGGCCTATGCACAAATGTGGATTACATTATTGGGGGAGAAAGTTAAAACCGATATCAACTTTAACAACCATCCCGTTTGACAGACGTTTACATGCAATGCACGGTAAGACTAGGGCACTAGGCCTACAGTGATTATTATTGCAATCACCTGGATCGGTGAGTGTAACGTTCCTGACGTTAAGCTGTGTAGGCTATGTGACGAAAACAGAACTGCAATATAATCAGCAGATGCAGCACACACACACACACACACACACACCGCGGCTCGCTGTAATTAAAAGGATAGAGACTGAACTGGCGCGAAGCTCCGCCCCTCCGCTATTCATGTCAGTGGAAGTTGCTCAGTGGCGTTTTGAAGCAGCCCCTTGATGTGAACGAATGAGTGAGGCGATCAAGCGAGCCCCGCATATTTCGCATATTTTGCGTGGAAATGTGTAGCGAGTAACGAAAGGTGTCCAATTTTAATGTAGCGGATTAAAAGTACGATTTTTTAATTGTAAATGTAACGAAGTAAAAGTAAAAGTACAGCAAAATAAAAATAGTAAATAAAAGTATAAATTCTCAAAACGTGTACTTAAGTACAGTAACGAAGTAATTGTACTTCGTTATTTTCCACCACTGCCCATTTCCAGTGGAGCTGGTTGTTCACTCAATTTTCGGCCAACTGAGTCCAGTACATCGGCCACTATATCCAAGATGTTTTGGCCATCAGGAATAAGTGGTCTGAAATGATGGAGGGGGCAAAAAGAAGGGGGGGGGGGGGGGGGGGAAAGGGATTAATTACATGCTTCTCTATGGTCCTTAATAAATAACTTCCCCATTCTGGTGTTAATTATTCGATTAGATGTTAATGATATTGTTAAAATATATAGTAAAACACATCATAACTTCAACCCGGGCTAACTCATTAACTCATGGGTGTTAAATAGTGGATGTGGTTCACAATGTTACAACTGGGAACTATATTGTCAGGGTAAAACAGTAACCCAAAATATCAGATCTGTAAGTTCACAAAATGTTTCAGATGTTTGTGTTTATAAGACGGTTTCTAAGTGGATTTTATTGTTTATAAAGTAGGATGGTGGTGTCCAAATTGGTGACAAAATGGTGGTGTCGTGTGGATTTGTAAAATACTCGCGGTAAAAAAGTTCATAGCACCATTACATTGACCAAATTCCCCAAACAAATAACATTAAACACGGAAATAACACCGACTATCAGCAACTTAATGACCTATTAAAACTTAACATTATTAAGTCACGGAATGAATTTGTCTTTGTATTACAAAGAAATCAATTTTACCTGCTTGCCATTGTTTGATGATGCACGCACACGTTTCTCTGGCTGTTTCACCTCACCAACTTCAGCTCAAGAAGAAAGAAGAAAGAAACCTTGTACGAGGGCTCCAGGAGTAGGCCTATACTCATTAAGTGTTGGCTTTTTTAAGATGACATCCCCTTGCACACCAATCATGATGACATATAAGAGACAGACAGATATACACAACTATACAGTTGTGTACAACTATACAGAATGTCATACAATCAGCTTACAGGTTGCTGGTATGAAGTGTGAGAAAAAAAATATATACAAGAGAAGGAAAAGAAGTGGGGGGGGGGGGGGGGGGGTTAAAAGTTAGACAGGGGCCATTTTCGAATTGCAGCCTCCTGAAGCTGTATCTTTAGGGCAGTTTTGAAAGTGAGTAGGTATATATGTGACAGTGCTGAAAACAGGGCATTTAAAGTTGGACACATTCATAATATCATTTTGGACTGCAAGATGAAGCAAGGAATGGTACCACAGGCAAGTTATACATTTTATAAGCATCTTTCAGGTGGGAATATATGCTCTATGGACATTATAGCTATAATAGCCTATATGACTGTCAGTCCATATTGTAAAATGAAAATAGCGTTTATGTTTATTCATTTGTAATTTGTATGTCAATAGTCATGTTTTTTCATATATAATTATATATTATTTACAATATTCAAATATATTTGAATTATTATAAATAATAAAGCTATTGAAATTCGAATATGATTATAGTACTAACTGACAATATGTTTATTGTTTTGGAGGGAGAGGCAAAATGTGCAGAAAACCAAAACAAACTCTCACATCTATATCATATGCAAAGTATGTATACATTTCAGCCGTTCTCAACGGCTGAAACGGTTTGAAATTGTTGAATTGGACCAATTGACTCCCGCACCAATCAGCGCTCAGAATGTCAGTTTGGTATCTTACGAACATACCCGCACTGCACATTGCACTACAGAGGTCTTCGAAGAGAAACTTCTGCAGGTATGTCTGGTTTGATGCAATAATGTTTATTTACTACACCGTATGCAAAAAAAATGCCTTTTGTTTCATGTATTATCAGAATACCCCCACCCTGACAAGCACCTGGAATTGTAGGCATTAGGCTTACATTTAGTTTGACTCGCTTCCACAGATAGCCAGATAGCATTAGCAGCCATAGTCATTTTTCCAGGTCATCACAAACCATTTTTTCTCTGGTGCCATTTTTAGCCAGAGTTATGTTTATGGTGACAGACAAATGCTTGCAATGGATTCAGAATGTGGTATAACTCATAGTTTATTTTAGTACAGCCCCCTAATATGCAAAACTAACTATTTAGTTTTGCAATTTAGTAGTTAGTTACTTGGCAATGTAAACGTATGTTTTCTCATGCCAATAAAGCCCTTTGAATTGAATTGATAGCCGTTATTATAATGTGTCCCTGTTCATTCTGTTGGCAAGATATAAAAAATAATAAAGCCCCGACTGCCTGCAGAGTTTATTTCTCCTGCCTTCTGTGTGATGTAGCTTCCAAGCCCACTATACATCCTGCGTCTACTACATCCTGTAGTTCACTTAAGAAATAAAAGTATTGTTACAAGCAGCTTTTATTTTGAAGAGGAAGAGGAAGTTGTTTCGGTTGTAGCCAGCTACCGTGACAGTGGTGCCAGGGTGGTATTGTAATAATAAAAACCACATGCTTTTAGCCAAAGTTCACGAAAACCGCATGCGTCTATGACTTAAACAATGTAGGCTAAACACTTTGGAATTACGTTAAACATGGTATATCCTCCGTGGCGGCGTCATTAGGTGAGTACTAGTAAATGAATGGTTAAGTTTCATAGTATCATTCATTCATCATCAACAGGTTTCATCAAAGTTTCATCATCCAAAACTTCAGAAAGTAACGATGCCCAACACTGCTAATATGTCTCTCTCTCTTCCAGAAATGCAGGCAGCCAACCTACTTGGAGAAATTGCTGGGTTGTTAAGGCATCAGCAGCCCAGCTCGAGTACAACCACCCAACTCAGTTTGTCCAGACTGTTCGAACCCGCACGCAAGAACCGACGGCTGCAAACCCTTGCAGCTCGCAGCCAAATATCAGTTGCATGGGCCCACGAATTCTGCTGCCTCATGCAGCCAGGACAGAAGACCAAGCCGACACCAGTGGAATCTGAATGGCTGAAACGACGAGGTCTTGGGAAAAAAAAAATCACGTTCACAGGAGACAGTTCACACATGGAGTTCGTCCGTGTTCTGTATTCATCCTTCCCCCCACTAGAGTTTGGGGGGGGGTTCAAGTTATACAAAGCCAACAGAGCCGTTGAATTGGTAGACATTCAAATGCCACCGGGAGGTTACAGTGTCTCTTTCCTGCGTTGCGATAGTGAGCTAAATCGGTCTGTCGCATACATAGTCCCAATTCAACAGAGGCTTGAGGCGGAGGTGATACAGGTGCCTGTGGTTGCTGGGGATCAGGTAATTGCTTATTGTTTACATGTGGTCGAACGCATACAACTCTAACAAACTGGATATGAAATCATAATGACTTCATATAAGAAATGTCAATGATGAACAATAATTTAAATTCTGGTCACAATTGGGCTAAAATGGTAGTACAGTATATCCTCAATTCTTAATGTTGTCTCCCAAAGTTTTTTTCTAGTGCACCAAGTCTCATACAAACACACACCGAAAAGGAATGATTACTTATTGTATTGACCCTAAACCTGTTTGATCATTTAATCATTTCATCTTCATTGACTGTTTTATAAAACTTCTGCTCCACTGAGGTTGTGAAGGAGATGTGTCTGAAGTGCCAACAGCAAATCCCGCTGCAGTTTTTGGACATCCATGTGGTGTCCTGTGGAACTGATGGGTACGTAATTTATTTTTATTTGTGTGCTTTAGTCTGTGCCATAGCTGGAAAATAAATGTTTAATTATATTTCTGTCTGTTTGTTTTTGTACAGCTCACCTGCGCACACAGAGGAGATATGTCAGACACCACCTGCTGTACCAGCTATGTAGGTACACAATCTAGTCAGTGGGCATGGTAGAATCTTTTTTAAAGTTTCTTTAGAGCTTTTTAATCCCAATAGATTAGTGAACATTATGTTGTTGCATTGGCATGAACATCACTTTAGCATTCAATATTTGCTGTGGGTGGCCCTAGTCAGCTGGTAACTACCATAAAAGCAGACAAAATGGCCCTACGGATTTCTGACTCAAACATGCTACTGTGTTGTAGAAGTTTTTTTTTTTTTTAATCACTGCTTGGTCTGCATTTGTTGATCCGAAAAGTCTTGTTTGCGGTTGACAAAGAGTTAAATAGCTGTTTAACCCGGATAATTGTGTATGTTTTGACAGCAACACAGTCCAACTTCGAGTGGGAGTGATGCTGGAACCGAGTCTGAAAGTGTACTCTCATAAGCACGGTATTTTAATCTCTTTCAACACACACACACACGCACGCACACACACACACACACACACACACACACACACACACACACACACACACACACACACACACACACACACACACACACACACACACACACACACACATTACCTCTACAACTAAAGGATGAACTGAAACTAACCCTTTGACTGTGGTTTCACTTTCCAGCCTTAAAAGTCCAGAAGATCACAGTCTTACTGAGTCTAAACCAGTCAGATTTTATGACAGCTTTAAGAAGCTACTTCCCCATCCTCGGGGATGGGCTGTTTGACCTCTGCTCCGTGGATGGCCGCAAGAATATTGTTTTCATCAGGAGGGATCTGTGGACGCCCAAGGGACTGCGGACATTGACAAACAGAAGATCCGCCATATACATTCTACCCAAGGTACAGTATGTTACATGCCATGTCCATCAGATTATGGAATACTGAAAAGAATTGCCATCATCAGTGGAGCCATCATAATATTGAAATGTTACATTAATTCTCAAAATACCTTGTTGGATTTCTTACAGATAGACACATTACAGGAGGTCCATGCTGCTGTGGAGGACGCAAAACTGTCCCATATTGGTGGTCAGGCAACGGTCATCAGAAAAATGGCTGACCGTGATGAGCTGATCCAATCGGCACTGGAGTTCTACCTCAATGGCAGACTGTGTTTGCCTCTACAAGAGTAAGTGTATGTTACACTGGTGCCTGTGTAACATCAATTGACACCTGCAATAGAGAAATCCAGTAGCACTGTAGTTAGGTTATGATTTAATACTTTTACAACTAAGTAGACACTTGGGTTGTATGCCCATGTATTCATGACAGCAAATGACTGATATGACCTTATATAATGTTTTAAGGTTGCGTCACGGCATGGAGGACCTAGGGGTGCTCCAGGCACTGGCACAGAGTGTTGCCATAGAGAAACTCTTCGTTGGAGGCCCCCCAGCACCGCTCGATGCAGAGTCCGTTAAAAACCTCTTCCGAATAAACTACTCGGTGGCAGGGAGCTCGAGAAGACATACAGAGGAGATAGCAGTGGCTTTTTTCTGGGACTGGCTCTCTGATGTTGAAAGTATGCTACTGATAAACATAATTCACAATCAATGATGCAGTAATGCTTCATGAAATGTCTATGTGCCACTTTGTATGACCTTTACTATAATCTTGGGCACTTCAGTTCACTAATACATCACATCTTTACATTACAGCTGAGGAAGCAGTCCTACATCATGTCGACATGGAGGAGCCAGTAACCGTTTCTCTGGAAGATGTTCTCCGTTTTGCAACCGGGGCAGAAACTATACCACCACTAGGGTTCTTCCCACAACCTGCACTGGAGTTCCTACATGACCCAGTGGATTGGAAGAAAAGAATTTTTCCAGAGGCAAACACGTGTGGCCTAATTCTGAGATTGCCTCTACATTCTGTTTATGACGATTTCAGTGAAAACATGATTTCTGGCATAGTCCAAGCACCATGTTTTGGCCAAGCTTAAACCGATAGTAGGAGAAGGGATAGGAAACCCCAGTACCGATGGAGGTACAGTAGGAGAAGGCATAGGAAGCCCCAGTGTTAGGCTTAGGACGCCACACTCGAGGTACACTAGGAGGAATAGGACACCCCAGTACCGATGGAGGTAAAGCGGTGTACAGCTAGTTCAGTCAGACAACTCAAGGAGGATGTAATATATATATTTATTGATATAGGATAGTCAATGCAATATATTTATTATGGTTTGGCGATGTATTGGATCTGCTTTTTAGGTACTCAGGTCAAGCGCATCAGTCCCGACCATAGGGACTCTGAATCCCCCGTACCTAAACAGTAGATCCAAAACGACAGGTGGTAGCTGGGGTGGAGGTGGGTGAGCACTTTGTATACAGCAGCGCACAGTATACAAAAAGCAGCAGCAAGCAAGCAAGCAGGAGGATGAATGCAAAACCTTCAGTTAAAGTAGCCGGTATAAGAGATTGGGTGAGCGTGTGATTGGCTGAGTGAATCATGTGGATGAGAGCGCCGGCGCGCTGACTGAGGTTCCCTGACTGAACTTGCTCTGCGCATGTCTACGACAGGCGCAAATGCTCATTTCAGTCAGACAACTCAAGGAGGATGTAATATATATATTTATTGATATAGGATAGTCAATGCAATATATTTATTATGGTTTGGCGATGTATTGGATCTGCTTTTTAGGTACTCAGGTCAAGCGCATCAGTCCCGACCATAGGGACTCTGAATCCCCCAACAGCGCGAAACATCCGAAACCCCCAAAAAGCAGATCATCACCAACCCTAAGCTATACATGTGTACAACAGAGCACCTGTTGTTTCCTGAAACAGGAAGACCATACCGATATCCATTCCACGCAGAGACATGGGTCATAGATCAGGCATAGGTCATGCTAGCATTATGTGATGACTAGTCAATGTGTTCAACAGTACAGCGCCTGTTCAACAGTACAGCGCCTGTTCTAGCATTATGTGATGACTAGGTCGATGTGTTCAACAGTACAGCGCCTGTTGATCCCTGAAATCCAGGAGTCCTAAACGGTGTCCTGGTTCACTGCGCAAATAACCCAACCCGACCAGGATCACCGAAAGGGACATTCTATCGTTATCATTAATATCTGAAATCAGTACCCAGTAGTCTACCACCTGGAGCTGCAAATTTTAGCGTGCAACATGATCGCATGCATGATCATGATGCGGCAACGCTGCAAGTTCTGCCACAGATTATGCAAAATACAGTTTTAAGAATTAATTGTACTTCTGTAGTAAGTAAGAAAAAATCTGTAGCAAATAACACACTATTCGCGACTAGTTAGTATTTTAGCCTGTAAAATATTTTTCAAGACTAGTCTAACATAGCTTTCGTAAGCAGCAGAGACCACCGGCCTAAGAAACAGAAAGATCATGCAGAAAAACTGTTTTAAGAGTATTAATAAGATCCTGCAGCATAAGGAGCAAAATAATGAATACATGTAGCAGCAGCAACGTAACCAACATAATTCAGAGCTCATTAGTTCTGAGCCTGAAAAAAGCATTCAAGTTTAGCAGAGCATAGCTTTCATCAGCTGCAGAAGACCACCAGCCCAAGCTTGTAGAGTGTAGCATTTGGAACTTTTGGTGCTGCTGTGCCGATCCTAAAGAGTGTGACGTGTAGCGATTAGGAGGCAGCCCACAGCCTTGACGCAGAAGAAGCAGCTTTTGCAGGACCGGCCATGGCTTCCCGGAATCCATCATGAATAGGGGCTCATGACATTGCGGATGGACAGCATGGCAGAAAATGAGGCATGGAAGAGAGAGGACAAGACTAGTGTTAGTTGCTGTCACAAATGAAATGAGTTGTTTGAGTGATTTTATGGTGGGCATCCAAGCAAAGTCAGAAGTGGAAATATCATGCATAGGATTCACCACATAGAAGGTATTAAACAAATAATCACTGAAAATCTGGAGTAAAGCTGAACGCCAGTTATAATGCCTTTGAGATTTAAAACAATTAACTAAAAGCACTACTATGATAGGATACACAGAAAGCAACTTGGAAAGATGAATAGGACCCTGCAACATACTGTAACCTCATGAGCTTGCAGCTGCAATTAAGAGAAGGCAGGAATAATTTACCATGGTTTGATTTAAGGTTACCAGGCAGCTTCGAAACCATCAGCATGGCCTCTGAGCTAGAACATGAAATTAAACAGGACAAGCATCTCTACGTTGACGAACCTGGAATTAGACAGCTCTTAGAATGAAATAATCCATAACACAGATCCAAGTTATACCACTGAGTAACGTGTCGATAGATGGAACAGAGGAGCGTCCTTATTGATGGGTGATGCAGATCCCTTCATTATGACTGATCCGTTTCCCATCCCAGGTTTTTATCCGACCAAAGCATGCTACCGCTGCTTATAAGGTAGCTCAAATAACACGGAAGACTTGCATCTGCCGGCAAGTATTAAATTCAGCCATTTATCTGCAACCCATCTCCCTTCATACTCTTCCCCCAAGACCGTAGAAGGAGCTGCGTCCATGTCAACATATCAAGGATACAGATGTTTCAACCGAAACACTACTTAGGTGGCTGAGCGACTGCATGTGAATATAGAATTAATAGAACAAAAGCAGCCTAGGTGAAGATGCGGATTGATTAACTGATGACCTGCCTCATGGTTTCAGTAGCAGCAGAACCACGTATACCACCAATGTGAGCCTATCCGATAATGGCTGCAGCTGCGATGAAGACTGTATGCGGCAACCCACAGGGAGGACCTTCCCAGCATCCAAGGTTCATCTCATCAGTATAAAGGCTGTCGCTCAGGAAATGGAGACAGAAGCAGCATGAGAACAGCTATGAATCGCTTTAAAGTGATCCCTGGCTGATAAGACTTGTATCCCTGAAAACATTATACTTGCCATCTATAACAAAAATGTACCATTGAAAACACATATGATATCGTCTTCGGTTTTTAAATATATATATATTTTATTCCCAAGGGGGCTAACAAGGGGTTAAAGTGCGCGGAGCGGCGCACCATTATGACGTCACGCGCCTCCCTTTCGGTTTGTTGTTGTTGTGACAAAATGCCAGGCTGTGCTGCTTTAGGTTGCATTTACAAATTGAAAGACTTCAAGGAAAATTGCGTGAGTCTTCACTGCTTTCCCAAAGATAAGAGCTTGAGAAAGAAATGGGAAAATGCTTGCGGAAGAATAAAACTTCCCAAAGAGCCGCGTCTTTGTTCGAGACATTTTTCTCCAGATGCGTTCGAGTCCTTTGGTCGACTACAGCTGGTTAAAGAACTTACAGGTACTGCTGGTGGTTATAGGACATTACTAAAAGCAGATGCCTTGCCTACTATTTTTCCTCACAAGGAGTCAAAACGGCCCCGGCTCCGGATAGCGAGCGAGAACCGCGCTAAGAAGCGTCAAAGACGAGAGACACTGGATGCGCTCCTTGGAGATACTAGTACTACTACTACTTTTCAACCCGCGGTCGCTGCAGCCTCTGTAGGCGAACAATTGGATAATAATAATATTATGGCTATCATGGAGGAATTTGACAGCCTCCCAGTTCAGTCATTTCAGGAGTCTGTGAGTGTTCAGTGTTCTCCAGTCATGGCCGATGCAGAATCTCAGACGGACAGTATTTACATGTCGGCTGCGGGAGAACAGTTTCCAATAGATGTTCAATATCCAGTGTCTATGGACCATGTTTATGCAAGTAAACATACAGTAGTGTTGAAAAAACAACAGGAGGACATTCAGTCACAGGATCTCTTCCTCTCAGATGATGAAATTAGCGAGGGGAGTCAGCCACAGACACAATCTAGTTCAGATTATATTGTAAATTCATCTGAGCACTCTCAAAGCACACAGGAGGCCTCACAAGATTCATCTGCCTCCCATAACGAGGATAGGGTTTTTCTGGTTTTTGAGAAACAGTTAAAACTATTGTTTCAACGTTGTTCAAAATGTGGCTCATTGATTGACATTAACCATGACATGAAAGAGATACCAAATGAAGGATCACAGCTGACATTAGAGCTCACGTGTGCTAACAGTTGTACTTACAGATGGCGTTCTCAGCCTTCTCAGAGTGGGACTAAAGGGGCAGGGAACCTGCTTTTGGCTTCATCTGTTTTTTTCAGTGGGATCCACTTTTCTAAATTTGAACGGTTCTGCAGTAATATGAACCTCAAAACTATAAGTGAAGACACTTACACAACACTGAGAAAGAGGTATGTGTTTCCTGTCGTTGAAAAAACATGGCTCAAAGAGCAGAGTGCAGTAGTGACTACCTTGCAGTCAAAAGAAGCAGAAGTTGAGCTCTGTGGTGATGGGCGTTGTGACTCTCCAGGCCACTCAGCCAAATATTGCACATACACATTTTTAGATGTGCAGAGTAAAAAGGTTGTAGACTTCAAGGTCATAAGCCGCACAGAAGTGTCCAGCTCGAACACAATGGAAATAAAAGGCTTCAGGGATGCTCTTAAAACCATTGAAGATCATGGAGTGACTGTCTCTACCATCTCCACTGACAGACATCCACAAATTGTGAAGGAAATGAGGGTGTTTAATCCAGGGAAACACCACGAGTTTGATCCCTGGCATGTGATAAAGGGTGTGTCAAAGAAACTGTCCGCACTATCTAAGCGCAAGGAATGTCAAGGCCTAGCAGAGTGGATTCCATCCATTATCAATCATTTTTGGTGGAGTGCACAATCGTGTGAGGGTGATGCCGTGCTCTTGAAAGAGAAGTGGACATCAACAATACACCATGTAACCAATCGACATGACTGGCCAGGGAACAGGCACTACCACCAATGTCCTCATGCTCCCCTTGATGAGAGGAGCCAGAGAACAAAGCTATGGTTAAGTCCAGGATGTGAAGCCCACAATGCTCTTGTGAAGATTGTGACAGACAAGCGGCTTTTGAAAGACCTGGACCATGTGACACAGTGCATTCACACAACATCACTGGAGGTATGTTCATATACAAGAAGTTTCACCTCAAACTAACTAACTAGTCAGTATTTTTTCATGTCAGGATGTTACTCATATATTTAATATTGTTTTATTTTTATATATATAATTCAGGTGTACCACTCCATGTATCTAAAATACCTTCCGAAGCGGACCCATTTTGGATATGAGGTGATGGTCCATGCCTCCATGCTTGCGGCCCTGGATCATAACAACAATGTTAACAGGGAACAGGTGGGTGAAATATAATTTGTACATTATTATTGTAGGCAGTTGTTTTCCACACACCATCAGAGAGGTGGAGCCCTTTTTAATTCACATGGTGCAAGTAAGAATGACATTTTGATGTATGGGGTCGAAGACGAAGATGTGACCGATACATCGAAACGTTGACATTTTTACCTGCACCCTGTGAATTAAAAAAGGCTCGGACTGTCTGATGCTCCTGTGTCTGTCTTCCTATCCTATTTTTTTATTTTTATATTTGGAATCTAGAGTTGCAATACCAACCCTTGACAGCCCATACATCCAAATAGAGAATCTGATTCTATTAAAAGTTAAACTCACCAACATTGCAGCTGTACAAAAAACTTGAACTCCTGATGACAAAGTAGCTCATAACATGTCTATGGTCCATGTCCAACCCGTTTTGCATGAGCAAACACCCACAGCACCTCTCTGCCTTTTCTTTTTCCCCCTCCAACCCATGATATTCTGCTCAGTGTATTAAGTGTATTTTATGAAGATGATTGGTGTAGTAAGTTGCAGAAAAACCTCCCAAACATTTTATTTTGGGAGCTTAAATCTGTCTGCTAATGTTCCGATTTCAAATGTTTTATTAATAGACAGATGTGGAATACTGTCCCTGCTATAAATTGAATAAGAAACAACATTCAACTTAGAATACCTCACAGACAGTCTCACTCATTTGCCTTACTGCTTCAGGACACATTACCTAATTGGGTCTACAATACATAGGCGTCAGTTTGTCACTTGCGAGCGTATTTTAGATGTATTCATACAGAAAAAGCCTTCTCAGATATATTTTGTGCTATGTGATATATATGATTGCGTCTTCCACCTTTTCAATCAAAACCGTGTTTCTTTTTTTGCATGCGTGGTATACTATAATAGCAAGCATTTCAAAACAAACATGGATTATTTTAGGCAGGCACAGTGCTGCCTATAGGTGAAACTAAAGTGCATTTCCAACTTTCACACACAACAAATTTAAACTCAAACTAATTTAAGCTCACAAAAGCAATGCAACCAAACTGTGCTTGATAACTTGGATCTATTTGTAATGTTTATAATTGTTTTTCCACATTTCTGTTTTGAACAGGCTGTTTATCAAGACGGGGAGAGTGTTGGTGAGCCCCGGGTCAAAATTGCATGGAGCAAAGTCCACCAGAGTTTCAGAGCAAGACCAGTGATCGTTGAGAAGGACTACAGCTACATGGAGGCCATGGTGGCAGATGTTCTCTCCTCTCCTCCTGTGACATATGCAGACCAGGGCATGAGTGTGTCCCAAACACATGTCATGGCTCCACGAGAAAGACCATCAAGATCACAGATAATTTCTGATACCATGCAGTTTTCTCGTTTCAAGCAGCCAAACGTCATCTAAATCCTAATCATTTTCTCACTTTTCTGTGTGTTGCTATAGCAGTGATGGTCAAACTTTTTCATGTCAAGGACCCCCAAAATGATATGTATTTGGCCACAGACTCCGATCTCAAAATATTTTGTTTCAGAGACCCCCAGAAGAGAAGATTCGAGTTAAATGTAAAAATAAAAATGAGTGAGGGGCGCTAATTAAAAATTTAAAATCTAACTCAATTAGGTGATTAGGTGAAACAAACGGTGTCAAAACAAACTGTTAATGGCATTTAATGTTTGTTAGGGACAAGATGACGTACATTTTCACTTCATTGTCAATGGTGTTTTTAAAACAATCTAAACGCGAACATTAAACCTGTATAATAGGAGGGGCTCAAAAATGTAAGAATGTAAAAATAAAAAGCTTATGATGACAGATATAGTGCAGCACAATTAATCGAAAAGCAATCTAGATTCAGACACTTATGCAATCTAATTTTTTTGATTTTGTGGTTGGCTGTCCAATTAATTTGAGTTACTCTTTGTTTTTGCTAGCACTTTGATGTTGTCTGTCTAAAGCCACAGTAGTTGGCTCCAGGTGACACATTCTGAATGTAGTAATGTCCAGCAACTACAGACTAAAGATTAAATATTTTCATGGGGAAAAAATGAGAATCGTGACCTCAATTCTGTTCTAGTGGTTGAGTACACAGAGTGCAACAAATGTTTAAAAATAATAGTTTTATTTAAACATCATTAAAGTCAATCCATGCATCATCTATTTCATCCTCATCAACATCTTTATATCCTGTATAAATTCCACTTGCTTCAGGGTAAGTCGATCTTATTTTGTTCACTGCACACGATGGAATAACCCTGCGGATTCTTTTCCCCAGCCAGCCATGCATCCACCAAGTGAACTGACGATATGCAGCATATCTGTAAGACCTTAAACCAGAATAACAGAAAATATATATACTATTACATTCTGAATGGAAAGTTGTTGATTTCAATTACTACGGTAAATATAAAATGTCACTGTAATATAGAAGCAGTATAGTCATCATTATAGAAGTAGGCCTACTTAATTCTACTGTAGATATAATTATGTGCAAAACAATGCTGGCAGTTAGGGCATTGTGTCATTGAATGCATTATCTTGTTGGTCAGAAAGGGATCAACACAATTTAATCCATGATACACTTTATACAAGATACCTTTTCTATTATTACATTTTCTTTGGTGCTATGTAGAGAAATGAACAGTGAACATGGGCTGATGTTTTTACTTGCCTGTTGGTGACATCGTTCCTGTGAGGTAGAGCTGCACTCTGCCTATCATGTAGGCTGACGAGGGCTGCCCATAAAACATCTCGATTGAGACAGACCGGATCAAAGCTCTCGTGTGCTGTGATGCACATGATTCCTGTAAAACGATAACTGTAAGCATTGTTTTTTGGGCCAAGACACTCAATGCATTTTTATCGAGTGTCTTATCATAGATATGCAAATGTTAACATGGATAAAGAAAAATCAACATGATAGTCAGAGCTAGTATAAAACATGATGGAATTAAAATTGATTATAAAACGATCGAGGTTGATACATAATGCTTAGCTTACCTTGAACATTTCCTGAGAGAAAGTTGAGCTCTTTGCAACAAACACTTTCCTTTTCTTTGGACATTGGAACACACTTTGTGCAAAGACACCACCTATTTTGCCCAACTCTCGCCTCCTCGCCTCTCTGATCAACATCACCGGCTTCATCTACATTTTGATGTTCAATGTTGTCCTCGTCGTCCCTAAGGATGCGCTCAGGTTCAAACTGAAAAGGCTGAACAGCCATGCTATGCTATTTGTTGGAGCCGAAGGTTGGAGCATGAGAGAAAGTAAACATCTAGCAACGTGTGTAACATCCCAATTTACCCAGCAGTGCATTGCAACGTAAACAAGTTGTTAACGTCATAGGCTACTATAGGTCGAAACTTTATGAATTCAACTAGTCATATGAACGACTAACAGAAAAGCAACTCAATACTTCCCGAGGTTAATATGAGCATCACGAAAATGTTTTAAATACGTCTATAAGCAGCTTCTTCGATGTATTCCATATACGTTCCTATGAGCTGGAATACTCTGTGACGTCATACCTGCGCCCGGGTGATATTAAATGGCGCCCCCCATGGGATTAAAAGAAAAACGATTTTTAAACCGAAGAAGATATCATATGTGTTTTCAATGGTACATTTTTGTTATAGATGGCAAGTATAATGTTTTCAGGGATACAAGTCTTATCAGCCAGGGATCACTTTAAAAGACATGGATATAGCTAAAGTTGACGTTAAGGCAAATTAGCTTCAGTCACAGTGTAGTATCATCTAAGCCGTAACACTGATAGAATTCAAATCAATCATTTAGCAGCAGTGTTAGCAGCGTGGTAACGCCATACCTCTTTTCCTGGCTGAGCATAGGAAACACGACGCCTCTGTTCCTGGGCTAAGCATAGCAGAAATGTTAGCAATGAGCCAATTCCTGTCTTTAAAGACAGACTGTGCGTTTTATTTAATGTTAAACACTTCCCTGGAGCACCATAAGTACTTACCTGTAAAACAGACCCATAGAGTAAGACGGAGTTACGAAACTCAGTTCACTTCATGGGGCCAGTTCAATGGCACGGCTCTTCTTCTACAAATGGGTAGAAGGACAGAAGTAGGCAGAAATGCCTGACCCAGGCAACAGCCCAGCTTTAGTATTCTTAAATCCATTATTTTAGATTGTTTGTAGTAATCGTATGACAAACACATTACAGAGACTTTAGTCGTCCTGAATAATACTTTTAAAACATGTCATGTTGCACACATGCCTAAATAGCTTCTTATTTGCACTGCCGTCGTTGAAAACAATGTATTTGAAACTCCACTTGTCCGCCTTTCAGGCTGCATGAACAGTGCTCGGTTTCTGCCCGCTCATCGTAACTCTTCTATTAGATGGCTCTGCTGTAACCCTTGCCGCCTATTTCTCCAAGAGTAGGCATAGGCATCGAGTCGGGGTGCTTGAGGCCTGAAGCACCCACTGACACAATGGGCGCGTTCGAAAATAGCGCACTGTGCAATGCAAACAAATGGACGAGTGCGCTCCCGCACTGGGGCCAGTGGGGCGGGGGGGCACCCACTATCACTATCAATTCGCATCCTAAATACCTCATAATAGGCCTACTAAAAAAATTTGAGATTCCTGAATGTGCAAGCATCCACCTTATAGCCAGGTAAATCATTTATTTGAACAGCAGGATCAATTAGTTTATAGGTAGTTAGCATGAATCAATGGCATGATATTGATTCCTCCAGCCAAAAAATAAAAATAATAATATCCAGCATGGCTCTGCCCAACACTAGGTGCATGATACGGTACAATTCACACTGAAATATTCCTTGGGACCCAAGTGCCATGTGGGCCTATGCAACCAAGAGCAACCTCAATGCTCTCTCAGTTGCTCTGGTCAACTCCATTTACTTCTAACTGATGCTGCATTGGACGTTTCATTCTGATCAGAGAACTTGTGTTGCCATATTGGAAGAGACAAGCAGCTGGGTCAACGAAAACAAGCCACAAAACTATCTTGAATCATTATGAAAACAATCCAACGACGTCAAATAAGTTTATCATCATATAAAATTGAGGGTGCCTTGAATGAACCGCGGGTTTAAACAACAACAGACCCGGCAAGTGACTTAAATAAAACAAGCCCAAGACGCTTTTAATGTGCAGACGTGGCAACATACCTGACAGACGCGATGCGGACATACTCCGAGTAAACTAGTAATAGTGGCGACATTAGTGTTGACTCACTTGGCAACAATGGAATGCGGAAGTGCTCGTTCTATCTCAAGGGATAGTTCCAGCCAAGGAACAATGTTGGAACTATACAAAGCGTGTTGCCACTCTCCTACTCTACACTGTGGACAAATGCATGCTTTTAATCCCGTTGCCTTGAATCTATATTACGTCCACATATTGACTAGTAGCAGCCAAGACAAGAATGCGCACCAAGCGTGACCAGTCATAAAACGGATTATAAACTTTGGCCTGGATTTACATGTGAAGAACGGCGGAAAGCAGAGCAGACGGCAAGTAAGCTGCTTCCTTGACTAGTGCTGTGAGCAGGACAGGACCCGACGTGAAATTCATTGGCTAACAAAAAAAAACGATCTCGGTGTGATCGAGGCACAACGATACAAATGGCAACAGAGGAGGACATTTAAGCAGCAGCTTCAACTTAATCTAGGTTATTTCCGTCGGTGAACAAAAGCAGTGCACGTTCTTCCAACCAATTAAACTCACTGACTTACCAGAATTGTATGAAAGCAACGTTTAGTGCATAGCCTAATCGCCCAGACGCCACAGCAATGGCGAGACTGGTGACATTAGCAGCAGTCGTAGAATTGAGCACTTTGTATACAGCAGCGCACAGTATACAAAAAGCAGCAGCAAGCAAGCAAGCAGGAGGATGAATGCAAAACCTTCAGTTAAAGTAGCCGGTATAAGAGATTGGGTGAGCGTGTGATTGGCTGAGTGAATCATGTGGATGAGAGCGCCGGCGCGCTGACTGAGGTTCCCTGACTGAACTTGCTCTGCGCATGTCTACGACAGGCGCAAATGCTCATTTCTGAGATTACCACTACATCCTGTTTAAGTCAAATGTGTGATATAAAAAATTAAACTGAAATAAGGATATGCAAAATGTGTGTTAATTTCATTTTGGGCACAGTCGAGATTAAATGCCCCATTAAATAACATTATAATATAAAAAGGATGTTGTAGGTTAAAATCAAGTTAAAAACAGATTGTATTTGAAATCATTGTAAAGCATAAATGTCAACCCAGTTAAAACCACTATATGATCACATGTTAAGAAGAATACTGGTACACAACGGTGTACCAGTGGAACGGGTACACAACCGTTACATTGGTTATTATTATAACCAATAATAATTATAATGTTATTTAATGGAGTTATTTAATGCATTCATAATGCCTATATTCATAATCCCTATTCATAATGCCTATATGCCATTCATTGTTCAACTAGTTCATAATGCCTATATGGCATTCATTGTTCAACTAGTTCATAATGCCTATATGGCATTCATTCATTCATTCAACTAGTATAAAGTGATGTTTATTCACGTAATTAAAATACACACGGGGAACAGTGACACCTGCTGGACATTTCACATCCACGTTTGGATTAACTTTTGAATAACTAGTTTAAAGTTATCAAACTAGTATAAAGTGATATTTATTCACGTAATGAAAATACAGTGACACCCGTAATCTCTCATTTATAAAGTCTAGTCGGTAAGCTATCTAAACATTCATTTAATAAACTATGAATTGAGCTGGCGCGGCTCACCGCTGCTATAGCCTTCTCTGAAATTACATTGGATTGGCCTATAATAAATAAATATTTCAACTCGTATTTGAATGTGTGAATATTGTAGGCTACTAATTTCCTATATGGTCCAATAATAGGTTTTGGTTACTGGTATATGAAATAGGCATGCAGGCTACCTAGTTTAGTTTAAAACATACCTGACCACCACCAGTCAGCAGCTGAGCCTGGCGGAGCTGGGACGCTTTTTTTAGCGCTTTTCCAAAGCTAGGTTATCACATATATATTTATTATTCAAATCTATATTCAAGTACCGTATATTCAAGCATGTCAAACAAACCTCTGCTCTTGTTCTCTCGACTTGGGAGACGCTGTTCACTTGGCTGGTGATGCGAGTCCACACCTTCGTTTTAATTTCATTGCCGACACCATTGTCCCCGGCGAATAAAAGTTTGCGGTTTGATTCCACCTCAGTCCATATTGTAAAATGAAAATGTTACATTGTCTGTCTGTCTGTCTGTCTGTCTGTCTGTGCACGCGCGCACGGCATTGCGGTGTTGGAACAGCGGAAAGAAAACTGTGCCAAATGTAGAATATATTATATTTCTTAATTATTTAAATTCCAAAAAATATGAAAGAATATGACTATTGACATACAAATAAAGATGTATGTCAATCATGTAACATGTAAGGATCAAATGACTTAGGCCAATATCTGAATCAAATGACTTAGGCCAATATCTGAACATGTCATTTTAACTTAGGCAATTATAAACGTTATTTAGGCCAAATGACTTCTGCAATAAGTGACTTAGGCAAAATGTTTTATTCCTATTATTTTTAATAGACCATGGTTTAGGGTCAGCCACAGAGTCTTTAAAATAATATCAGAGCACAAAGACATTTGACACTGAATGGGAGTGAATGGTACTGAATGGGACTGAAATTAATTTAATTTAAAAACTATTAATTCAATTCATTTAACAAACTATTAAATCTGCATTCCATGCTTCGGAATATTAGAAAAAATATACAGATATCTATATTATATGTATATATGGCATTATTATTATTATTATTATTATTTATTTATTACGCACACACGCTCAGGCACACGTACGTGCTGAGCAACATAACGGGCACACGGTCACACATGCGTGTGTGCTGTGAAACACAAATCGTCACGCGCCACGTGTGGTAGCCGGCCAGGCATAGGGAATAGGCGGTGGTTTACCCAGGTTGTTTCCTGTTCCAGTCAGGCTGTTGAGTGGCGTTTGTTTGTGCTCGTAGCATCGAGGTAAGCTCTTGGTTTTACTAATATAGGGTTACCTGTCCCTAGGTTGATATGTCAACAACCTCCGGTTTATTTATGTTTATTTTTCTTCATCAGAAACTGTGGAGCTCTGAGTTAGCGACAGCCCTGTCAGTGTGTGTGTACAGTTCAGAGAAACCAAGGTAGGCTTGCTTCATAGTGCAACAGCACAAACAAGCTTTTAATTCATGTTGAACTGTCTTCCAGTTATTTATGCAAACCCTTGTCTCGTTGTTAGACGCAGAGGCAAGCGGCGAACGAGAGCCTGGCTAATGTGTGTGTCCGTGTGTGTACGCAAGTCTTGAAGTAGCGGCGAACGAGAGCCTGGCTAATGTCTGTGTCCGTGTGTATACACAACAGTCTTTGAGGTAGGCTTGCGTCCGTATTGCAACAGTATAGCAGTTTTGCTTTTATGAGTGCGAGTCCTCATGATATGTTTGTTTGCACAGACGGTGTTCCGAAAGAAGCAATACACTGACAAGAGCCTGACTAACGGGTGTCCGTTGTGTGCGTGTGTAAGCCTACACACTGAGTCTAGAGGTAGGCTAGCGCCCAGATTGCGACAGTATAGCAGTCTTTGTCTTACGAATATAATGTGAGTCCTCATTATATGTTTATATCACACAGACGGTGTCCTGATCGAGCAAACACACTGTTGTATCAACCACCTGGAGTCCCTGACCACCTTAACAGGGTATGTGCTAGTCTGAATAAGCAGCAGTGCAAAGTACATGTAATGCATGTTATTGATTGCTGTATGATTGTTTGGCTACATCAGTGTTGTATTCAGAATCTGATTCTGAGTACAACCAGGAAAGCACTTTAGCTATATGGTCAATTGTGAGGCTAATCAAGGTTTATGTTCCATTACAGATTGGGCCTCATACTGTGAACCGCTGTTCTTTTTACCTTTTTTGTTTTGAATTCAAGTCCATGCTGCTATAGTTTTTATACTTTATCTTGTCGTATGATATCATATAGCCCAAGTGGCGTTTTAACACGGGTCCTCACTTTTATTACCTTAACCAAAGAGTTAACTAGTTAACCGCCAACGACGGATATATTGGTTTCAGGACTATTGCATAGTTTCACTCGAGGACTACTGTCCCTTTTACAGTGCAGTGTTCTTTTGGGCTTTTAGCCTTCACTATTCATTTGCAGTGTTTTAATGCCAACCATATTTGGCTCAGAGTGATGGTGTGCTTATTTGCAGTGCTTTATCTTGTGTTTATGGACCTAGGAAAGGAGTGTAAACTAATGCAATTGATCCGATTCTTTATCTGTTTGGTGGAGGACTTGATAATCTTCTAATGTCAATACTATGAATAGTGAATCTACGTTTTAAAGGAAATGTCAATACTATGAATAGTGAATCTACGTTTTAAAGGAAATGTCAATACTATGAATAGTGAATCTACGTTTTAAAGGAAATGTCAATACTATGTATTTTCTCTGAATAAAGTTATATTCCATGAAGCAACCGACAGTTATTGTTCACTCAAACTGAACACTTACCTTGTATATTCCGGGTCTCCCACCCTGTAATTGGGAGTGGCGTAGTAATACTGTGACATTAGGAGTACGTAGCGACTCCACTTGGTTACACTAAGCACTGCAGCTCTGCACACCCATGACCGCATCGCGTGCGACTGACTGAAAAAATATTGACGCGATATTTGAGAAAAACGCATAAACGCATAAAGGCACGTGTTGCTTGATGCGTGCGTTGATTGATGCGTTACGCATGCCCGCGTTGCGCGTTGCGCGTTCCCATTGAAAATGAATGGGGAGATAATTAACACGTTCAGACGGAGCAGTGCAGCGCAGCGCAAATCTAACGAGGTCACGTGACGCGTCTTGCGTTTAGGCTGGCACGGACGGAGCGCCATACACACACACACACACACACACACACACACACAACACACCCTCACACACACACACACACACACACAACATGTCTGAGTTATATTAAAGAATAAAAGAGCGTCAGTAAATTCTAATTATTTAACTGTTGCATTTGAACTTTATATCCGACTTAAACTTCATCAACCAAAATAATAATAATTCAATTCAAATTGAACAATCAAGATTTCAAAGTACATGAAAATGTTCAATCTCCGATATTTTAAGTCCTGCATCGTTACAAAGTTCCTTCACTAAAGTCAATAAGTCGTCTAATAAAAAGGCTCAAAAAGAAAATAAAGTATCCTCACCTAAACCTTCGACTGTGGCTCAGAAGGTCGTCCAATGATCCCTTGGTCGGCGGTTCGAATCCCAGCTCCTCCTGTCTACATGTCGAAGTGTCCTTGAGCAAAGACACTGAACCCCAAATTGCTCCCGATGTGCTAGTTGGTGCCTTGCATGGTTTCCGCCGCAATCGGTGTATGAATGTGTGTGTGAATGGGTGAATGTAATGCACAATCTATGTAAAGCGCCTTGGATAAAGGCGCTATATAAATGCACCATTTTCCATTTACCAAGTCAGGAGGAGTCCACAGCAGGTTCCTTTGTCCAAAAGCTCTGAATGGGATCAGATCTAAACCCCCAGAAATGTTTCTGGACCAAAGTTGTTGTATGTTATGTGAAGCGCTTATACCCCTACCCCACTCAATACCAAGTTCTGATTATCTAAGGGATTGTCCTAGTCCGATAAGCTCAACTGTTTCATTTTCTTTCAACACTCGTACCGGGACATGAAATACATTTATTCGTTGTGAGCTTGTAGAGCTTTTTAAGGGTTTCCAGCTGACAGTGACGATATGCACTTTGTCTCACGTATGTACATCTCAGCTCATACAAGAACAATAGGCCTAAAGGGTGGAGCCTCGTACAAGAACAATAGGTCTAAAGGGTGGAGCCTCATACAAGAACAATATGCCTAAAGGGTGGAGCCTCGTACAAGAACAATAGGCCTAAAGGGTGGAGCCTCGTACAAGAACAATAGGCCTAAAGGGTGGAGCCTCATACAAGAACAATAGGCCTAAAGGGTGGAGCCTCATACAAGAACAATAGGGCTAAAGGGTGGAGCCTCATACAAGAACAATAGGCCTAAAGGGTGGAGCCTCATACAAGAACAATAGGCCTAAAGGGTGGAGCCTCATACAACAAGAACAATAGGCCTAAAGGGTGGAGCCTCATACAAGAACAATAGGCCTAAAGGGTGGAGCCTCATACAAGAACAATAGGCCTAAAGGGTGGAGCCTCATACAACAAGAACAATAGGCCTAAAGGGTGGAGCCTCATACAAGAACAATAGGTTCTAAAGGGTGGAGCCTCATACAACAATAATAATAATAATAATAAAACTTTATTTGTATAGCACCTTTCATGACATCAAATGCAGCTCAAAGTGCTTTACAGAACAATGGAGAATAAAATAAAAGCAAAGCATAAAAGAAAAGCAAGGCAACGACATTAAAAAACAAGCAGTAATGCAATACAGTGAGGACATGAATAACAAAAAATATAAGATCACTTAAAGGCAATGTTGTAGAAGTGGGTCTTGAGCTGAGCTTTAAAAATGTCTACAGAGGCTGCCTGACGAAGGTACAGAGGGAGCTTGTTCCATGCCGATGGCCCGTAGAAGCAAAAAGCTGCTTCCCCGTATTTTTTAGTTGCCATTTTTTTAGGCAAAGCGAGCAGGCCAGCAGTGGAAGACCTTAGCGGGCGGTTTGGGACATATTTAGGCAAGCAGTCATGTAGGTAGGAAGGTGCGAGACCATTGAGGGCTTTATAGACAAGTAAAAGAATTTTAAAATCAATCCTAAAAACAACCGGAAGCCAGTGCAGTGATGCCAAAACTGGAGTAATATGTTCTCTCATCTTAGTTCTAGTTAAAACTCTGGCTGCTGCATTTTGGACAAGTTGTAATCTGTCAGTTGTTTTCTTAGGCAGTCCTGAAAAAAGTGCATTGCAGTAATCAAGCCGAGAGAAAACAATGGCGTGGATTAGCGTTTTTGCATCGTCCAAGGACACATAGGCTCTGATTCGTGCAATATTTCTAAGGTGAAAAAAGGCAATCTTGGTAACATGATTAATGTCATGTGTGAATTAAAATTCAATTCGGAATCAATAATAACCCCCAGGTTCTTTACTGAACTGTTACTGTCTACAGTCAGGTTGCCAAGTCTGCTTAATATTGATTCTTTCTGCTCACTAGAGCCGATTATGAGAACTTCTGTCTTGTCCTCGTTTAGCTTGAGAAAGTTCTCACTCATCCAACATTTGATGCTAGACAGACAGGTAAGCAGCGGGTCTAAAGCACAGGGATCATCTGGAGCCACAGATAGATATAATTGGGTATCATCAGCATAGAAATGAAAATTGACTCCGTGATTGGCAATGAGTTCGCCCAATGGCAGTATGTACAAGGAGAAAAGCAGAGGGCCAAGAATCGAGCCCTGTGGAATACCAGAACTGATGTCGTGTTTGACTGAGTCAAACTTGGCTAGATTGACAAAGTAAATTCAGTTTGATAGGTAGGAGGAAAACCAGGACAGGGCCGTACCAGACAGGCCTATCCAGTGCTCCAGACGCTGTATTAAAATTGAGTGATCAATCGTGTCAAATGCAGCCGTTAAATCTAGAAGTAAGAGAACAGATACATGTTTCTTGTCAGCAGACACCCTCAGATCATTCATTACTTTTACAAGTGCTGTTTCTGTGCTGTGGCCTTTCCTAAAGCCAGATTGGAATTTGTTGTGCACATTATTGTTCTGTAGAAACACATCCAATTGATGAAAGATACATTTTTCTAAAACCTTGCCCAGAAAGGGTAGATTTGAAATGGGTCGATAGTTACCCAAAACAGAGGGATCAAGATTGTGTTTCTTGAGAAGGGGCTTAACTACAGCAGTCTTCAGTGAGTCTGGGAAGACGCCTGATTGTAGAGAGCTGTTTACAATTTTTAGGATATCTCCAATCACACTGTCTAAGACGTCTTTGAGAAAGTTGGTGGGAATTGTATCTAATGAACAGGAGGATGATGTCATCTGTGATATAGTTTTGCGGAGTTCGTCTTCCTCAATTGCGCAGAACGATGATAGGCTCCCCCTGGAGAGATCTACCCTGGGACCATTAGCTGCTGTTTGAAGGTTTGCGCTAGCAGCAGCACCATTCATAATATCAGCTCTAATGTTTGAAATTTTGTTGTCAAAAAAGCATGCAAACTCATTACACTTAGCTTTAGAGGCCGGGAATGACTGCTTGTAGGACTGGGGGGGGGGGTTTAAAAGTCGATCAATGGTAGAGAATAGGACTCTAGCATTTTTCTTGTTCTCGTTAATAATGCCAGAGAAATATGCCTGCCTTGCTAGACGCAAGGCTTTGTTATAGGCGACTGTTGACTTTTTAAGAATCTCTAGGTGGATGGTGAGTTTGTTTTTTCTCCAAGCTCGCTCAGCTCTTCGACATTCTTGCTTCAGTGAGCGTGAAAGCTCATTTATCCAGGGTGTTACTCTGGTATTATGTTTCTTTTTTGTTTTCAAAGGAGCCACTATATCAAGAGCTGACTCTAGTTTAAGATTAAAAATTTGAACCATATCATTCACTGGGGGAGTATCGGGCAGGGGGGGACCCAGGTGACGAGAGAACTCGTCGGCTGCAGAAGAGCTAAAAAAACGCTTTTTTATGGTATATTCAGTGATGATTTTCTTTAGATCAGAGACAGTCATATTAAAACACAGCAGAAAGTGGTCTGACAGCTCAGGCCTTTCAATAGTCCTTTCCACAGTGATGTTCAGCCCTCTAGAAATCACCAGGTCCAGAGTGTGCCCATGTTTATGTGTAGGCCCAACAACATGTTGGATAAAATCAAAGGAGTGCAATAACTCTAAGAAACCCATAGCCATAGCATCTGTAGCATCATCCAGGTGAAGATTAAGATCACCTGAGATAAGAGTTCTGTCATAGTTAGTGGAGCAGATAGATAGAAGTTCTGATATTTCTGTTAGAAATATTGCTTTACTGCATTTTGGCGGGCGATAAATGGTAATCATTGGCATGGAGGCACCATGTAGTATAGTGGCCTGGTATTCAAAGGATGTAAAGCTGCCAAGGGTCAGAGCCTTGAATTTTAACGTGTCTGAAAAAATTATTGCCAGTCCACCTCCTTTCTTAGCCTCGCGAACAGAGTGAATGAAACAATAGGTTCTAAAGGGTGGAGCCTCGTACAACAAGAACAATAGGCCTAAAGGGTGGAGCCTCATACAAGAACAATAGGCCTAAAGGGTGGAGCCTCATACAAGAACAATAGGCCTAAAGGGTGGAGCCTCATACAAGAACAATAGGCCTAAAGGGTGGAGCCTCATACAACAAGAACAATAGGCCTAAAGGGTGGAGCCTCATACAACAAGAACAATAGGCCTAAAGGGTGGAGCCTCGTACAAGAACAATAGGCCTAAAGGGTGGAGCCTCATACAACAAGAACAATAGGCCTAAAGGGTGGAGCCTCATACAAGAACAATAGGTCTAAAGGGTGGAGCCTCATACAACAAGAACAATAGGCCTAAAGGGTGGAGCCTCGTACAAGAACAATAGGCCTAAAGGGTGGAGCCTCATACAAGAACAATAGGCCTAAAGGGTGGAGCCTCGTACAATAACAATAGGCCTAAAGGGTGGAGCCTCATACAAGAACAATAGGCCTAAAGGGTGGAGCCTCATACAACAAGAACAATAGGCTTAAAGGGTGGAGCCTCATACAACAAGAACAATAGGCCTAAAGGGTGGAGCCTCGTACAAGAACAATAGGCCTAAAGGGTGGAGCCTCATACAACAAGAACAATAGGCCTAAAGGGTGGAGCCTCGTACAAGAACAATAGGCCTAAAGGGTGGAGCCTCGTACAACAAGAACAATAGGCCTAAAGGGTGGAGCCTCATACAACAAGAACAATAGGCCTAAAGGGTGGAGCCTCATACAAGAACAATAGGCCTAAAGGGTGGAGCCTCATACAACAAGAACAATAGGCCTAAAGGGTGGAGCCTCATACAACAAGAACAATAGGCCTAAAGGGTGGAGCCTCGTACAAGAACAATAGGCCTAAAGGGTGGAGCCTCGTACAACAAGAACAATAGGTCTAAAGGGTGGAGCCTCGTACAACAAGAACAATAGGCCTAAAGGGTGGAGCCTTGTACAAGAACAATAGGCCTAAAGGGTGGAGCCTCATACAACAAGAACAATAGGCCTAAAGGGTGGAGCCTCATACAACAAGAACAATAGGCCTAAAGGGTGGAGCCTCATACAATAACAATAGGCCTAAAGGGTGGAGCCTCATACAAGAACAATAGGCCTAAAGGGTGGAGCCTCATACAAGAACAATAGGCCTAAAGGGTGGAGCCTCATACAAGAACAATAGGCCTAAAGGGTGGAGCCTCATACAAGAACAATAGGTCTAAAGGGTGGAGCCTCATACAAGAACAATATTAGGCCTTAAGCCCAAACCACACCAAAGGGTTGCATGGTGACCCTTTGGGTCCAAGCGGTTGTCGAGGAGATGCCCTTTGACCCTTTGACCCTTTGGTGTGGTTTGGGGCCGTTGAATTCCATGCTAGTCGACGCGCGTCAACGTGCAACAGGACATAATCACACCGCCGGGACAGAGCTCACACCATCTACACCCTACAGGACATATCACCCTACAGGACATATCACCCTACAGGACATATCACCCTACAGGACATATCACACCCTACAGGACATATCACACCCTACAGGACATATCACACCCTACAGGACATATCACACCCTACAGGACATATCACCCTACAGGACATATCACACCCTACAGGACATATCACAGAGCTCACACCATCTCCACCCTACAGGACATATCACAGAGCTCACACCATCTACACCCTACAGGACATATCACACCCTACAGGACATATCACAGAGCTCACACCATCTCCACCCTACAGGACATATCACAGAGCTCACACCATCTACACCCTACAGGACATATCACACCCTACAGGACATATCACAGAGCTCACACCATCTACACCCTTTGGTGTGGTTATAGGGCTCAACCCATTCTGACCTGAGATCAGATTCATACGAGGTTTCCACTGGACACACACTGGTCTGATTAAACCCATTCAGACCTGAGATCAGATTAAAAAATAGCAGACCTACAAGCTCATATCGCGCCACTCGGTGGCGCGATATGAGCTTGTAGATCTGCTATTTTTCAATAGATAAAGCATAACATGATGCTGACACCAAAATGGGTGCCCGGTCAGAATGGGTTAAGGGTGGAGCCTGGAATGCGTGACTTAGACATACAAGAGATTAAATAATGAATAACAATAATGCTAATATAGTGTGCCAAACAGATGTGCCTATAGCTTCCAAAACAAAGTGGAAACATCTTGTGGAGAGTGAGATGTTAGAATACAGATTGATTTCTAGCTGTGCTGTACTGCATGTTTCATGTGTTTCTTCTGCAGGCGCTCAGGAACGCACTGCTTCTCTCTGCTCTAGCAGAGCCAATGATCACAATGAGAGATCTGGTAAGATGTGAGATGTCTGGACAGGATTCAATAATGACAACGACAGTATAACAACACACACGGCACTCAATACAGAACAATGCAGCTCTGTCTGTCTGTCTGTCTGTCTGTCTGTCTGTGTTCTGTAAAAACAGCAGATCTACAGCAGAAAAATAGCAGATCTACAAGCTCATAGCGCGCCACCGAGTGGCGCGCTATGAGCTTGTAGGGCTGCTATTTTTGAAAAATCGAAGAACGACTGACATTTTTTTAATCTGATCCCAGCAGGCAGGCAGGCAGGCAGGCAGGCAGGCAGGCAGACAGGCAGGCAGGCAGGCAGGCAGAAAGCTCCCAGTAGGCCTACAACAGTATCAGACTGTGGTTGTACTGGTCAGCTCCCAGCCGTACTCACCATCAAGGGAAATAAATCTGTCAAAAGCGAGAAGAGCTGCCTGTGAGTTTATGTTATCGCAATTTGGGGCTGACACACAGAACAACACACACAACCAACGTACAGTCAGAGATGGGCAAAATACATTGAAAATGTATTTTGATACAAAATACAAATACTGGGTCAAAAAATGTATCTAAATACAAAATACAAAATACATCTTCCATCCCAGCTAAATACAAATTACAAAATACAAAAAAAGTATTTCAAATACGTATTTCAAATACATGTATTTCAAATACTGCCCATCTCTGATGGGCAAAATACATTGAAAATGTATTTTGATACAAAATACAAATACTGGGTCAAAAAATGTATCTAAATACAAAATACATCTAATGTCTTCCATCCCAGCGAAATACAAATTACAAAATACAAAAAAGTATTTCAAATACGTATTTCAAATACATGTATTTCAAATACTGCCCATCTCTGCGTACAGTATGGCATTAGAACAGCATGTCAGCCAGGTCCAGCCACGGGAGGGATTAATTCAGAGAGAGAGAGAGAGAGACAGAGACAGAGACAGAGACAGACAGAGACAGAGACAGAGAGAGAGAGAGAGAGAGAGAGAGAGAGAGAGAGAGAGAGAGAGAGACAGAGACAGAGACAGAGACAGAGACAGAGACAGACAGAGACAGAGACAGAGAGAGAGAGAGAGAGAGAGAGAGAGAGAGAGAGAGAGAGAGAGAGAGAGAGAGAGAGACAGACAGAGAGAGAGAGAGACAGAGAGAGAGAGAGAGAGAGACAGAGACAGAGACGGAGGCTCTCACAGTCTCTTTAGTTCAAATATGATTATTTTGGGGAGTCGTGGCCTGAGAAGTTTGCTTGCTCTATTAAAGTAAGAATGTGTCAAATGCTCTGAAACTTGCTAAGGATCCAGAGGAGCATGTTTCATTATTGGGCCATTCATGTAATTGAGAGCAAAGAGTTATACACGCACGCACACACGCACGCACGCACGCATATTACTACTACTTGTGAGAACATAGTTTCTGTGTTGTGACATCGCCACACAACTAAGTATAATACAGGAAGAAAGTCTAAGTCTAGCATGTAACCTAAGCTCTTATCTCCAAACCGCATCCTTCTCACATTTTAAACATTAAAATATGTTTTATTTTAATCATTAATTAAACAGCTGTTCTTGTGAGATAAATGGTCCTCACAATGTCTTCTAAACTGGCCCTCACAAGTATAGATATAGCAACATGCACACCCACACACACACACACGTTAACGCACGTTAACGCATGCACGCACGCACGCACACACACACACACACTCACACATCAAAGGGCAGTGCATAATTAGCCCCGATACCGTTAATTGGTGGATCACTGTTAATGAGCACTTTCCTGGAACAGAAAAGGAAGGGTGTCTTTGATGATGTTCAATCGTGTATCCGTCAATCATCCCAGCCTCCTGGGTTGCCATACATAGATTTGTTGCGAGAGAAACAAGCGGCCAGGTCTACGCAAATAAGCCCAAAAGAAGCAACTGTAGGCAGCACATTTTGATTTTAGTTTTAGTCATTTAGTCTTCTTTGAATAAAATGTAATTTAGTTAGTATAAGTCATCTGAAATGTTTTTGTGTTAGTCTAGTTTTAGTAGACTAAATATATAAGATTTTAGTCGACTAAATGTACAGTATAGGCCTACAGTTGATTTAGTGGACTAAAATGTATTTTGGCGAGCCTCGATGCCGTCGGTCGTAATGACTGATTTATACGTGGTTGCATGGTGAAAATAGACGATCTATACAAGCTCACGACGCGCTGTGAGCTTGTAGATCGGCTATTTTCACCATGCAACCACGCAGAAAATGACTATTTAGTCATAGTTTTAGTCATCATAGCTTAGTTCTTATTTATTTTTTATTCAGTTTTCATCAGTGAAAAAAGGTAGTCCTTGATTTTTAGTCATAGTTTTAATCGAGAAAATCAACACAGACATAACAGTGGTGGCCATTTTGTGTTTCCACTCAAAAAAGGTCATTCCGTTCTTTTCCTCCATAGAGCTAAAATGTCTATGGAGATTTAGATTTATAGAAAATATATATTGGAAGTTATGTGACATCCGAACGTTGGATGGCTGACGAGTTATGGAGCCTGGAAAATCCTGCTTTGAACCCAGGAAAATGGAGAGGATAGTTGTAACGTCCCATAGCTGTTGGTGGCGGAGGCGTTGCATAGCAACCGGATCAACGTTAACACACCCAGTGCGGGAATCGGTTTTCTACGTGGTTCGAATCCCAGCGGTCCGGTGCGGGACACGTAGATGTCCGTTTAGCGCATGTTTTTTTTGATTACTTTCAATCGCCTTTGGACACACCCGGACAATACGCGAAGCCCTCCGGTCACGTGCTAAAAAAATAAATAAAAAGCCTCTCCCCCTCCCTTCCTGAAAACAGGACGGGGGAGGGGTGCAAATGCGCATTGTGTACTAAACTAGTCTATCACACAAATGCGCATTGTGTACTAAACTAGTCGATCACACAAATGCGAGCGTACTCCAATCAACAGAGTCACATTTCAAAACATCCCATCGGCTCGATCGTATCCATTCCATGCACCGTATCCATGCATCGTATCCATTCCATGCACCTCAGCCAATCTGCTCCTGTTTCTCACTCCTCCCCCCCTCCCTCCTGCTTGTCTCAGGGGGGGAAGGAGGGCTCCTGTTGGTTTCAGGGGAAGGGGAGGCGTCTTGTGTCTCGTGTAGTTTGTTTCAGGGGAAGGGGAGGCGTCTTGTGTCTCGTGTAGTTTGTTTCAGGGGAAGGGGAGGTGTCTTGTGTCTCGTGTAGTGTTTCAGGGGAAGGGGAGGCGTCTTGTGTCTCGTGTAGTGTTTCAGGGGAAGGGGAGGCGTCTTGTGTCTCGTGTAGTTTGTTTCAGGGGAAGGGGAGGCGTCTTGTGTCTCGTGTAGTTTGTTTCAGGGGAAGGGGAGGCGTCTCGTGTCTCGTGTAGTGTCGGACATGTTTCCGGCTCCATGATGGACACGGATCTAAAGTCGGGTCTCCTTTTCTTCTCCATACTCCAACAAACAAGAAAACTATCACGGATTGTATCGCCGAGTTCTCCGAGGGACGGTTATTATTTTCTTATGATGATGATCATCGCCGCGGTCAGATGATGGAACAATGCAAATACTGTCACGGTGAGCAGGAGATAGAACCCAAATGCAGAGCAGAGTAGTTTCAAACACTGGTTTATTTATTAAATAAAGCAGGTTAGCTACAACACAAGGCAGCAAGCAAGAAAACTCAGGGAAGCCCTTTGGCCAAACTTTTCAAAAGTAAATAAAGGGCAAAAATCCAAAAAGGCAAAACAAGGCAAAACACATAAGTCCATAAACCTTACAGACACGCAGTGGTGGAAAAAGTACTCAATTGTTTTACTTAAGTAAAAGTACCAATACTGCAATTTAGAACTACTCCTTTACAAGTAAAAGTACGGAATTGAAAATGTACTTGAGTTAAAGTGCAAAAGTATCGGCATCAAAATGTACTTAAAGTACTAAAAGTAAAAGTACTCATATTGCAGAATGTCCCACTTCACAAGTTAAAAATGTGTACACAGTCTATTGAAAATAGACTATATTTAATCTTTAGTTCAAATAGACTATAAGTCTATTGAAAATAGCCGATCTACAAGCTCACAATGCGTCGTGTTGCGACGCATTGTGAGCTTGTAGATCGGCTATTTTCAAATGGCCAAAATGTATTGGGTTGAAGTGGTTAATGTATGTTTTCTAATCAAAATTAAAATCGCCAAAGTAACTAAAGTTTTCAAATAATTGTAGTGGAGTAAAAGTACAAATGTTGGCTCTGAGATGTAGTGGAGTAGAAGTAAAAGTACTGGAAATTGGAAATACTCAAGTAAAGCACAAATACCTCAAAATTGTACAAATTGTACAGTACTTAAGTAAAAGTACTTAGTTACTTTCCACCACTGGAGATATGGTATGCAGACCATGAGTATGCGCGCCGCTGTTATGTTACTGGAGGCTGGCACAGCAAGTCAGCAACACCACCGTCCCTCTGCTGGGTTACTGGAGGGGGCGGGGCACAGCAAGTCAGAAACACCACCGTCCCTCTGTTGTGTTACTGGAGGGGGGCGGGGCACAGCAAGTCAGAAACACCGCCGTCTCGGCTCTGCGCGCCGAGTTGGAACGATACACAGCGACAGACACGTATACTGTCGCGGTCTGCAGACCATAATGTCTCCCCGTCAGCCACTCCCACTCTCCATTCCTACCCTCAGTCCTTAAAGATGGAGTGCCACAAGGCGTGTGGAAGGCGTGTGGAACGCGTGTGGAAGGCGTGTGCACAGTCTCTGTACACACGTACAGAGACTTGGTGCATTTTTAGAGCGGTGCCCGTGGGGTCTCTACAGCGGTGCACGTTGGGCACTGGCCTACTTGGAACGATGCAGGTTGGAAATGGATGCCCCACCCAGATATTATGTCTGTGTCCCTTTTATTGACTACACCTTTTATGCCCATATAGGGAGTTTTTTGTCAGGCATGCCCAAATATGGAGTCTATGCAGACGTCAGATTGACGTCAGAACAGGCCAGCTCCATATATGGACCCTGGGTAGGGGCCCTGTAGAGAGCACGGGCAGAGGCCCTTTTGGGGCGGTTCTGGCCAGCCGTGGGTCCGGTACAATGGTGTCTCTTCAAGCTACCTGACACACTAAAACTCTTGTCACACTGTTTACAGTAGTAAGGTTTTTCTCCAGTGTGGAGACGCTGGTGTTTCTTCAGATTACTTGAGTCATTGAAACTCTTGTCACATTGCTTACAGTAGTAAGGTTTTTCTCCAGTGTGGATACGCTGGTGTTTCTTCAGCTGGCATAACTGACGGCAACTATAGTCACACTGATTACAGTGGAATGGTTTTTCTCCTGTGTGGATACGCTGGTGTGACTGCAGATTACCTAACACACTGAAACTCTTGTCACACTGTTTACAGTGGAATGGTTTTTCTCCAGTGTGAATACGCTGGTGTATCTTAAGACCATCTAACTGAATGAAACTCTTGTCACACTGTTTACAGTGGTATGGTTTTTCTCCTGTGTGGATACGCTGGTGTTTCTTCAGATTACCGGAGTCATTGAAACTCTTGTCACATTGCTTACAGTAGTAAGGTCTTTCTCCTTTGTGGATACGCTCATGTGATGTCAGATTAACCAGCTGACTGAAACTCTTGTCACACTGTTTACAGTGGTATGGTTTTTCTCCTGTGTGGATACGCTGGTGTCTCTTCAAGTCACTTATCGCATTGAAACTCTTGTCGCACTGTTTACAGTGGTAAGGTTTTTCTCCAGTATGGATTCGCTGGTGTCTCTGCAGATGAGCTGACTGACTGAAACTCTTGTCACACTGTTTACATTGGTACGGCTTCTCCCCAGTGTGGATAAACTGGTGTCTCTTCAAGTCACTTATCACATTGAAACTCTTGTCACACTGTTGACAGTGGAACGGTTTTCCTCCTGTGTGGATACGCTGGTGTATGTGCAGATTACTTGATGTGTTGAAACTCCTGTCACACCGTTGACAGTGGAATGGTTTTTCTCCAGTGTGGATACGCTGGTGTATGTGCAGATTACTTGATGTGTTGAATCTCCTGTCACACTGTTGAGAGGTGAAGGTTTTTCCAGTGTAACTCGGTTGATTGGGTTCATCTGTGTCTCTTTGTGTCTGGCTGGTTACGGAGCAGTACATTTTCTGACATGCCGTTGAGGCGATCTGTTCATTCCTCAGTGTTTGGCCGTGAAGGTCGTTCCTCTTCAGAGGTCCATGGAGGGAGGTGGAGGCACAGGGATATGGACACTCGGAACATGAGACCCGCGTCTGGAAATACTGGGGCTCACTCCTTCCTTCCATCATCAAACGCAGCTATATGAATGGACTGTGGTGGGGGATGAGACTTCTAGGTTCCTCTGTGGGGTTGGGACAGTGAAGCTTCCACACATCACACTGAGATGAAGTGAAAGGCTAAAGACAAGTTGCATCTTATGTAGGCTGACCAGAAGCTGAGGTCTGACATCACGGGGAGGGAGGGGGGGGGGGGGGGTACGAATATATTTGTACATCACAGTAAAATAATTCATGAACTAGAGCGGTGCCCATGTTGTACAGAACAGGCCAGATCCATATATGGAGATATAGGTGGTGATCAGGTCCAGATCCCGGGCAGAGGCTTTTGTGCTGGTTCTGGACAACCGGAAATGCCCATCTGTCCGTGTCCCTTTTATGCCCATATATGGAGATTTCTCTCTGTGTCCCTTTATTCCTATTGGAGTTCTGTGTCAGGCGTGCCCAAAAATGGAGTGTTGTGATGTCGGAACAGGCCAGCTCCATATCTATGGACCCTGGGCTGCAGGGCAGCGGTCTTTTTGGGTTGGTTCTGGACAACCGTGGGTCCAACCGACCCGACACCGGGCACTGCGCTCCCTTTGGTGGTCCGTGGGGCGAACAGTTCTCCAGTTATGTGCTCAAATATGGAGTGTTGTGATGTCAGAACAGGCTCCGACTCGACTCCGGGCACTGCACTTCCATGGGGGTGTGGAAGGCGTGTGGAAGGCGTGTGGAAGGCGTGTGGAACGCGTGTGGAAGGCGTGTGGAAGGCGTGTGGAAGGCGTGTGGAAGGCGTGTGGAACGCGTGTGGAAGGCGTGTGGAAGGCGTGTGGAAGGCGTGTGGAACGCGTGTGGAACGCGTGTGGAAGGCGTGTGGAAGGCGTGTGGAAGGCGTGTGGAACGTGTGTGGAACGCGTGTGGAAGGCGTGTGCACAGTCTCTGTACACACGTACAGAGACTTGGTGCATTTTTAGAGCGGTGCCCGTGGGGTCTCTACAGCGGTGCACGTTGGGCACTGGCCTACTTGGAACGATGCAAGTTTGAAATGGATGCCCCCACCCAGATATTATGTCTGTGTCCCTTTTATTGACTACACCTTTTATGCCCATATAGGGAGTTTTTTTGTCAGGCATGCCCAAATATGGAGTCTATGCAGACGTCAGATTGACGTCAGAACAGGCCAGCTCCATATGGACCCTGGGTAGGGGCCGTGTAGAGAGCACGGGCAGAGGCCCTTTTGGGGCGGTTCTGGCCAGCCGTGGGTCCGGTACAATGGTGTCTCTTCAAGCTACATGACACACTAAAACTCTTGTCACACTGCTTACAGCGGTATGGTTTTTCTCCAGTGTGGAGACGCTGGTGTGAATGCAGATTACTTGAGTCACTGAAACTCTTGTCACACTGTTTACAGTAGTAAGGTTTTTCTCCAGTGTGGAGACGCTGGTGTTTCTTCAGATTACTTGAGTCACTGAAACTCTTGTCACACTGTTTACAGTGGTATGGTCTTTCTCCTGTGTGGATACGCTGGTGGACCTTCAGATTACCGGAGTCATTGAAACTCTTGTCACATTGCTTACAGTAGTAAGGTTTTTCTCCAGTGTGGATTCGCTGGTGTATCTTAAGACCATCTAACTGAATGAAACTCTTGTCACACTGTTTACAGTGGTATGGTTTTTCTCCAGTGTGAATACGCTGGTGTATCTTAAGACCATCTAACTGAATGAAACTCTTGTCGCACTGTTTACAGTGGTAAGGTTTTTCTCCAGTGTGGATTCGCTGGTGTCTCTGCAGTTTAGCTAACTGACTGAAACTCTTGTCACACTGTTTACAGTGGTATGGTTTTTCTCCAGTGTGAATACGCTGGTGTATCTTAAGACCATCTAACTGAATGAAACTCTTGTCGCACTGTTTACAGTAGTAAGGTTTTTCTCCAGTGTGGATTCGCTGGTGTCTCTGCAGATTACCTAACACACTGAAACTCTTGTCACACTGTTTACAGTGGTAAGTTTTTTCTCCAGTATGGATTCGCTGGTGTCTCTGCAGATGAGCTGACTGACTGAAACTCTTGTCACACTGTTTACATTGGTACGGCTTCTCCCCAGTGTGGATACGCTGGTGTCTCTTCAAGCCACTTATCGCATTGAAACTCTTGTCACACTGTTTACAGTGGTAAGGTTTTTCTCCAGTGTGGATACGCTGGTGTATGTGCAGATTACTTGATGTGTTGAAACTCCTGTCACACTGTTGAGAGGTGAAGGTTTTTCCAGTGTAACTCGGTTGATTGGGTTCATCTGTGTCTCTTTGTGTCTGGCTGGTTACGGAGCAGTACATTTTCTGACATGCCGTTGAGGCGATCTGTTCATTCCTCAGTGTTTGGCCGTGAAGGTCGTTCCTCTTCAGAGGTCCATGGAGGGAGGTGGAGGCACAGGGATATGGACACTCGGAACATGAGACCCGCGTCCGGAAACACTGGGGCTCACTCCTTCCTTCCATCATCAAACGCAGCTATATGAATGGACTGTGGTGGGGGATGAGACTTCTAGGTTCCTCTGTGGGGTTGGGACAGTGAAACTGCCATACATCACACTGAGATGAAGTGAAAGGCTAAAGACAAGTTGCATCTTATGTAGGCTGACCAGAAGCTGAGGTCTGACATCACACAAACACACCGTAAACTGTCGCAGTGCAAGGCTATAAATGCAGGTTTGAGCAGGCTGTCCATTTTTCTTTTAGCAAATTGAATACACCATGACATCATTATTATGAGATCATCACTATGGCTACAAGCTCACAAGTTTGTAGGCGTTGAATGTTCCCCCCAGAATAGAATGTTCCCCCCAGAATAGAATGTTCCCCCCAGAATAGAATGTCCCCCCCAGAATATAATGTTCCCCCCAGAATAGAATGTCCCCCCCAGAACTTTCCCCCCAGAATAGAATGTCCCCCCCCTGAATAGTGATGCTGGGGTTCAAGTATAGTTATTTATTTTCAATCGGTCTTAATGCAAATCGGGATATTGTCTTAAATTCCTGTCGTGAAAAGAGAAAAAGGAACTGGTTGGAATAACGTGTTCCTTCCACGCGCTATACGTCCAACCAGGGAAACTCCCCCCTGTCAGGGGAAAAGAAGCAGCTTGGACTCCTCATGCATAGAAGGAAGCATGAGGTCAGTCCGTTGCTCTCCCCAGGTTGGCACATAATGGGATAAAATTATATATACAGTATATACAGTATATATATATATATATATATATATATATATATATATATATTAGAGCTGGGACTCGATTAAAAAAAATATCTTAATCAGAGGCTTTGCGATTAATTAATCTAGATTAATCGCATTTTAATCGCATATCAATATTCAACCCGAGAACAGCGAGAAACCTTTTTTTTAATGTTTTTTGGTATCCCAGTGAATCAACGAATAGTGACTACAGGATACCACTCATTTTCAACATTTTACTGTCATTAATATACCTGTTGTGGAGATAATAATAAAAAGTCACCCCATTCTCCTAGAACTGGAGGTCTGAAAAAAAAATTGTAACAGTAACAAGTACATCTCAGTGAAATCACAAAGCTGTACTTACTTCATATTGTTACTGTTTTTTGTCAGACCTCCAGTTCTAGGCAACACAAAATGGGGTGACTTTTTATTATTTCCAGTTTTCAGTACTATAGGAAAAGCGGCCAGTGAGAAATGTTCCACGGTGAAAAAAAAAGGTGCGATTAATTTATCTGTAGTTAATCGCAATACATTTTTCTGTAGTTAATTAATCTAAATTAATCACAATTAGTCCTGGCCCTAATATATATATATATATATATATATATATATATATATGATTGATTCTTTATTGCAGACTCAGGGGAATCCATATCACAGTACAGTACAACAACACAATAGATAAAAATAATAATAAATAGTAGAAAGAAATATACAATAAAAAGAGTTCAATCATATTCAGTTTCGAACATACAGACAAGTTGGCCAATGGTTCCACAGTCTGGAGGAGAACCTGACAGAACTACGTATCGGGTTAGTGATGACATTAATGATGTCATTTAATGACTCAGATACCCTACACATGAATTTGTACATGACATTGCGTAGCACAGCAGAGCAGGTGGGAACCCCAACACTGACAAACATTTGGCTTGCACTGGAGCTTCTTGGAGCTCTCAGAAGCAGCCTCATACAGTCATTGTAGGCCACTGTCAGTCGCCTGATACTGGCCTGCTTGTAGCGGCACCACAGGTGGGCGGTGTACAGGGGTGTACAGAAGGATTTAAAAAGTGAGGTCTTCACCGGTACTGAGCACATGCTAAACTTTCTACACAGCATGTTTCCTTGTGCATACAGCATCCGACGCTGTCTAAATATATCCTAAATATATATAATATATATCCTTGTCATCAGAGAGGTCATCCGATATATATATATATATATATATATATATATATATATAATTTATTGTATCTTAGGCGGTAATATTTACATATTTACATGCCAGGAGGTAGGAGTGCATGCACACCAATAGTGGGACCGAGGTGCAGACCGCGGGAGATAGAACTTGAGAAAAGAAAGAGGCACAGCTCATAGTCACGATGCAAGAAACTCTGATTAACAGTTTGACTGTTTTACACGCGTAACCCGCATTTTAATCAACCCCCCTTCACTGCCGAGATTGTTGTATTACCTTTAGAGCATATGCTGAATTATTTGGGCTTTTAATCCGTGAAAATCGAGCGAAAAAAGCTTCCTCTGTTTGTTATGAACGACCGCACCACCCGCCATCTTGGTACACCCGGAAGACGCAGCACAGGAGCCTCCTCCATGAGGCGTTGAACCCCATTCGTTTGCATTGGCCTCAATTTCCCAGAAGCCCTAGCATGTGACGATTTCCGGTTTCGTCATCAAAACAAATGCATCTAGTCTCTATCTCTGCGACGAAGACGGAGTTTCTTTTTATTTATTACATTACGGCGGATTAAACACATAAAACAAAAGGCGGGTCTGTCGTGTATGGCAGCGACAATAACCTGGAGTAATCCATTCCCGGCACGGAAACCAAGGTATATTCAGTGATTTCACTCAAAAAACCTTAGGTTTCGTTTTTGGCTAGGTGGCAAAGCCTTTCATCCAATCAGGATAGAGAGCCAAAAACGAAACTTAAGGTTTTTTTGACCCCCCCCCCCCCAGGGGTTAACTGTGGACAGGGAGGAACTCCTTATATGGCCAGCACACTCTATAGTAGGGAGGATTATCACAACAAAACAAAAAAAGTGATATTTGAATTAAGTGAAATCACTGAATATACCTTTAAACCAACGTTTTGGCAACAAAATGCCTTCTTCGGGGTATTAAAGGGATTGTGACATACCGGTAATTTTCATTTTTCTCTTTTTTTTAGGGTTTCTGAGCTCAAATGCACCCAAAATAAGACCTGAACATTTAACATTCAATATAGATTTTCTGTGGTCTGGGGGGGTTTTCTGGCTCAAACGAGTGCTGTCCACAAATATATATATATATATATATATATATTATATGTCTTTTCACTGTTTTTCCTGTTTTTCCTCAACGTTCAAAGTTCAGGGTGGGTGTGTAATAAAGGTGTAATTGAGGTCATTTAAAAAGAAAAATACAAGAAAATGAAAATTGCTGCCATGAAACCTTTAAAGGTCCGCTGACACGCCCCGAAATTAATATGGGTGGTACAGCACATCACGTGGTCTGACTGAAAACAGTTTGAAATTGTTTGAGACAGGGCTACGGCGCGCCGCGCTAGCAACAAGTGGCTGCTAGCTAGCTCAGGCTAGCGTTTTTGACGGTACATTTAGGTCATTTTGGCTATAAATGAAATTGAAAAAAAATATTTTTTCGCTCTAAAATATTCGTTACAATGACATTGAGTTGACGTGTAAGTTTGAGGGGATACTATTGCATACTCGCAATATCGCGTGATGAGTTCCAGAGAGCTGGGATGCAGCTCTCTGTAACCCCGCTAACATGGCCTCAAATTCAGCCTTGTGCAGAGCCCTGTTCACAGGTTCACTGCCTGTCTATAGCAGCATTGCACCGGGCTAAAATGCATATCCGTCTTCAAATATCTTATGTGCCGCAGCATTGTTCAAGTGAACTGTGTGTTTATGCTTGTTCATTGTAATAATCAATATCGCTATGATGATTTATCGCCGCGTCACTCGAGTGACGAGTCCCGTCCCGTGGCCGGGCCATCCAGTCCTATGTCCCCGCCGTGGCGCCGTCATATAGTGCCTCTGCCCGGGGCAGTGGGGCACTGCTGCCGGCTCAAGTAACCTGACCGCTCTCTCTCTCTCTCTCTCACACACACACACACACACACACACACACACACACACACACGCTCTCTCTCACACACACCGATATGGGGGGGCAGTCTCTCTCTCTCTCTATCTCGCACACACACACACACACACACACACACACACACACACACACACACACACACACACACACACACGCACACACTGCGTCTTGCATCAGCGCGCATACGGAGTGCCTTACGCGGGTGCAGTACTTAGTTTAGACAGTTTTTGGTTTAGACTAGTCATTGGTTAGTCATTAGTCCTACATCTACAACCTATCTCAAACCCTCACCCTAAACCTAACCTCCCACGAGGCAGCACACCTAAACCTAACCGTAACCCATGTCTAACCAATGCTATGTCTAACCAAAGTATGCCTCCCCCTTACGCACCGCAATTCTCTCCCTCCGTATCTCTCTCTCTCTCTCTCTCTCTCTCCCTCTCTCTCTCTCTCTCTCTCCCCCTCTCTCTCTCTCTCTCTCTCTCTCTAATAATAATAAAACGCATCACAGCGCGACAACTTGTGAAGATTAGATATATTCGAAGAAACTAGCATGTATGGAACCACTGGAAAAAATAACAAGTATCCGTGCGCAACTTGGAGGTCTCCAATAGCCACACTCAGAAGGCATGTGATGTCTTCGTCACCACCAGAAGTATAATGAAACTTTCATCTCATTAATCATTGACATAGCGTTATGTAGGCTCTAATGATCAACTTGTGGGTGATTCGTGTAATAATAAATATCGCTATGATGAATTCAAGCCTGGTTGTCCGAGCCGAGTTGAGGCATAGTCTTGCGGACGAGATCATGAGCCTCCGGGGGACTGGGCAGTGGGCATGTGTATACTATACACACACACACACACATGTACACACACATGCAATGGCACGGAATCTGCCTCTGGCATCTATAGCTCTCTCCCCCGCTGACATGCACTATAGCCACGGCTAAAAGTTGACAGGTTGAGTACACAATACACGTAGGCTACACACACCGCCCCGGTTGTCCGAATGCCTCTCTCTCTCTCTTCGGGCATAGGCTACACTCACTGAGCCGTCAGCCAAATAAATATACGTAATTCTCATAGATATATCCACCATCCATATATGTGAATGAACTGTATCTGTCTGTGGGCAGGCATATGCCCACATATGAATACATGTGTGTGTGTGTGTGTGTGTGTGTGTGTACACGTGTACACGTGTGTGTGTGTGTGTGTGTGTGTGTGTGTGTGTGTGTGTGTGTGTGTGTGTGTGTGTGTGTGTGTGTGTGTGTGTGTGTGTAGCTGTGTAGTGTGTACACAGACACATGCCCAGTTCAATATGCGCCGGGGACCATAGAGGCTATACGTTCCCCGTGTGTGCAGCCTGCATGACCACTGACCAGAAGAGGCTCAGTGCCCCGGCGGTGAGAGGGGCATTTTGTCATGCGGAGCGACGCGGCGATAAATCATAGCTATATTGATTATTACAATGAACAAGCATAAACACACAGTTCACTTGAACAATGTTGTGGTAGCTATTTGAAGACGGATATGCATTTTAGCCCGGTGCAGTGCCGCTACTCAACCTGTGAGAAGGGCTGAGTGTATGCCGTGGCTGAGTGCATGTCAGCGGGGGAGACCGAGAGAGATGGCCGGGGAAATTCGCCCGGTGCAGTGCCGCTACTCAACCTGTGAGAAGGGCTGAGTGTATGCCGTGGCTGAGTGCATGTCAGCGGGGGAGACCGAGAGAGATGGCCGGGGAAATTAGCGAAATTGCGAATATGCAACAGTTTACCCTCAAACTTACACGTCAACTCAATGTCATTCTAACGAATATTTTAGAGCGAAAAAATATTTTTTTTCAATTACATTTATAGGAAATATGACTCTAAATGTGACACCAAAATAGTAGCATAAGTTGCTATGCTACTACGGCCACCAAGCCCGGCGAGCCCGCATAGAAGTCGATGGAGAAAGCTTGTCACAGTCTGACGTCACAATCATGATAGAATTGTTTGATATCCTTTATTAGCTCCCGAGGGGCGTGTCAGTGGGCCTTTAAGGACCTTACCCTGAAGAAGGCATTTTGGTACAATGAAAGTTTGAGCTGTGCGACCTCTCTCTCTTTTCAAGTTCATACATACCAATACGACATGAATGTAAGGCGCTGTAATAAATCATGTAATTCAGAGGTGCCGAGGATGGGATAAAGGTATTTACAGGGATCACGACCCGAACGAAATGTGTTTGAAAAACCCACTGATTTTAGACCAGCTGTTCTCCACCTGGGGGTCGTGTGATGGTATTACAAGTGTGTGTAAAGTCAAACCCCACTTCCACTCCCCCACTTCCAGTCGGGGGCGACTGTGGCTGAAGAGGTAGAGCAGGTCGTCCAATGATCCATGGGTCGGCGGTTCGAATCCCGGCTCCTCCTGTCTACATGTCGAAGTGTCCTTGGGCAAGACACTGAACCCCCAATTGCTCCCGATGTGCTGGTAGGTACCTTGCATGGCTTCCGCCGCAATCGGTGTATGAATGGGTGAATGTAATGCACAATCTATGTAAAGCGCCTTGGATAAAGGCGCTATATAAATGCACCATTTACCATTTATTTACCATTTTCCACTCCAAATGACAGGTAAAGGACTCAACTCCAATGTCCAACTCAAAGTCAAGTTTTATTTTTCAACTTTTTGCACAGTTTCAGTTTCAGTTGCTTTTGTTGACTTGATTGGTTCATCAATAAGGTTGAAAACCTTCGAAAACAAAGAAACAGGTTTTAACAACAATGCAAAACAATAAACATCTTTTCAAAACAATAAGTTCTCTTTTTAAACATGGTTGATTTTAAACATTATATATATATATATATATATATAAATAATCAAACGTCTTTTAGACAAAGTGGTTTAACTATAGTGTTTTCACACAATGGATGCCAACATGTAAAGTCTTAAAATTAACTTATAAAGTCGACATTTTAACACAGTCTTAAATTAACTCATAAAGTCGACATTTTAACACAGTCTTAAATTAACTCATAAAGTCGACATTTTAACCCAATTATTAAAGTCATTTTCAATTAAACATTTCTGAATTGTAACCTTTAATAAATGATTCAAGTTAAGTAAACATTTAGTATTTTAAATTGAATAAGTGAAGAAAAATATAGCTGAACTTTAAGCTTGTAGATCAGCTCTAATTGAACAAGGCATTTTAAACCTTTTAACATGAATTGTCCACATTTTTAGTAGTCTTTCAAATTCTTAAATCATTTTAACATTTCTAACTTGGTCTTATTTTGTAAAGAGATACTTTTAAACATAAATTAAATCCAACTCTCAAGCAAGTTAATGTGTTCCTTCCCCACTTCAGACTGAAGCAGTTGAAGCTACTAAATACACAAATTAGCCTGATTTTAACCACATTAAGCAGAAGTAGAATAAGCAGTCGATACTAAACACACAATTAACCTGATTTTAACCACATTAAGCAGAAGTAGAATAAGCAGTTGAATAAATATAACAGACCATTGGCGTCTTTGGGGTAGAGCTCCTGGGTAGACCTTCAGCTTGCTTGTTTGTTTGTTGTGAGAGAGTCAGCACCACCAGCCTTTAACAGGTGTTCAATCACCCAAACGAGCACCAGCAGCCATCTTGCAGCTGATGCACTCTGGGAGATGTAGTTGTCTGGTGTCTTGTTGAAGATTCATGCTCCACTCATGAGTTTTGACCGCACAGTGTGGGACCCCAAATAACTGACAAAACACTAAGACGTCGTCGTTATTGTTTTTAATGAGTCAGTGGGACCACAATGGAAACAAGTCGCCTGGGACTTTTTGTGCTATTCCTCGTTAGCATAGCTTTTGACTGTACTACATGCACTGTTAACACGCGTGTTAATAAAGCATTCAATCTACCAATCAATCAATCAACCAATCATAACATATACAATGTCATTGTTTTGTTAAACATTGAACATTTTGTATCGATACCGATGAGGTCAGTTCATGAAAACCGGAACATCTTTTTAGTGATCATTAAAATAGACATGCTCTGACGATGCACAACGACCCTTCTGACCACAAACACATGTTTGCACATTTTGTACATTATGTCCTTCTTAATGCATAATTCCATACAATAAATGTATTAAATGTCCTTATAGTGCCTTAATTTCCTCACATCAAATTGTGACATTTCCTGAGATGGAAGAGAAGCGCCCCTCATTCAAATGTTTTCCGACATAACATCACATTTAAAATAGTGATTCATTATAAGACATTTTAAGGCTTCGTTTTCTCATGGCTATTTTTCCCCACTATAGAGCACGGAAGTCTGACGTCACTTTCAGTAGAGGGCGTCAGTCCCCAGGTTCATGGATTTTTTTTGTTGCATTGAAATCGCCATAGGAGGATTTTTAGATCGCCTCATATAAGAACTGTGTTTGAACAATAAACATGTCATCCTGGCCGCTTCACTCATATGGATATGAAGAATCAACTGACTGAGAGAAAACGCTAATGTTACTGCTGCTGAATTAGTTAGATTTTCGCTAGAAGCAGACTGTATCATATATGAGTGACTGACTGTTGCAAACGATACAGAGACACCTCCCTGACAATAACGCAGAGACAGCTTGTTTATTTTTGGACCACAACGCTTATAGTAGACGATATTAAGATCACCCCATGTTATTCTCCATAGAGACATTACTTCCGCGAACCAGGGGAATGGAAGGGATGAGCGAGTTACGTCAGGACTTTAGAACCAGGGGAATGGAAGGGATGAGCGAGTTACGTCAGGACTTTAGAACCAGGGGAATGGAAGGGATGAGCGAGTTACGTCAGGACTTTAGAACCAGGGGAATGGAAGGGATGAGCGAGTTACGTCAGGACTTCGGTGCTCTATGAAGAGTTAACAAGACTTCCACCGTAGCCCGTAGCCCGTAGCACGTGTCCTAGCCTTGACAGCCTTGCAGGCTTTATAATGCAAAGGCTAAAATAACTGAAATGTCATTTAGATAGCGGTTGTTGTAGATGTTATGTATAGACAGATGCCAAGTTCATGTGTAGAACTGGCATCCATATGTTATTTATAGTTTCAATGTACGGATTATTAATATTAGCATATTATACTGTTTAGACTCCTAGATCCTACTATTTCTATGCATTTGATCGTCCTCGTGTTTACCTTGCTTGTACTGTAAATCGCTCAGAGCGTCTGCTAATGGCAAAGAATAGTACATTGTAATTCTAAATTGTAGAACCTTTCATAATATAACCTGAACCTGAATTTCCAGGGTATGGTTTCCAGAGGTTCCTGGGATGGTTTTATTGTAAGTTTTCCCTTCATCTATAACTGTATGCATTGCATCATAGCAAATGGACCCTGCAGGGGTCCATGTGGTTACAATGGGTGGACAGTCTCAGAGTTACAGACCCGCGAAGGGTCCATTTAAAGGTATATTCAGTGATTTCCCTGAATTCACTTTTTTTGTTTTGTTGTGATAATCCTCCCTACTATAGAGTGTGCTGACCATATAAGGAGTTCCTCCCTGTTCCCCCGACTCCAGGCACTGCACTTCCATGGGGGTGTGGAACACGTGCGTACAGTCTCTGTACACATGATGCAAGTTGGAAATGGATGCCCCACCTGTCTGGGTGGGGATGCCCCACCCAGATGCCCCACCCAGAAATTATGTCTGTGTCCCTTTTATTGACTAAACCTTTTATGCCCATATATGGAGTTCTTTGTCAGGCATGCCCAAATATGGAGTGTATGCAGACGTCAGATTGATGTCAGAACAGGCCAGCTCCATATATGGACCCTGGGTAGGGGCCCTGTAGAGAGCACAGGCAGAGGCCTTTTTTGGGCGGTTCTGGCCAGCCGTGGGTCCGGTACAATGGTGTCTCTTCAAGCTACCTGACACATTAAAACTATTGTCACACTGTTTACAGTGGTATGGTTTTTCTCCAGTGTGGATACGCTGGTGTTTCTTCAGATATCCTGAGTCACTGAAACTCTTGTCACATTGTTTACAGTGGTATGGTCTATCTCCTGTGTGGATATGCTGGTGTAACTTCAGAGTAGCTAACACACTGAAACTCTTGTCACACAGTTTACAGCGGTATGGTCTTTCTCCAGTGTGGATACGCTGGTGGACCTTCAGATTACCGGAGTCATTGAAACTCTTGTCACATTGCTTACAGTAGTAAGGTTTTTCTCCAGTGTGGATTCGCTGGTGTATCTTAAGACCATCTAACTGACTGAAACTCTTGTCACACTGTTTACAGTGGTAAGGTCTTTCTCCAGTATGGATTCGCTGGTGTCTCTGCAGATGAGCTAACTGACTGAAACTCTTGTCACACTGTTTACAGTGGAATGGTTTTTCTCCAGTGTGGATACGCTGGTGTGACTGCAGATTACTTGAGTCATTGAAACTCTTGTCACATTGCTTACAGTAGTAAGGTTTTTCTCCAGTGTGGATACGCTGGTGTTTCTTCAGCTGGCATAACTGAAGGCAACTATAGTCACACTGTTTACAGTGGAATGGTTTTTCCCCTGTGTGGATACGCTGGTGTGACTGCAGATTACCTAACACACTGAAACTCTTGTCACACTGTTTACAGTGGAATGGTTTTTCTCCAGTGTGAATACGCTGGTGTATCTTAAGACCATCAATTTGACTGAAACTCTTGTCGCACTGTTTGCAGTGGTAAGTTTTTTCTCCAGTATGGATTCGCTGGTGTCTCTTAAGACCATCTAACTGACTGAAACTCTTGTCACACTGTTTACAGTGGTATGGTTTTTCTCCTGTGTGGATACGCTGGTGTCTCTTCAAGTCACTTATCGCATTGAAACTCTTGTCACACTGTTTACAGTGGAATGGTTTTTCTCCAGTGTGGATACGCTGGTGTATGTGCAGATTACTTGATGTGTTGAAACTCCTGTCACACTGTTGAGAGGTGAAGGTTTTTCCAGTGTAACTCGGTTGATTGGGTTCATCTGTGTCTCTTTGTGTCTGGCTGGTTACGGAGCAGTACATTTTCTGACATGCCGTTGAGGCGATCTGTTCATTCCTCAGTGTTTGGCCGTGAAGGTCGTTCCTCTTCAGAGGTCCATGGAGGGAGGTGGAGGCACAGGGATATGGACACTCGGAACATGAGACCCGCGTCTGGAAATACTGGGGCTCACTCCTTCCTTCCATCATCAAATGCAGCTATGTGAATGGACTGTGGTGGGAGATGAGACTTCTAGGTTCCTCTGTGGGGTTGGGACAGTGAAACTTCCACACATCACACTGAGATGAAGTGAAAGGCTAAAGACAAGTTGCATCTTATGTAGGCTGACCAGAGGCTGAGGTCTGACATCACACAAACACACCATAAACTGTCGCAGTGCAAGGCTATAATGCAGGTTTGAGCAGGCTGTCCTTTTTTCTTTTAGCAAATTGAATACACCATGACATCATTATTATGAGATCATCACTATGGCTACAAGCTCACAAGTTTGTAGGCGTCGAATGTTCCCCCCAGAATAGAATGTTCCCCCCAGAATAGAATGTTCCCCCCAGAACTTTCCCCCCAGAATAGAATGTCCCCCCCTGAATAGCGATGCTGGGGTTCAAGTATAGTTATTTATTTTCAATCGGTCTTAATGCAAATGGAGATATTCTCTTAAATTCCTGTCCTGAAAAGAGAAAAAGGAACTGGTTGGAATAACGTGTTCCTTCCACGCGCTATACGTCCAACCAGGGAAACTCCCCCCTGTCAGGGGAAAAGAAGCAGCTTGGACTCCTCATGCATAGAAGGAAGCATGAGGTCAGTCCGTTGCGCTCCCCAGGTGGGCATATAATGGGATAAAATTAAACAACACAATAGATAAAAAGAATAATAAATATAGTAGAAAGAAATATACAATAAAAAGTGTTCAATCATATTCAGTTTCGAACATACAGACAAGTTGGCCAATGGTTCCACAGTCTGGAGGAGAACCTGACAGAACTACGTATCGTGTTAGTGATGACATTAATGATGTCATTTAATGACTCAGATACCCTACACATGAATTTGTACATAAGATTGCGTAGCACAGCAGAGCAGGTGGGAACCCCAACACTGACGAACATTTGGCTTGCACTGGAGCTTCTTGGAGCTCTCAGAAGCAGCCTCATACAGTCATTGTATGCCACTGTCAGTCGTCTGATACTGGCCTGCTTGTAGCGGCACCACAGGTGGGCGGTGTACAGGGGTGTACAGAAGGATTTAAAAAGTGAGGTAGAGCACAGCACGGGTCCATAAAATTGGACCCGCCCCGAAACGGACCCGGTGATATCAGAACCGAACCGATCCGGATCCGAGAACATTCTAATTGGCCGCACCCGGCCAAGAACCGGACCCGAAATAATTGGACCCGGTCCGATCGAGAGCCGATAAAAACAGGTTCGGATCCGAAAAAAAGCGACCCGATAACCCGGTCCGAAAGACCCGTTACACCCGTGGTGTCCAATCCTATATTATGCTCATTTTCACTGTGATTATGAGACTGAACGTCAGCAATGCATGATCACCCCCGCCTCTATAAAGGAGCGCTGAAAAGCGCCAATCTACAAGCTCTCAATGCGTCGCATGGTTAAGCAGGCCTACAGTTTGTCTTGCGTTGCACAATGTGTACAATCAGAAAGGACGACGTGCTGTAATAATTAGGCTTTATTCCAGAGTGACTGCGGTGGATCACATTCACATGTATACGGAAGGCTGACTTCACACAACTGTGTACCTGTAGATACTCCCAACATGCAGTAGCACTAACCAATCACAGTGGCTATATCTAACAGACGCTAGGTGGAGACTAGAGCATCAATATAAGCATATTCTGTGAGAATGTTACAGTTTGCACAGCATAATGCAGATTCAGAACAGAAATAGATTTTCACGGACTTTCGTCTTATTATACCCATCCCAGATCCCACACTCAATCATCACCACAACGACACAAACCTGTCCACTGTGTCCACTGTCCAGGCAGTCAGCAGATTGCAGAATATGTAGATCACGCAGCTTTCAAGTTCCTCCAGTGGTCATTCTTATCTCTATTCTAAATAAAACACGCTCATCCAAGCTGTTCGCTCTGCTGTCTTGATTGGATTTGCCATTTCAATCATGTACTGGTAATGTTAAACATTCCTCATTCAATATGCAAGAACAGACTAGGCCTATATTTATTTTAGTGTATACATAAATAACAGCTGTCACGCTAAAACATTTTTAAATCAATCAATAACTCTAAGTAATGAACCAGTAGTCTGATACATTACATTATGTACAAACAGACATGTATAAGAAAACACACAAAGTTGCAAGAAAATCGAGGTTTATTGCAGTGTTTTTTTTTTCTTCTTTTTACCCCACTGGTATTACCATACTTCACACAAACACAGGCCCTTTCAGTCCTTGTAATTGAACCCTAGTTGAATTTGCATTTGTCACCAACTGTAGTGAAACAACATTTCCAAGACAAAGACACTGAATGAGTGCTAATTTTAACAGGTGGTGAAACCAGTTGGTAACTCCACTGCTACAGTCAGAGCCATTTTACCATTACACTGTGAACTTGAAGTGTGAAGTTGTGAACTGTTACTATAGTATAGTCTATAAATTAAACAAATTAAAGCAACTGTCTGTGTCTGCTCTCCCGTCTCCCCATTTAAAACAATAAAAAGGACCAACAGCGTTCATTTCTTTTCAGACATTACCTCCACCCAGCATGACACCTAGTACAGTAGTGTGGAATGAGGCATTTTGCAGTGTGTTATTAGGCTACACTTTCAGTCGTGAATGTTAACAGGAATAGCATGTAGATGATGGATGGCTAGTTGGCTACTACTGCAATAGAATATAAAAATAATAATAAAATAAAATAAACAAAACAAAAAAGAAGATCTCTGCTGCAGTCATCTCCTTTGGCACTGGACACTTGGACAGTTCCACTGCTCCGTGGCTGGCTGGCAATGACATGTAATAAAAGCAGCAATAATAAATATTAAAATAATAAAATAAGGCATACTAAACGGTTAGCTAATATTAAAGGTTAATAATAAATCGTTCTCACCTTATTTGAAGTTGCTATTTAAGAACAGCAAGGCGTTGACAGTGGCTGTACCGAGGGATGTCCGTCTATTCTCCAGGGCCCGTCCAGACGCGCTGAAAGCAGCCTCGCAGCTGACACTCGAAGCTGGGACACACAGCGTTTTCAGTGCTAGTCTGGTCAGTGTTGGAAAGAGGTTTCCATGGCATTTCCAGAATCCTAAGACGTCTTTGTCATCTTCCATTGTAGTTTTGAATTGCAAATAAGCGTCCACCTCATCTGTGTCAACGCCGGCCGGGTCCTGGATATCCTCCCATTGGCTAAATGGCAAGGCTGCTTTCGGTGCAGTGTCTTCTTCTGGCGTGTCAGCGGGTTCATCACGGACACAGACTTCACGTGAAAACGTTGCAATCTCATCCCGAGCAAGTTGATAGATCTCCTCCCTTTCCTCTCTGCAGAACATCCTGAGTTGTTTAAACTTTGGCCATAGCATCACACCCAGCTTTGCGTGGTTGCCCAGGACAATTCGAGCAGTAAGAAGAGATTTGGACCTGTTTTTCAGAATCTCCAGTGGCCTTGGGTCTGCTGGTGTAATGTCACAGTGTTGCAGGAGAGTCGTTTTCCACAGAGCCAGCCGGTTGATGGTTGGGTAATTCGATCCACTGAGCTCATCACTTGCTTCTTTGAAAGGATTTAGAAAATTGACCAACATCTGGAGCAACTCTTTTGTGATGTTACTCATTCTGTGCATCTCTGATCTTCCCAGGAGAATGGTTTGGACAGTATCAAAGGAGTGTAGTACCGATTCTAACATTGCAAGCTTTGTGTTCCATCGAGTCTCGCACTCCTGTTTAAGGGACTTTGGAAGCTCCAGCTGTAATCCAGAATGCTTGAAAAAGGTAACAAGTGATTTGCACTGGCTCAGACACGCTCTCGCTTCTTCCAAGTGCTCCTCATCTTCATCACCGTCAACCTCCTTGAAGGTGTGTTTGAGCACAGTGTTCAGCACATGTGCATTGCAGCTCGCATGAGTCCAACGAGCCAAGGCAGCCTGCACGTTAGCCGCTTGGTCACTAACAAAAACAAGCGAGTCGATTTCCACTTGTGACAGTCCGAATTCACTCAACTGTTTAATCAGCTCACTTTTGATGTTAGCAGCTGTGTGCTTTGCTTGGTAAGGGAAAGCACAGGTACAAATCACTCTGCTCTGGAACGTCCACTCCTCGTCAATGAAATGCAGAGTGATGCATGTGTAGCTTACCTTGCGGAAATCATCGGTCCACATATCTGTGGAGGCGCCACAAGCCATGGCCCTGGCAATGTACCGCTTTATTTTAGGGAGAAGGTCCGCTTTCATGTTGTCACATTTCACCTTTGTGGCACGGGAAATCGTGAATGAAGACGGCATCAAATCTTTCACATCACAGTGTCCATGCACCGCCCCCGTGTCCAGTAATGTCTGGGCGAAACCTTGAAAAGCTGGGGTCTCAAACATACGGAAGGGCCGCAAATCCTTGGCGCACACTTTAATGCAGTCATCAAGAATGGCAGCTTTTCTTTTGGATGGAATTGTTTTCCGAGCAACAAAAGACGTGATGGCACTTTGTTGTGGAAGCTCGCCGGCACTCTCTCTTTTTTTACACGCCTTCCCAGTCAGGTGTTTCTTCAGTGAAGATGTTCCCGTCTTCTGCATGTCGTAATTAAACAGTGAGTCACACTTTGTGCATTTAGCAGCACCAACATTGTTACCATCCGCGTCGACAATGACAACAAAACTGTCCCAGACATCTGACTTCCCTTTAGGAGATTGCGTGCTGTAATCATTTGATTTTAGTTTGCGTTTTACCTCGCTCAAGAAGGGGGCCGCCATGATGATAATATCGCGGCTACTGTTTGTGTTGTGTGACGCGCGCAGCCGAGCACACACTGTGACACACCCACCACCAGTGGATACGTTCCATTTCCAAATCATCGAGGCGTGTATTTTAGAACATAATCATTACAACCGTAACGCATAACCATAATATCTATTTTCAAAAACTATTTTTAAAGTTGAAAGGTTTAATATATAATAAAGCTCGGGTCCTGCACGGGTATTTCGGGTATTCTGCATTTCAGATACCCGAAACGAGACCGGCAGCTTTGAAATGGAACCGCCCGTTCCCCGACGGCACGTCAATATTTTGCACCCGACCCGGCTCGGTTCTCGGGTCGGATCTCGGGTATTCGGGTCCGGGTGGACCCGTGCTGTGCTCTAAAGTGAGGTCTTCACCGGTACTGAGCACATGCTAAACTTTCTACACAGCATGTTTCCTTGTGCATGCAGCATCCGACGCTGTCTAAATATATCCTAAATATATATAATATATATCCTTGTCATCAGAGAGGTCATCCGATATATATATATATATATATATATATATATATATATATATATATAGATAGATATAATTTATTGTATCTTAGGCGGTAATATTTACATATTTACATTCCAAGAGGTAGGAGTGCATGCACACCAATAGTGGGACCGAGGTGCAGACCGCGGGAGATATACAACTTGAGAAAAGAAAGAGAGGCACAGCTCATTGTCACAATGCAAGAAACTCTGATTAAAGGACTTCACTCAAAAAACCTTAGGTTTCGTTTTTGGCTAGGTGGCAAAGCCTTTCATCCAATCAGGATAGAGAGACAAAAACGAAACCTAAGGTTTTTGCGACCCATTACCTTTCAATATGATTTGAACATATGGTAACACACCATAAGTCAGAGCCCAGTGGTCACAATAAATGTATGAGCCTTGGTGTGTTTGTGTGATGTCAGACCTCAGCTTCTGGTCAGCCTACATAAAATGTATGAGCCACAATTATAAAAGAAACATTACTTGCAAAAATGCAGCAGCAAAAACAGTTTAGCCCTTAGAAAACAAGAGTGATAAAGAGAGATAAAGAGTTGTTTTGGTGAATCAGTTTAGAAATGTAATTTGTTTTTACCGTTGAGGTTGCTCTGAAGCAGGGTCTCGAGGGGAAACGTGAGGAGGAGCGATCGCACCATTGCAGTAGGAGTGGCTGCATTCATGGGTGCCTTCCATGTGTCCAGTTTGCAGTACACTCCCGACCCCTTCACAATTTCCACCTGAAAAATACATCACATATAAATGCATTAGTGGGCCTATAACTTTCAAATATATTTTATGGTATATCATAATTTATTATTAGCATAATACAAACTAGTATAGTTTGTATTGATCAGTAGTAAATAGTTGTCCATGTATGACTGCAGATATCTCAAACCCTCACCCTAACCTCCCACGGGGCAGCACACCTAAACCTAACCTTAACACTCTCCCAACCCTTGACGCACCCATAGAGTTATTATTATTATAGAGAAGGCACCCAGAGGAAACCCTGAGGCGAAATGGACATAGTGGCCGGATTTGGTATTGCAGCTCGAGCCTCGCGTTGCTCCGTTGACTATCATTGAAGCACGTTCATGTGATTGGGGCCATGACACGTGAACGAATGTTTCATACGTGAACGCGCACAAACGGCACAATGATAGTCAACGGCAGCGCGTTCATGTGTTTGGGGCCAATCCACCCCAGAATGCACTCTGTTCCTACCAGGAAGGAGGAGTGAATCCGCCTCATGCGCTTTTGAGCAACTCAATGCAAGTGGATGGGAGGAGAACTCGGGTGTCATCTCTATAGTTATATAACTCTATGGACGCACCCCTCACCAACCTTAATCCGGTCTATGCTATGTCTAACCAAAGTATGCCTCCCTTCTTGAACTTGATTGAACATGGGCACTGTGGTAATGCAACAGTTTTTCAGTTACCCATCCAAAGAAGAACCACTGGCCAGATAATATTTTCAATTTCATGTAGGCTACACATTACACACATCTTTACGAATATGCATCTACTACCATCTCTGGAGATTTCTCTGGCGCTGGGGTTTTCTCTGGCGCTGGTGGAGTTTTCTCTGGCGCTGGTCTCTCTCCATGGAGCTGGAGATTAAAAAGTGACATGACATACGTATACAGTTAATTCATAATATGGTTAAATAAATAATCCTATAGAATATGCACATGTCAAATAGCAAAAAATATCCATGTTGTTTTCCAGCCTCACAATGTGGTGCATTGAGAGCTAGATCTATTTTGTGTCTGGGGTGGGTAGGCGTTTTGTCACCCACACATGTGGATTAGGCTACATGTCAAACCATGTGCAATTTGTGCATTCATGAAACTTACTGCTGTCAAACATGAGTGACTTACTTTGTCATTCCCCATACCCCCAACATCCTCCACAGGCTGCTCCTCAGCTGCCACAGCATTTAGAGGCTTTTACAAGAGAAGCAAGGGGGAATAAATAGTTTTAGTTAGTTTTCTATGACGTATGTCTAATTTGTTTCAGCCTAACTAGACTGCCATTTATTTCCATTATAATATGAAAAATATTATGGAGGTTTGTTGGCATTGTCACTGATCAGTTTGTGAGATTAGCCCTGCAGACAAATTTGTAGACTTCTTAAGGCTCATACATAGTCTGGATTTTCGGTGGTGAGGTGACCACCGAACTACAACATGACGTTACGAGCCGCGGTGATGAGCAAACCACCACCCTTCTCTCACCACCGCTTACATATTTCAGCTCCGGTGGTCACCTCACCACCGGAGCGGTGGTCACCTCACCACCGAAAATCCAGACTATGAATGAGCCTTAAGTCACACCATAAAAAATGAAACCTTGGAATAAAAAAGGTTACTCACATCCATGTACAGAGAGGTTGCTGCACTCTGTTGGAGAAGGAAGACAGTATATCACATTCTTGAACAAGTAAATACAAAAACAGCAAGTGAATTGTCCTAATTAGCCTAACATCACACAAAGTGATACAAATAATAGGAACTTACTCTAGCAATAGAGGCATTGTCCTCCTTCATTTGAGGAATATCTAGTGGGGAGAATCACATCATTTACAATCAGATCAATATAGCAACTTAAATGCAATTAATACATTAACAACCAGGTCCATTGATAGCCCATTTACAAAACAGAGAAGTCCTATCTAATTGTATTAAACCAAAATGCAATACAATAATTTCAAAACATACTTACGCTTTATTATAAGATCCTTTAAATTATCGTTGTCATGCTTCAGGACCACGTTTTCATCCCTCAACTCTTGGATAGTTGTCTGGAACTGCTTAATCTTTCTCCTTTCCCACATTGCACTGTCTTGTTCCTTCTGCATCTCACTTGCAGCCACAGACACACAGAGACACTAGTTAATGGCCATGTTACAAATAATGATGTTCACTCACAGTTCTGAGTGAATAATGTTGAATATTAATGCAACAATGGAATAATCAAAGCTGGTCACACACACCTTTTTCTTTGCATTAGGTCTCTCGACTTTCTCTTCCTCGTCCAGAGGAGCCTTTGGAACAATATCCTCCTCTCCATCACTGTCATCAACGTGTTTTCGGTTGCGCTTGACAACCCGTTTAGCAGTAGTGTCAGCCTCATTGCTCTCCATTGCACTGAGTACCGTTTTCAGAGTCATCTCCTTATCTGGTGCAGATAAATAAACATGTTAATATTACACTGTAGGCTCTGTAGCAAAGACTCCGTTTTTCTCTGTTATGAAACAGCTACTGTACAGTTGTTCATGCCAAACATAGCGTAGCTAGTTGAGCTATAGGTTGATTGATTTATTAACAGTGTTCAGAATAGGTACATTTCAAGCACACAACTCAATACAAAAACTGTTAACTGTGGATGAAAACCACAAAGCGGTGGTTAAGGCCCATTATTTATTCTTCATTTGAGCCACGGACCACCATTTGATGAGATTTAGCCTCTCAGACAAACATAAATAATATTTAGTTGCCATTGGATAAGATTGTCCACAATTCCATGCTGCATTGAAGTGGTACCATTAGGAGAGATAACAGGCAAATGTTGATCAAAAGAACAATTCTTCTACATTCTCTAATTGTGTAGAGTTTTTGTAAAAAGTAATGCAGATATTTAACAATAATTTTACTCTTGAGGCTTGAGAGCGTAGAATGAAACCAAATAGACCTGGGTCCATTTGGTTTAATTTGATGCTCTCAAGATTTAAATATCTAATTAACAACTCTCCATCATTTAGCTGGTGACCACCTGGAACCCTTTAAGGACCACTGGTTGAAAACCACTGCCATAAAGCATTAAACTTGTTTACAATAGGGTCCATCATTTGATCATCAGAACATTGAGATGTACAAAAGGGAAAAACGTATACAGTAAGGGGAAAGGGGGTGGCAAGCTGAGATAAAACAGTGCAGGTTTATGTTCATTTCATTTTGTTACAAAAGCTAAATAAATATATGATGTACATTACATAGGCTACTTGCAACCTTAAGGATCCTGGCTTGGTATACCGGCCACGTTCCCTTTGGCCCCTTGCGTCCATGCCGCCATTCAACCGAGTAAACAACTGGACAACTTTCGTCTCCGTCTAGGTAGGACTCTTCGTCAAACTCTCGAATACATGCAATTGGGAGAATGCTCCGACGTCCTTTATCGGAGCTTTCTGTCCACTCCACCAAGGCAAATGTGACCATGTCGATGACATAAATGTATTTCAATTCTCAAACAAAAGTTGTTGTTTTCCTGTCAATGTAAACGGCTATCGGCTGCCAGCTGGAATTCAAACATGGAGACGGGCGCGCATGCGCATAAGTATGGTGGGTGACGTCAAGAATGCGATGCTTGTTGTGAGTGTCGCTTTACGGTGACGTCACGTCACATGCTCTAATAATTCTCTAATAATATATATAATATATAAACAATAAAAAGGGTAACATTTAGTGACCAATGTTTGTTCAGATTGCATGTTTAACCCTCTAAGACCCGCATTAATTTCTACTTGCAAAAAAATGATTTCAACCTTACTACTACTTTGTACTAGGACTAAGACTAAAACATATGTTAAACATTTATAATAATTATATAATAATTATATAAATTAATAATTTACATTTGGGGGATATCTTTCACAATAATGAATAAAACATGTTCTAGACATTCTAATGATCACAAAAAAACATATATTACAATTATTTTACTTACTTTTATTAGGGTTAAAGGTCAAAAGTCATAGGTTAAAAAAAATTCAAAAATTGCAGAGTCCAGAATTGTTTTATTTGTGTGAATTTCAGCCTCTGTGGGGGGTATTTATATGCAAATATCATGACCAATGGCATTTAAAGCATTGCAATGAACATCACTGATGACGTTTAGGTGAAAAAAGAACAGAAAAAATAATAATAATTAAGTGATTCATTAAAATATAACTTGTTGCTATAAAGCAACGCTGGGTACAGGGTTAACAATAATGTACATTTATAAAATATAAAATAATATACTTTATAGCCTACTACTCCGAAAATGATCACGTGACATGGATTTTAAATGTATTACTGACAGCAAAAAAATATGTCATGTTTTAATTTAAGCCATATTCATTTTAGTTAACATACAACATTTATGATTATATGGTAACAGTATAATACCAGTAGGTGAATGTCAATGCTCAATTGCTTCAGGCAATATAAAACATAATCAGACAATATGTCTTGCATTGAATTATCTTCCATTTGTACAAACCTTAATTCATCTGCATCGAATTAAAATAAATATGATAAATGTTATATAGGCATTATGTATGTGGCATATATGCACAAAGTCAAGACATGTATTACCTATATCTGAGGTATTATGTATGACATGTATGCACATATATGAACCTGACTGTGGCATATATGTGCATAGATATAACCTATATATGCACATATATTTCCTATATAGCCACATATATGCACATATATATGCCTGAATATGGCATATATGCTGCATATATTCTACATATATTTGCCATATATTGGGATATATGTTTATATATTTCCTTTCCGTGTGGGTAGTAACGTCGGGCAGAGGGATATTTCTTTCCGAGAATGAGAGGACGAAGCGGCGGTGAAAGGCAGTTCGAGGAACAGCCACAGTGGATAAGTGAGTGGGGGGGGGGAACTGAAACTAACTGCAATGCGATCTGAAACGAAGAGGGGGGGCCTACATTGCTGCCTCGGGAGAAACCATGTAGAAACAGGAGGGGAGGGGAATCAAGTGTATTCACACACACACTAGCATGGGTACCTCCATTTTAGATCCCCTGACATCTGCGTTGGTCTATGCCGTGCAGGCCGGCGAGGCCGCCTCTAGTACGTCGTAATGGATACGGCATGCCCGCATAGACCAGACCTCTTTTCAGGAGGGGGGGGCTTTTAACTCCCGGATCACATACCGGATCTTTCTAGAGACAATCGGTGTTACTTTCTTTGTTGTCTTTGAAGGTTTGCGCTACCAGCAGCACCATTCATAATATCAGGTCTAATGTTAAAGATTTTGTTATCAAAAAAGCATGCAAACTCATTACACTTAGCTTTAGAGGCCGGGAATGACTGCTTGTAGGACTGGGGGGGGGGTTAAAAGTCGTTCAATGGTAGAGAATAGGACTCTGGCATTTTTCTTGTTCTCATTAATAATGCCAGAGAAATATGCCTGCCTTGCTAGACGCAAGGATTTGTTATAGGCGACTGTTGACTTTTTAAGAATCTCTAGGTGGATGGTGAGTTTGTTTTTTCTCTAGGCTCGCTCAGCTCTACGACATTCTTGCTTCAGTGAGCGTGAATGCTCATTTATCCAGGGTGTTACTCTGGTGTTATGTTTCTTTTTTGTTTTCATAGGAGCCACTACATCAAGAGCTGACTCTAGTTTAAGATTCAAAATTTGAACCATATCATTCACTGGGGGAGTATCGGGCAGGGCAGGTGACGAGAGAACTCGTCGGCTGCAGAAGAGCTAAAAAAACACTTTTTTATGGTATATTCAGTGATGTTTTTCTCTAGATCAGAGACAGTCATATTAAAACACAGCAGATAGTGGTCTGATAGCTCAGGCCTTTCAATAGTCCTTTCCACAGTGATGTTCAGAGAGACAGCGAAATCCATTCACGACGACGACGTACGTTGCGACCTATATTTTTTCCGTCGCAACGTATATTCGAGTACGTCCTGGCGTAAATATCAATTCGTCCCGTCAGAACGGACTCGTCGCGGCTATATCTACCCGTTTGCGACGTAAAATGTTGACTGTTATTTTCCGTCGCAACGTAAAGAATCCGTTCTGGCGTGAGCTGGACTCGTCGCTGCAGAACGTGACTCGTCGCGGCTATATCTACCCGTTTGCGACGTAATAGGTTGACTTTGTTATATGCCCGGCGCCCGGCACGTGCGCCGAGCTCTCCGCCGTCTCCAAGCGAGCCTGAGTGGTTCTCTGGGGTTCCAGCAGGCCTTTTTCCGCGCGCATCGTGCCCGGGGAACGGCCCATGCGCCCGCCTTCGCCGTCCCCAGGCGACCCTGCGTTCCAGAGCTGTCACCTTTTTTTGCCCACCGAAAATAGCAGATCTACCAGCTCCTACATACGGGATGGCCCGACCCGCGTCTGTGGACCCCTGGGGATCACGGTAGTCCACGGGGGTCCGTCTGTGTGTGTGTGTGTGTGTGTGTGTGTGTGTGTGTGTGAGGGTGTGTGTGTGGGTGTGTGTGTGTGTGTGTGTGTGTGTGTGTCGCATGCGTGCGTGCGAACTTCGTGACAGTAAAGTTAGTATCAGAAGCAGCAACCATGCAGAGCTATACCAATCAGATTAAATAGGCTATATGCCTTAAACGTTTGACAAGCAATATTAAAAATACAAATCCACAAGCTCGAAAACCACCTGACGGGCCGCCCAAACGGGTCCGGGGACCCCCGGGCGGTACGGGTCCCCGTGGACCCTTGGGGATCAAGGGGGACCACGGGTGTCCACGTTTGCGGAGACGCTGCCTTCATATTAGCCTACTTTTAACAAGCAGCTGATCTACAATTGACAATTTGACATGTCATTGCGTCGTATTCTGTCTGTCTTTCACGCACGCACGCACGCAGACATGTCACAGACCACCACATAACCATATTTGTATGGCCATATCGTTTATAGGCCTTATAGCTGAATAGCGCCGGCCGTCGGGGGTTCATTTGGTTCCAACCGTCCCATTATGGTCAACACTTATGGTATGCTATTGCATTCTTCCAACTAAAGATTTAAATATTAATCTGGCAGCTCCGAAAATAGCAGAACATGTAATGCAGTAAATGACATGGCACGGACTGGCTCAGAAAATCTCCTATACTGAATGTAGGCAATTGAATTCCATTATACTTTTGTTTCAATCAACTGAACTAGACCAATAAAATAGTAGGCTAGTATTTATGTTTTTCGTTAATAATAATGCATGCTAATTATTATTGAACGGTAAGTACGCTGGTATGTACGCTATGGTACACTATAAGCTTGTATATCTGTTTATTTTAAGCATGCCGCCGCATTCTGTCAGAATCTCGTGTGTGTGTGTGTGTGTGTGTGTGTGTGTGTGTGTGTGTGTGTGTGTGTGTGTGTCGCACGCGTGTGTGCGTGCGAACTTCATGACAGTGGTGCAGCATTACATTGTATTTTGATTTGAAATAAATAATGATGAATAGATGTCTATACTGTTGCTTGTGTGTGTGTGTTATGCTATAGGGTTAGCTGGAACACACGCCCTGTATGATCTGTGGTGCGCATCTACAAGCTCCAAGTGTTGCGTCCACATGCAGCGCGTTGTGAGCTTGCAGATAGTCGGTGCCCCACTATAGAGAGATGGTAGGGTAGTGCCCAAGCCTATTCCTATATGATCTGTGGCTATATTAAAGGCCTTTTATATGTGATCTCACATAATGTGCGAGTCAGAGGCAGAGCTAACGTTACTCAATGATCATTTGCCGACTGATTTATATCACAGCACAGCGTGTGCTGAGAGAGAGAGAGAGAGAGAGAGAGGGGGGGGGGGGGGGTGTGTTCCGTTCATTGGCTCTATATAGGCCGTGCGAGACAGGATTATTTTAAATAAATATGTCTCTGTCTCTGCGTCTCTAGAGCTATAACATATATAGCACACATGTGCACACATGTGTGCTATATATGTTATAGCTGTGCTGTGATAAATCAGTCGGCAAATGATGATTGAGTAACGTTAGCTCTGACTCGCACATTATGTGAGATCACATATAAAAGGCCTTTAATATAGCCACAGATCATATAGGAATAGGCTTGGGCACTACCCTACCATCTCTCTATAGTGGGGCACCGACGATCTGCAAGCTCACAACGCGCGCATGTGGACGCAACACTTGGAGCTTGTAGATGCGCACCACAGATCATACAGGGCGTGTGTTCCAGCTAACCCTATAGCATAACACACACACAAGCAACAGTATAGACATCTATTCATCATTATTTATTTCAAATCAAAATACAATGTAATGCTGCACCACTGTCATGAAGTTCGCACGCACACGCACACGCGACACACACACACACACACACACACACACACACACACACACACACACACACACACACACACACACACACACACACACACACTCATGTCTAGCCACCCCTCTGCCAATTTTTTATTCATGACAAAAAAAGTCAAATAAGGGTTTCATTAACATAGGAATTAATAGGAATAAAACAAAAAACATGGTAATACATCAAATACATAAAAAAGAATTAGTGATGCACCGAATATTCGGCCGCAGAAAAGATTCGGCAGAAAATGGCTAAAAATGCATTTCCGGCCTATTCGGTTTCGGCCCAAATAGGCAGAAAATATATCACTGAATAGTGTATGAAATTAATGCATTCAAAAGAGCTGAATAAATGTTTTATGGACCCATAACAGTGATTATTATTTAAGTTACGTTTTGCCATAACCATTTATTTTGCCATAAATGAGGTAGCTTTAAGGTACGGCCATGACAGCAATGGTAGGAAAAAAGATGTATAATATTAATCATATTCGGATATTCGGTTTTCGGCCAACTGTTTCCTATATTCGGTTTCGGCCAAGAATTTCCCTTTCGGTGCATCCCTAAAAATAATTGTCATCAAAAAAATATATATGGCCGTGGCTCAGTGGTCCAGGCACCTTGGCTGGTGATCCAGTCTGGCAGTGTGCCACGGGCTCGACTCCTGATCCCGACGGCCTTCACTGCGTGTTGTTAGAATTGTCTGCGTTGCTTTGGTCGGAATTTTGTGCATCCACCAGTGCCTGGTGGATAGCCAGGCGAAGTTTGTTTTTGGACCTGGCTGTAAGCTTGTCCATTTCATGGCCTATAAAATAAACAAAAGGGTGCGTGTCTGGTTGTAGGTCCCGTCCGTCCCTCAGCTGATGCAGAACATCACGCTCAAAGGCGTTGGGCTGCTGTTCGGACGCTGTGCTGTTCTGACCCTGTGCTGCACCCTGCCCAGACCCAGAGGCCGTCTGCTGCTGCTGACTGGATCCTATTCAACAAAGGTTCAACCATTTATTACATTGACTTTGTATTGTATTACACAACCATCATGTCAAATCTGACTATAGTCACACAAAGTTTAAATCAAATATTACATTGGGGTTGAGTTGTTTTTGTCTTGGCTTTGTACAAGTGTTTATGACTCTTACCACTTTCACCATTTGGTGTCTCTGACAGAGGCTGACCAACAGAGGCTGGTGGTCTGCCCTGATGGCTCCTGGTGGCAGGGTTCCACTGCCTGTAGGTGTGACTGCCTGATATGAAGTAAGATTTAATAGCATTATATAGAGCTTGTATTTTTTTGGTGTTTGACTTGCAAATCCCAATGAGTTGTCTAAAGCTCTTACCATTTCCACTAGCTGATGGCACAGGACTCTGCTCAAACACAGCAGAGGCCTGTGGTCCAGTCAGATGACCGTACTGGTCACCAGTCACCTGACTGGACCACTGCTGGTTTGCCGACCCTGCCGAGGCCTGTGGTCCAGTCAGATGTCCTCTGCCTCTGCCTCTGCCTCTCCCACAGCTGGTGGCAGTGTGACTGACCTCTATGAAGTAAGTTTTAATCGCAATTTGATATAGAACTTGAATTGTTTTTGGGTTAGATTCTTAAATGGAAATGGCTTGATTTGGAATGTCTTACCACTTTCAGCAGCTGTGTACAGCATGGGCCGGTGACCTGCCTGGTACCCAGGTACTGAGGTCGGCGGTCTGTGGCCTGCTGACCGACTGGACCCTTGTCTTTTGGCTGCTATGAAGTAAAGTTTAATCATAATATGATATTGTGCTAGAATAGTTTTGGTTGCATTTGTAAATGTCAATGACTGTCTTTTACACCTTACCAGTTTCACCAGCTGGGGACTGCATATACCCAGATGTATAGGGGTATAGGGGTCCAGGGGTGATGGGTCTGTGGTCTGCTGACCAACTCGGCCCTGCTGCTTGGCTGGTGTGCAGGTGTGCTGTGACTGGCAACTATGAAGAAATGTAATCATATGATATTAAGCTTGATTTTCTTTTGTTGCATTTCTAAATGTCAATGTCTTGTCTGTACATCTTACCACGTTCAGCAGGCTGTGGACCTCTGGCTGGCGCTGACAGCAGAGACTGGGACTGGCTGGGCTCGTCCTCTATTAGGTAATGTTGCAAACATGTCAGTAGACCTTTCTATTGGATTTGTAAGCCCTAAAGCACAACTACATTTAGGATACATTGGTGGAATCTTTTTGGTGTTTGCTTGTGTGAAAAGTCTACATTTGAGACCTCTTTCTGTACATGAGGAGATTATTCTGGATTCTTTAGCAACTTTAATCCAACTCTCAAATGTTTGGAGTTCCGTCGTGGATTTGTTACGACAAACCTAAAACTCTAGCAAAGTGTAATTTAGTTATTTGGATAACTATCACATGTTACCTGGTACATTCAGGTACACCAAGTCTAGGGTGTACTCTGGGTCATCCTCAAAGGCTGCTGGTGACCTTGCCACGTCCATGTCAGCTCCACGTTGAGTTGGCTCTGAAATTGTAACGTATGTCACGTCGGCCGGCCGGTTTGATGGGTCGGTCGGTCGCTATGTGTGTCCGTCGCAAATTTTTCAGGTCTGTCGGTCGCTATGTGTGTCCGTCGCTAATTTTTCAGGTCCGTCGGCCGCTATGTGTGTCGGTCGCTCATTCAGATCGGCCGGTCGGTGATTTGGTCTGTCTTAATATTATTTTTTTTCTGCTCTCGTTGGACTTAACTTTATAAGTCCAATGGAACACTTCTTTGTAACGTATGGCCGCTGTAGTGTTGCGGTCTATTCTGTCGCCTCTCAATTTATTTTTGCTGGGGACGGTTGGTTCGATTCCCGCTCGCGGCAGACCAAAATTATTATATTTTAGACACACAGACAGACAGACTGCCTGTCTGCCTGCCTGTCTGCCTGCCTAATGTATTGTAAATAATGTATTCATTCCATACGGCTATTCTTTTTAAATATAATAACTTTTGTGTGCCGCGCGATTCGAACCAGCATCCCCAGCAAAAATAAATTGAGAGGCGACAGATTAGACCGCTACACTACAGCGGCCATAAGTTGCAAAGAAGTGTTCCATTGGACTTATAAAGACAATAGCACCCAGCTGCAGTCTCGCAAGGGGAGGGACCGGAAGTGCTTTTTTTCCCGGCTTGCACGTGCACAAGCGCACATACACGCACGCGAAATATAATGCGCGTGCACGACACGCACTTGCTGGTGCGCGCTTAAATGCCGGGTATATATAGTACCATCTGTGCTTAACACATCGATTGCGCAAAACGCTCTAAAGCGTTTTATTAATCTCGAGCGCCGTCTGCGCATCACGCTCTAAAGCGTTTTATTGGTGTTTTTACTGTATACTGTACATCAACTTCTCTGACGCCCGGACAACACATAATGTAACACCGATCATCTCCAGAAAGATCCGCTATGAGATCCGGGAGTTTAAAAGCCCCCCACCTCCTGAAAAGAGGCCTGGTCTAACCACATTCCAGGCATGCCGTATCCATTACGACGTACTGGGGAGGCGGCATCGCCGTCCTGCACACGGCATAGACCAACGCAGATCAGGGGATCTAAAATGGAGCTACCCATTTTCTAGTGTGTGTGAAATTTGTGAATACACTCGATTCCCCTTCCCCTCCTGTTTCTACATGGTTTCTCCCGAGGCATCTCTCCATCGCATTACAGTTTCTTCCCCCCCCCCCACTCATTCACACAGATCCACTCGACACAGCCCTCTCTAATTCTTTCCAACGAGAACTCACCGGTCTGCCGCCTCATTCTCGGAAATATAAACCCGTATATAAACCAAGAATAATCTCCAACGGTCGATCGCCATTTCACGCACACGGACAGGTATACGCGAAACGAATGACGTATTCTCGAAGGACCGCCATAGGAGAAGCAGTATACATCTGACCAACTGTCTTTTTTTCGCCGTCGCGTCAGCCATGTTTGGACAAAGAAGCAGTATACTAGGCTAGCAGATATCACACCGTGGAACCCCCCCCACACTGCGAGTTGCGATCGATCATTTTGCAGTTTGCAATGCTACTCTCATTCTCGGAAAAAAGATTCTCGGCAGTTGATCACCATAATCGCCATAGCGCCTTCGCCAGCCAATTGCAGTGATAAGGCGTCTGGGACGTAATCGACCCGTTTGTAATGGATAACTAATACAATCCTAAGCTGCGGAAGCCATCGTGTTGTCTGTCATTTTGTCGAAATCACAGCCAGCCGGGCTACGCTTATCGCTCCTGTGGTTCATGTCCAGACATGTCGTGGAACCCCCCCCCCCCCCCCCCCCCCCACTGCGAGTTGAGTCGCTCCTGTGGTTCATGTCCAGACATGTCAACCTCTCAAGTCACTGTTATGCTATCGTTCTGAAACGATCTGTTGATTTTGTTTACTGAGACAATGATCACATATGTGCATAGAATCATCATCATCATGACGTTATCATGACAGGCAGATATAAACATAAATAAATTATCATATACATACTACACACTGAATGAAAGCCCTAAATGTCTCATTTTAGGAGGAAAACAAATAAAATACACATATCCCATATACTGTTTGTCAATACTAGACTATTGAATCCATTTCATTTATAAAATTCTCTTTTTCAGAGAGAACTTTAGCCCATTCTGACCTGAGATCAGATTCATACAAGGTTTCCACTGGACACACACTGGTCTGATTAGAGAAAGCATGGACCTATAGAACTATTATTCACAAAATAAGGCATATAGCGACATGTACATACTATATACCGTATGAAACAGAAGACTCTCTGCTTTCATAAGAAAAATACTTCTACTGTAATAATAATGAAAATCACACCCCTGTGAAGTGAGCAGTGCGCACTTCACAGGGGTGTGATTTTCATTATTATTACAGTAGAAGTATTTTTCTTATGAAAGCAGAGAGTCTTCTGTTTCATACGGTATATAGTATGTATAGGCCTTATTTTGTGAATATTTAGTTGTCAGTTCCTTGTCTTGTCTAAAATACTCTGAGGATTTCAGAAAATGCATGGACCTGAAGAACCATTATTCACAAAATAAGGCCTATAGCGACATGTACATACTATATACCGTATGAAACAGAAGACTCTCTGCTTTCATAAGAAAAATACTTCTACTGTAATAATAATAAAAATCACACCCATGTGAAGTGAGCAGTGCAATGTTGTGCAACATTGCACTGCTCACTTCACAGGGCCTTATTTTGTGAATAATGGTTCTTCAGGTCCATGCATTTTCTGAAATCCTCTCTGGTGGGCGCAAGCTGCATTCAACAGCCAATTACTGACAAACTATACATGGGACCATGTGTATTTGTTTTCCTCCTAAAAGTAGACATTCAGGGCTTTCATTCAGTGTGTAGTATGTATATGATATTATTTGTGTTCATTTTTATATCTGTCTGTCAATGTCTGTCAACTTCAACCTTCCATATCTCTGCTGTTTTTTCAAAAGAGCAGCGTGCAGTGAAAAGCAGGTTTTAGAAAAAGGTCAATATCTCCAGAATGGAAGATGGTAGAATCATTTTTTTTTTTTTAATTGAAGTGGACTAGTTTGGCTTCCTTTTGATTTATGCAATGTGCGATGTGCTATAAGAGGCCCCTCGCTGTGGGCCCCTAAAAAGTTCAAAAGTCCAATGTTAATCGCTTAGCAGAAGCAATCCTGAGTAGAATTTCAACAGTTAGCAATCAATGTGTTAATCATAATTACGTGGTCGGTTTGGAAAAGTTTGAAGTAGTTTGTTGTAGGTAATAGTTTAATTGAAAGCGTATTAGTTGGTGGTATAAGTGTGCATATTTGAAGAAATGCAAATCTAACAATAATAAAATGATATGCAATAATAGGCTAGGCCTATATGGTCGATTATAACATAATTATATCAAGGCATTTAAGTAATGTAATAAGTTGCTATAACCCCGTACCCCTGTCCCACACACACCATGTCCAGACCATAGACCACAGACACACGACCTTATGCATTTAATTTACTATGAAAACCTGCATTTCCCGTCAGTCAGTCAGTAAGTGTGTCATGTCACGCCTCGTGTCATGCCTCCCTATATGGTCACGCCTCATGACACGTCACACCACCATATATGGCCGTTTCCATATATGATATAAGATCCCGACACTGACCTCATCAAACCCTGGATAGCCATACATTGAAAAGACTGGATCATCACCTAGATCTCCATATATGGAGCTGAGGCAGCCAGCAACTCTACATCTGACCTCATAATGTAATAATCAGCTCATAATGTAATTAAAAGACGAGCACATAACTTAATAGATTTTTCTATAATGTAATAATGTGTTACATTAAGAACCTCCACATAGGCGACTCATACTGTAATAAAACTTCATAATGCAATAATGTCTTTATAATGTATGAGCTGATTATTACATTATGAGTTTTTATTACATTTTAGTCATATTGACCATGATACTGACATGACACTGACATGATACTGACCATGATACTGACCATGACAATGACATGATACTGACCATGATACTGACATGACACTGACCATGACACTGACATGATACTGACCATGACACTGACATGACACAGCATATTTCTGCTGGCATGTGACTTTCTTTCTGGGACATACTGTATAGGCCTATCATCTTCAGAAATAATCAAATATAATTTAGAGTTAAATGAATAATAGTAATTAACAAAGTATTAATTAACAAAGTAGTGTTCCACTGGACTTATAAAGATAAGTCCAACGAGAGCAGAAAAAAAAAATATGAAGACAGACCTAATCACCGACCGGCCATATATGGAAACGGCCATATATGGTGGTGTGACGTGTCACGAGGCGTGACCATATATGGAGGCATGACACGAGGCGTGACATGACACACTTACTGACTGACTGACGGGAAATGCAGGTTTTCATAGTAAATTAAATGCATATGGTCGTGTGTCTGTGGTCTATGGTCTGGACATGGTGTGTGTGGGACAGGGGTACGGGGTTATACCAACTTATTACATTACTTAAATGCCTTGATATCATTATGTTATAATCGACCATATAGGCCTAGCCTATTATTGCATATCATTTTATTATTGTTAGATTTGCATTTCTTCAAATATGCACACTTATACCACCAACTAATAAGCTTTCAATTAAACTATTACCTACAACAAACTACTTCAAACTTTTCCAAACCGACCACGTAATTATGATTAAGCACAGATGGTACTATATACACCCGGCATTTAAGCGCGCACCAGCAAGTGCGTGTCGTGCACGCGCATTATATTTCGCGTGCGTGTATGTGCGCTTGTGCACGTGCAAGCCGGAAAAAAAAGCACTTCCGGTCCCTCCCCTTGCGAGACTGCAGCTGGGTGCTATTGTCTTTATAAGTCCAATGGAACACTTCTTTGCAACGTATGGCCGCTGTAGTGTAGCGGTCTAATCTGTCGCCTCTCAATTTATTTTTGCTGGGGACGCTGGTTCGAATCGCGCGGCACACAAAAGTTATTATATTTAAAAAACAATAGCCGTATGGAATGAATACATTATTTACAATACATTAGGCAGGCAGACAGGCAGGCAGACAGGCAGTCTGTCTGTCTGTCTGTCTGTCTGTCTGTCTGTCTGTCTGTCTGTCTGTCTGTCTGTGTGTCTGTCTAAAATATAATAATTTTGGTCTGCCGCGAGCGGGAATCGAACCAACCGTCCCCAGCAAAAAGAAATTGAGAGGCGACAGAATAGACCGCTACACTACAGCGGCCATACGTTACAAAGAATTGTTCCATTGGACTTATAAAGTTAAGTCCAACGAGAGCAGAAAATAAAAAATATTAAGACAGACCAAATCACCGACCGGCCAATCTGAATGAGCGACCGACACACATAGCGGCCGACGGACCTGAAAAATTAGCGACGGACAGTAAAATTGCATTGGACCGACCGGCCGACCTAAAAAAATGGCCGACGTGACAAAGACCGGCCGACAGGGGGCAGCAACGACGGACACACATAGCGACCGACCGACCCATCAAACCGGCCGGCCGACGTGACAAAGACCGGCCGACAGGGGGCAGCGGCGGACCGCGTCGGTCGCAAGGACCGCGCGTCGGTCGCAAGGACCGCGTCGGTCGCAAGAACTGGATTCAGCCCTTGCTGCATTTGGAGATGGGAAATTGGAGGACGTTTCTCTCTCCGTCACGTGGGGCTCCAGAAATGACATTATGTCAAACAGTGGCCATTTGTGGGTGACCCTCCCTTCACTGCCACTTTTCGGGTTTCTTAACTCTCTCCTCGTGCTGGTGTATTGGCTCCGGAGGCCTGCCCACCTATCAAAGCACTTGTGCTGAGTATGCAAGACACGGAAATGAAGCATGGCACAAATCCAAAGGGACACCCAGGAAAAAGTTTTTTCTTTTGTCCATTTGGGGTAGATATGTACTATAGGCCTATCAAAACGTTAAAGAATGATTCACTCAATCAACATGGTTTGTATTCTGTCCTATTCAATTGTTGCCCAAGGCAATACACTGCAGAGGTCTGGGTTTACTCAATTTACAATTTACAATTTAGGCATTTAGCAGACGCTCTTAATCCAGAGCGACTTACATTTGAGCAAGAACAAAAGCATGGGAATACATCACATAAAGGTATTTATCATGAAACATGCGTAAGCTAAGAAAGTAACAGTGGAATATCTATATAGTGAAACTATACATACACTATACATATAAACTATACATCTTTACTACTATGCTATACATGTGTACTATGGCGTGCTATGACTACATACAATACAATTACAGTGCTGTCTACATAACATGCTATAAGTCTGTATCAAATGCTATATAATCCAACAGAAATGCTATCTAAGGGTTTAGGGTAAGTGCTAAGGTGGGTTTTCAGGCTACGGCGGAAGATTGGGAGTGATGCTGCAGTTCTGACTGCAATGGGAAGTGCATTCCACAGTTTTGGAGCCAGAAGGGAGAAGAGTTTGGGACGTGTGGAGCGTTGTCCCGGCGTTTTTAGTGAGGGTACTTCCAGCTTCCCTGCGTTGGCTGATCTGAGTGCGCGGGAGGGTTTGTAGGGTTCAATCATACTTGTAAGATATGGGGGAGCCATACCTTTGGTTGCTTTGAATGCCAGCATCAGAGTTTTGTATTCTGTGCGGGCAGCGACCGGGAGCCAGTGGAGGGAGCAGAGCAGGGGGGAGACATGTGAGAATTTTGGCTGGTTGAAGACCAAGCGAGCTGCTGCATTTTGGATCAGCTGGAGAGGCTTAAGTGCACATGCTGGTAGGCCAGTAAGGAGGGAGTTACAATAGTCGAGTTTTGACAAGACTGTTGTCTGGATTAGGAGCTGGGCTGATTCCTGGGTGAGGAACGGTCTAATTCGTCGTATGTTATAGAGTGTGAACCTACAGGATCGAGTGACAGCTGTGATGTGAGCTTTGAACGAGAGCTGACTGTCCAGGATAACACCAAGATTCCTGGCTGTTGGGACAGACGTTACCAGGGCGTTGTCTACGGAAATAGTTAGCTCCCGCATAGGGCAGGACTTAGCTGGGAAGAAGAGAAGCTCAGTCTTGTCTGGGTTCAGCTTGAGATGGTTGGAGGACATCCACTGTGAGATGTCAGCCAGGCATGCAGTGATGCGCTCTTCCACCTGAGTGGTAGAGGGGGGGAAGGATAGGAACAGTTGTGTGTCATCGGCGTAGCAGTGATAGGATATATTGTGAGCAGAGATGATAGTGCCAAGGGATTTAGTGTACAGTGAGAAAAGGAGGGGACCAAGTACAGATCCCTGTGGGACCCCAGTTTGGAGGGTTCGGGGGGATGATAACAGACCTTTCCAGGAAACCTGGTAGGTCCGGTCGGTGAGGTAGGAGGAGAACCACTTTAGTGCCGTTCCACCGATGCCTAGCTCCGCTAGGGTGTCTAGGAGCAGCTGGTGGTTCACTGTGTCAAATGCTGCTGATAGGTCTAGGAGAATCAGTACTGCAGAGTGGGAAGCAGCTTGGGCAGCATGTAGTGCTTCTGTGACTGCCAGCAGGGCAGTTTCTGTGGAGTGGGCCTTCTTGAATCCGGACTGGTTGGGATCCAGCAGGTTGTTCTGTGAGAGATGGAGAGAGAGCTGGTTGGAGACGACACGTTCAATGGTTTTAGAAATAAATGAAAGGAGTGATACCGGTCTGTAGTTCTTGACATCTGAAGGGTCAAGGGTTGGTTTTTTGAGGAGTGGTGTTACTCTGGCTGACTTGAGGGCAGATGGGACGCAGCCTGAGGTTATTGAGGTGTTTATGATGGAGGTGATGAAGGGGAGCAGATCAGGTGTGATGGTTTGGAAGATTGGAGACGGGACAGGGTCAAGAGGACAAGTGGTAGGTCTAGAGGATGTTACTAGTTGTACGACCTCGTCTGGGGAAAGAGGAGAGAAGGAGGACATGCATGGTATGTTGGGGTTGGTGTTGGTTGAGTCAGATGCCACTTTATGTGGGAGGGGAGGAAAGGAGCTGCTGATATCATCAACCTTCTTCTCGAAGTAGTTGACAAAAACATCAGCAGTGAGGGATGAAGGTTGAGTGGGGGGAGGGGGTTTAAGGAGGGAGGTGAAAGTGGAGAAGAGCTTCCTTGGGTTAGAAGTACAGGATTGGATTTTGGTGTGGTAGAAAGAGGTTTTAGCAGTGGTTAGTGAGTGGGCAAAGGCAGAGAGGAGTGAGTGAAAGTGTGAAAGGTCATCTGGTAGCTTCGTCTTGTGCCACTTTCTTTCGGCTGCCCTTAGAGGTGTTCGTTCAGATCTGAGAGTTTCAGATAGCCAGGGAGCCGGTGGACATGAGCGAGCTGGCCTGGATGAGAGTGGGCAGTGTTGGTCGAATGCAGATGAGATAGAGGAGAGAAAGGATGAGGTTGCAGTGTCAGGTGAGAGGGAGAGGAAGGACTCCAGGGAGGGTAGAGAGGAGAGAATAGAGGATGAGAGGGAGGAGGGGTTTAGGGACTTGAGATTGCGTCGGGAGGTGACGTTCGGAGGGTTAATAGGTTTAGGCGGGAGGGTGGAGAGAGAGAGGGAGAAGGTTATGAAGTGGTGGTCAGACCTAGTTAAGGGGGTAACAGAGAGTGTGGAGGGAGAGCAGGCTCTGGAGAACACAAGGTCCAAAACATTACCAGCCTTGTGAGTGGGAGGGGAGGGAGATGGGGAGAGGTCAAATGAGGCCAGAAGGGATGTAACAGGAAGATATTTCTCTGCGGTAGGAAGGTTGAAGTCACCCAGTAGAATCAGAGGGGTGCCATCTTCCGGAAACGAGCTGATCAGAGAGTCTAGTTCTTCCAGGAAGTTCCCGAGAGTTCCTGGAGGGCGATACAGCACAATGAGGATGAGGGGGACTGGCTGTGATATTGAGATAGCATGAAATTCACATGTGGACAGAGAAACACTCATACAGTTACAGTGGAGTCTACTGTATGATGCCTGATCCCTATACAACAAGCATCTCTCCTTCATATTTGTTTTACATCAAGTAGGCTTATACCATTTCTTGATTCCAAGCAGTGTATAATCACAGTATGATACACGTAGTGACAGGAATACAAGCAGAGTGGGCACCTCGATCATAAATAGGCTATTTTGTCCAAAATGTAGAAGTATTTGGAAAATGACCTTAAGTAATATACGTCCATGATTTGGACATATAGCCTCAATGCTGCATCATTATTATCTTACATCCTTCAAGGTATTGTTTATTGGGAAAATGAATTTATATAGAGGATTTGTAGCAATTACGCCAGAACTTTACACAGAGTAGACGCGTGACTCACGTACCTGGTGTAGCCGCTATCATTGCGGCCGAGCTACACCAGGCTTTTCAGCACGCACACGCGAGACCCGCATACGCGCACAACTGGATGCGTGGGGCACGTGTACGCGCATGTGCTTTGAAAAGCCGTGTGTGGCTCGACCGTATAGGGAATGCACTTGAATACGGTTTTCCTTCTGACTATATTTGATATTTGTGCAGTTACACGCATTCAGAAATGCGCACCGGGAGCGCACTCGCTATTAGGCTAGTTTGCAAGCGCGCTCCCGGTGCGCATTTCCGAAGCACACATGTAGCAAAATGTTAGAATTACTAGACCTTATTGTCTTATTTAAGCATGTTCAAATCACTTAAACACATTTTGATGTCCTTTTTTACATTTTGGAACAAATTGCCTATATTTAATAGAGGTGCGCACAGACCCAATCCTTGCATGGTGCCAACCTATGCTGTTACCCATCCCATCTTATCCTACGTTAGGCTATATCTCGCCTACTTACCATCTACGTCTATCTCACGACCAATAGACACAAATGCTGCCCATCGCATGTCTGTGGTGAATTTTCTCCCTATGGTCGGTCGGCTGGTCACATGTTGTCAAAGGTTGAATGAAGAGGCTCTGCAAGGTTTTCACTTATAATTCATTTATTATAAAATATAGAGGATTACATATTTTGGGAAGGAGGGGAAAAGAAGGGAAGGAAGGTGAGCACTGACAGAACCCCTACAAGCCCTAGCTGAATCAGAACCTGGTCAGAACTGAAGAAACGGGGTCCTTTGTCCTGGTTTTTATATGACCTGAGTACATGGATTTCTATCCACATGCCTGAACTTCTGGCTCTCATCCTATGAAATTGGCCCACGATCTTACGATGATGTCAGTCTAACTTCCAGACCTATCAGGGCCTTCCACAAGTCCGTATATGTGTTTATTCTAAATGTGCCTAAATGCGTGAGTGGGTGCCGTGCGCGTACGCGCGTGCTTAGTCTTGCCATGACCTCATCTCTGTGTGTTTCATCCAATCCGGACCCTGCGAGACTACAGCCCATACTGGGGGTCTCCTATGCCCCCTGTCATGCCTGAAGTGTGCGTGCGTATGTGTGTGTGTGTGTGTGTATACGCACACACATGTAACACGAGTCGGTGTATGCGTTGATCCCCAACATCTGGACCCAGTCCAGTACAGAATGTCCCTCAGCTCCACTACAGTTGTGTGTGTGCGTGTCATACGTGTGTGTGTGTGTGTGTGTGTGTGTGTGTGTGTGTGTGTGTGTGTGTGTGTGTCTATGCGCGTGCATGTGTGTGCACGTACATGAATTATTCTACATGTCCTTTCGCATATAATAGGGATGCTGCTTATTGTAAATAATGGGGTGGTTGCAAACACCAACGACCAGTCTTTCATCAAATGATGCCATCGCCATGATGCTCTCCTCTCGTCTGCGTCCCTGGGGGGTTACTAGCCTGTATATCTGCACACAATCAGTGCCAGATAGAATCTACAAATCTGGTACTGATTGTCGAACGAACTTTCCAGAACGTACCATACTGGATCGGGACAGTTGCGCGTAATTTGGAGACTCCAAGTTGCGTCCGGGCGCACGGCTGTCTCCACGTTATCAGTACCACTACCACAGTAGGTGCCACTAAGTCTGGCACTGATTCCGTGTGTATGTATAGTAGCCTCCAGGTACGCAGACTAGCAGAGAGCATGGCATCATTGTGGAAAATTAATATTTTCTGTTAGCAACGACTCCATTATTTTTAATAAAGCGCATCCATTTTACCACAACACACGACTTGCTGCATTACAGGCTGTTAGCCATGACGCAGACGTCGATGGTAGGCTATAGGCGAAATATAGGATAAGAGATGACATGCGTCTCCAAGTTGGAGCCTCCAGGTTGCACCTGGGCGCACGGCTCTCTCCTATCTGCAGTCAGACCGTTCACCGTTACATCAGGAGAGGAGACGCCAGATTGAAGAGTGCATGCCACTGCTTTGGCATTGCCACTGGACACCTCGATGTTAATGTTATTAAAAAAATGAGAGAAAAAAAAAAACATATTTGAACCATAATCTGAAGTAGGCCTAATGTACAGTAGACCCATTGGGCATAGCCAACACGGCACATCATTATCACATCTACATTTATCCTTCAACATTTCATGCCCAAAATGATTGTTTGGGAGCAGTAGCATTTTCAGAAATTATAAGTCATGGCTACGACTCTTTCATAATCTCTAGTCCAATGCGCACTGCCCATGCGAACTGAAAACATGTTCATTCATATTAACAGTTTTATTTTATTTTAACAACCAAATCATATGGAATGGTTTGAAGTAGGCCTTCATTTATAATGTCGCATCCTCTGTGTAAAGCACTGATGTCCTTTTATATCGTTGGTCCGTGCAGTCAGGCGGATAACTATTGATTATGGGTCGGGTCAAACTGATGCGAGGTGGAACGAGAGATCTGAAACATCACGGAGTCGACGTGACACCTGAATTATTTGATAGCTTGCATGCAATCTCTTTTGATATGCTACTGTACTATTTCTGTAGGTTAGGAGTAGCTCCGGTCCATTCTGCCTATGCAGGGTGTTGTGTTTCTCTAGGTACTGGACCCTCGTCCGGTTCTGGCAAACTGGTAGTGTGTGTGTGTGTGTGTGTGTGTGTGTGTGTGTGTGTGTGCAGGCTGGGTGGTGTGTGATAATCCAGCTGAATTATTCATTTGGTACGGCGGCGATCGGCGGGCCCGGGAGAACGATAATAACGGGACACTCAGACAGTACACTCAGACAGTATCTCGCCAAGGGTTCACAATTTATTATACACATACATAATTATATACAGTATATAGCTTTGGATCCTCATGTCCTCATGACGTGGCACTGAGACATATAGTCCAGTACCTGCCTGTAGACCCTATCGCAATTTGGTGTTGGGGGAATTTCTCACTTGAACTGAGTCAATGGGTCCCTAGACATGAAAAATCAACGAGGTGCTTGTCCGCCATAGTGCCACGAATGGCGCAATGGCCACATCAAAAATGGCCGCCATCGGCTATGATGAAAATCCAACCTTTTTGTTTTTTAGTGTTTAAGCACATGTAATACATTCATTTTGACTAATTGTGGTGTGTGGAATTCATTTCTGATATTGTTTTGATGATTTGGGGTGATTTTGACCTTGAAAGGTCATAGTCAAGGTCATTTTGCTATTCCACAGACCTTGGCCATAACTTGTCCATTTTTAGGAGTAAGAACAGGAACAATAAGTCTATTTCAACTAACTCTGACTCTTAAAATTAATTTCTGATATTGTTTTGACCATTAGGGATCATCCTGTCATTGAATTATTGATGTTAATGTCATTTTTCAATAATTCGATTATGATTCTTTAGTCGCTTTTACTATATATTTTCATGATTTGTTTTCTTTACATAAACAAAATACATGGGCATGAGAAAAACAACAACAGCACCATATGTGCTGTGTGAATAAGCCCATTGTACAAAAGACTGTCCATGGCCCAAATGAGCCAATTCATTGCTATGGCAACCCCATAGTGGAGGTAAGTCAATATATCATAAGAATCGTTCACTTGATGGTACAAGCACCAAATTTGGTACACAAGTGCTTCAGAACCTACTCTCTCAGAAAAGTACGTTGTCCACTTGAAAAAACTAAATGGCCACCATTTTTCAAGATGGCCGCCAAATGAAAAGGGCCTTTTGTGGCAGTTCTGGACAACCGTGGGTCCGACCAACTCGAGACCGGGCACTGCACTCCCTGTGGGTGTGTGGAACGTGTGTGTCGAATTCGGTGAAGTCGGTGGGGCAAACGGTTCTCGGGTTACGTGGATTACAGATGTACAGACACACACAGACTTGAATATATGTCAATGGGCAATGCCCATTGGGGTTTTTTTTAGATGATGGGTAAGAAGAGAGAGATGTGATGTCAGGTGGTGTGGGCTAAGAAGTGGTCAGGGCTAAGATAAAGTATATGAGATTTACAGTAAGTGCAAAGAGAGATGGTGAGGGAGGGAGAAAATGATTTGTACCAATTGACCAAACAGTAGACAGTAGTGTAACAGGTTAAGGTGAGTATAGAGATGGAAATGTTCTAGCAAGTGAAGCCAGTGTATTGAGAATATGGGACATATGTGTCAGGAGTTATTTGTGACAGAAGGCTACCAGTGAGATGGAAGATGTATACGATGGTAGTGAGACCAGCCATGCCGTACGGTTGGAAACGGTGGCACTGATGAAAAGGAGGCACAGCTGGAGGTGGCAGAATTAAGGATGCTATGGTTCTCATTAGGAGTGAAAAGGAAGGACTTGATCAGAAATGACTAAATTAGAGGATCAGCCCAGGTTAGAAGGTTTGGGGATAAAGCTAGAGAGGTGAGTTTGAGATGGTTTAGACATGTGAAAAGGAGGGATGAGGGTACATTGGGAGAAGGATGCTGAAGATGTAGCTGCCAGGTAAGAGGATGGCCAAAGACAAGGTTTAAGGATGCTGTGAGAGATGACATGAAGGTGGCAGGTCACAGAGGAAGATGCAGAAAACAAAACCAAAAGGGGTCCTCCCCTTTTGGTTTAGTACAGTAACGTGCGGTACGGCATGGTACAGTATGATACCATAAGGTATGGTACAGTACAGTATGATGCCGTACAGTACAGTAAGGTACAGTATGATACCATACAGTAAGGTACAGTATGGTACAGTATGGTACCATGCAGTACGGTACAGTACAGTACAGTACAGTACAGTACAGTACAGTACAGTACAGTACAGTACAGTATGATACCATACAGTAAGGTACAGTATGGTACAGTATGGTACCATGCAGTACGGTACAGTACAGTACAGTATTGTACAGTATGATACCATACAGTAAGGTACGGTACGGCATGGTATCATACTGTACCTTACTGTATGGTATCATACTGTACCTTACTGTACTGTACGGCATCATACTGTACTGTACCATACCTTATGGTATCATACTGTACCTTACTGTACTGTACGGCATCATACTGTAGTGTACAATACCTTATGGTATCATACTGTACCTTACTGTACTGTACGGCATCATACTGTACTGTACCATACCTTATGGTATCATACTGTACCATGCCGTACCGCACGTTACTGTACTTTACCATACTGTACTGTAACATACTGTAGTGTACTGTAGAGTACCGTGTGTGTGTGTGTGTGTGTGTGTGTGTGAGTGTGTGTGTGTGTGTGTGTGTGTGTGTGTGTGTGCACGCACAGGGAAAAGGGGAGGACCCCTTTTGGTTTTGTTTTCTGCATCTTCCTCTGTGACCTGCCACCTTCATGTCATCTCTCACAGCATCCTTAAACCTCGTCTTTGGCCATCCTCTTACCTGGCAGCTACATCTTCAGCATCCTTCTCCCAATGTACCCTCATCCCTCCTTTTCACATGTCTAAACCATCTCAATCTCACCTCTCTTGCTTTATCCCCAAACCTTCTAACCTGGGCTGATCCTCTAATTTAGTCATTTCTGATCAAGTCCTTCCTTTTCACTCCTAATGAGAACCATAGCATCCTTAATTCTGCCACCTCCAGCTGTGCCTCCTTTTCATCAGTGCCACCGTTTCCAACCGTACGGCATGGCTGGTCTCACTACCATCGTATACATCTTCCTTCTCACTGGTAGCCTTCTGTCACAAATAACTCCTGACACATATGTCCCATATTCTCAATACACTGGCTTCACTTGCTAGAACATTTCCATCTCTATACTCACCTTAACCTGTTACACTACTGTCTACTGTTTGGTCAATTGGTACAAATCATTTTCTCCCTCCCTCACCATCTCTCTTTGCACTTACTGTACATCTTATATACTTTATCTTAGCCCTGACCACTTCTTAGCCCACACCACCTGACATCACATCTCTCTCTTCTTAACCATCATCTAAAAAAAAAACCAATGGGCATTGCCCATTGACATATATTCAAGTCTGTGTGTGTGTCTGTACATCTGTAATCCACGTAACCCGAGAACCGTTTGCCCCACCGACTTCACCGAATTCGACACACACGTTCCACACACCCACAGGGAGTGCAGTGCCCGGTCTCGAGTTGGTCGGACCCACGGTTGTCCAGAACTGCCACAAAAGGCCCTTTTCATTTGGCGGCCATCTTGAAAAATGGTGGCCATTTAGTTTTTTCAAGTGGACAACGTACTTTTCTGAGAGAGTAGGTTCTGAAGCACTTGTGTACCAAATTTGGTGCTTGTACCATCAAGTGAACGATTCTTATGATATATTGACTTACCTCCACTATGGGGTTGCCATAGCAATGAATTGGCTCATTTGGGCCATGGACAGAGTCTTTTGTACAATGGGCTTATTCACACAACACATGGTGCTGTTGTTGTTTTTCTCATGCCCATGTATTTTGTTTATGTAAAGAAAACAAATCATGAAAATATAGTAAAAGCGACTAAAGAATCATAATCGAATTATTGAAAAATGACATTAACATCAATAATTCAATGACAGGATGATCCCTAATGGTCAAAACAATATCAGAAATTAATTTTAAGAGTCAGATTTAGTTGAAATAGACTTATTGTTCCTGTTCTTACTCCTAAAAATGGACAAGTTATGGCCAAGGTCTGTGGAATAGCAAAATGACCTTGACTATGACCTTTCAAGGTCAAAATCACCCCAAATCATCAAAACAATATCAGAAATGAATTCCACACACCACAATTAGTCAAAATGAATGTATTACATGTGCTTAAACACTAAAAAACAAAAAGGTTGGATTTTCATCATAGCCGATGGCGGCCATTTTTTATGTGGCCATTGCGCCATTCGTGGCACTATGGCGGACAAGCACCTCGTTGATTTTTCATGTCTAGGGACCCATTGACTCAGTTCAAGTGAGAAATTCCCCCAACACCAAATTGCGATAGGGTCTACAGGCAGGTACTGGACTAATAACGATAACAATCGGCTATAGCAGCAAGTTGATCTTGCTCGAGATGTCTCCAGTGGCTAACAAGAAGTCTGTTACAGTTCAGTTCAGGCAGTACACAATACCTACATATCTAGTACATTTGTATATTCACGTACAGTCATACAAGTAGGCTACACAGCATAGGCACTCAGATCATAACACAGGGCAGAATCATATAAGCATTAGGCTATATGGACCAGAGGCTGCTAGGTTAGGAGTGAATGATAAAATGCATGCACCTTGAATTATAACGTTTGTTTAAATTTTCTGTTCTGCCACGACGGGCAGGGATTATTTTTTCCTGTTGAATTGCTTACTGGAACAGACCAAACTACTTTACTTAACAATGAAATCATTTTTGTTCCGGAAGTGCATCGGCTCATTCCTCCTCCGCGTCTGCACTCTGCAGAATAAAAACAACAACAGAGTGAAAAGACCGCCCAGTGTAGCGTAACAAACGGACCTTCTCTCCTATTGGTTGGGGGGTAAACCCAACCCTTTTTGTCTTGTCTGAAGTCCCACCCTGTTCTTCAGTCTTTCGACTACAAAATGTTTTCTGTCGCGTGTCTTTCAGAGCATCCATCTGATGCTTTGGAGCATAAGTGGCCAGGTGCAGGTTTCTTTGTAACACCGTAAACAATTTTGGATTGATTAAAATATATATTTTTATATAAATGTTTTAAAATGTGTTTTGCCCGTTAATGTGGGTCCCACTTGCAATGGACCAGTGGCCCGCAGGTTGAGAACCACTGGTTTAAAGGTGCTATAAGTGAATTGAAATTGAATTAAGTGGCGACATTACATCCCTGCTCAAATTATTTCTCTTGGCCCGTTAACAACATGCATGCTTTGTTTTTTTTAATCAAACAGTGCCCATCTAAATTTAACATTCATAACATGGATAATAGTTCACAAGTGATTTACAGACATTTTTGAAGTTGTACAAAAATGGGATGTTCAGTGCATATTGCATTTTGAGAAGGAATTGGGTCTTGGCTAAGTAGTACAAAATACGGAGTATGTATATTAGAGTACATTTTAGATTTCCGGGGGGTTGCCGGCTTACAACATGCAATCATATGTTAAGTGGCTTAGTCTCAATGGTAACAAGTACAACTACCGGTAAATCAGTGAAAGGTCTCTGATAATAGACAATTTGGTAGACAGATCACTGTTATGAATGTTGTCAAAATGCAATAGGCAGTGAGCATTACAATATTTCACCCATAGATGTGGGCATTGACTGAGTAATTGACCAGTAAGGATCCACTCTGTAAAGATGCATTTCGTTATCAAACCTCCTAATTTCAAGGACCCCTCTGAGGTCCTGATGAAGGAGATGGTGACAGGACATAATGGGTACGGTCTTGACGCCGTCGCCTGATGGAGGTAGCACCAAGTTTGTTCCAACCTGAGAAAGACAAACAAAAAAGATACATAGACCAATGTAAAAGACTGTCAAAAACCAAAGAGTATAAGCAAGATAATGGTGTTCACTGATTGCAGTCTGATACAGTATTCTGAATAATTCTATAACTATAGGTTACGAAGGTAACCCAGGTTAATTAATTAGACGAGCAAGGAAACTCGCTTTAGGAGATTGTGACTTTGTCATAATCACAGAAGCATTAATAATACACTCACAGGCAATTGATTGACTGGGTTTGGGACCAATGGGAGCCTTGACCACCCCCCTACAGCTCAGTGGTATAAAACCAGGCTCCACCCATTGTCTCCACTTCTGTGAAACCTTCTCATGAGGCATTGCTCACAAGAAGGGCGTTTTAGCGAGTTTCCTTGCTCGTCTAATTAATTAACCTGGGTTACCTTCGTAACCTATAGTTAATTATAATTTAGACTCACAAGGAAACTCGCTTTAGGAGACGTGATACACTCCCTTATTGTAGCCACAAAGTCCAAGCCCCTAGGGCCCGACTCATAGCCTGTGAGATAAGGAGGTCCTAAGTCCTGCCCGCCAGGCAGTCAGAAAACCCCACTATTCGACCTGACAGTCACAGACATGTCTTATACGGTCAGCCTAAAGAGCAGACAGACGTAGATCTGAAAATGCTTAGTGTAGTACTATATGATCCCCCCAATCCGGAACCGGTAGGGAGAAACGAGAGCAAGTGAAAACCATTATGGATCCCAACATCTCCAGCCTCTACCTAGAGGCCACACTGAGGACTGCACGTGCCACGGGCGCCGCAGTCACATCCAGCCTATAAAACCTGCCAAAAGTTGAGGAGGAGCCCCAACTGGCCGCAGTACACACATCCTGGATTGATACCCCTTTACATAGGGCCCAGGATGTCGCCATCCCCCGTGTAGAGTGTGCCTTCACGCTTATGGGAGGCTGCAACCCTTTACACGAGTATGACCGCTCTATGGCTTCAACTATCCACTGTGAGATCCTCACCTTAGTTATAGCCTTCCCCAGAGTCCTGGGGCCCCAGGAGACAAACAACTGAGCTGTCTTCCTGTGCGTCGCCGTTCTGTCCATATAAATCCGTAACGCTCTCACCGGACACAGATTATGCCTCCTCTTATCCTCCTCAGAGGTAAAAGGACAGAACTCCACCAAATCCACCGGCACGCACGTGGCCAGCCGGTTCTTAGGCAGAAACGCCGGATTGGTCCTAATAACCACCCTCGTTCTATCCTCAGAAAAACGAGTACACTCCTCGCTCACCGAGAAAGCGTGAATATCGCTGACCCGCTTAGCGGTCACCAGCGCCAACAACAATGTTGTTTTAAGAGACAGGAACTGCAAGTCCACTGACTCCAAGGGCTCGAACGGAGGTTGAGATAGAGAATCCAGTACCACAGCCAAGTCCCACGCCGGAACCAGCGACTTGGGCACCTGGAGGAGGCGGGATGCACCCTTCATGTATTGACGCACTAGGGGGTGCATCCACGCGGTGCCATCGCCGAAACCCACATGGCAGGCCGATATAGCCGCCATATACACCTTTATAGAGCTGAAAGACAGACCCCTGTCCATCAGACTCTGTAGGAAAAGCAGAATGACCCTTACCGGAGCCTGGAAAGGAACCACCCGTTCCTGAACGCACCACTTCTCGAAAGCGTTCCATCTGCCGCCATAGGCGTCCCTAGTCGACTGGGCTCTAGCGCTCTGGATGGTGTCAATGACGCCCTGAGGAAGACCCTCCATTTCCAGATTCAACCGCTCACGGGCCAGGCCCATAGGTCTAGGTCTCCTGGTTGGGGATGGAAGATCTCCCCTCCCGCCTGGGTCAGGAGGTCCCTCCTCAACGGGAGCTGCCATGGGTGCCCGCATAGGAGAGGTGTTATCTCCGACCTCCACGAGCCCCACCCTGGGGCTATCAGTATTACTGACAGACCCCGGGTCCTCACTCGCTCCAGTACCGGAGATATCAAAGACAGTGGAGGAAAAGCATAGAGCAGGCCTCTTGGCCAGTCGTGAGCCAGAGCGTCCACGCCCAGAGAGCCTCGACCTGTCATGGAGAAGAACCGTGGACACTTCTTCTTCTCCTCCGAGGCAAACAGGTCCATCAGTGGCCGGCCGAACCTGTCCCAGAGCTGAGAGACCACTGCGTCGTGCAGAGACCACTCCGCATAGTGGCACTTCCCTCTGGAGAGCAGGTCCGCCCCTCTGTTCAAAATCCCCGGAACGTGGGAGGCCCTGATCGACTTCAAGTGTGCATCGCACCATAGTGTCCATAGTGCCGTGTGCTAATTTCGCTGCTGGCCGCCGTTGGCGTTCTTAGCGCCGCCGCCTCCGCGCTGCCTTCCAGCGGGGGAGGATGATGGTTTTCTGCGAGGTCTGTCCCTCTTAATGGACTGCTGATGCTGGCCGGGCACGGCGGACGGAGCCCTAGCTGCCTCCGGGGCCTTGAACTGGGGCCTGGGGTTGCGCTCTCGGCCATATTCCCGTGGCCTGTCCACGGACCTACCGTACTTGGGCTTCTTTGAGTACGATGATTTGGGGGGCTCCGTGGGCATGTATGCCTTGAGCGCCTCTTTCTGCTTGCTGTCTCGTTCGTGGCGGGCTGTTATGTCCGGCACAGAGCCCGAGAACAGGCTGGACTGCAGGACGGGCTGATCCAAGGTGGCGGCTCTGTCCCCAAACTTCGGAGAGAGGTTTAGCCATCTGGCTCTCTCGAGGACCACGAGGTGGGCCATGGCCTTCCCGGTCATTTGTACGTTGTATTCTGTGAGGAGGAGGGTCTCCTTATGGATCCTCCGCAGCTCCAACATGTGCTCCAGTGTTGGCTCGTCGCCCATGTCTCGGAGGATATGAGAGGTGGAGCCCTGGAGCAGACCTATGGCGTTTACAGCCTTGACGCCGAGCGTCAGAGACCAGTAGGCCTTCCTGGCAATGGTAGATAGCTCTTTGTCGTGGGCGTCAGGAAAAACCGGCTCCTTGGTCCACCGGGCCTCTGGCTGGCGCAGGAGATGGGCCGCCATCTGCCTGTCCATCGCAGGCATGCCCTCTAGGCCTGCCACCTTCGTCTCAGCACAGTCGAGGTCCCTCTTGTGGTCCGGTGGGAAAGATAAAGTGTTGGGGTTCCTCCACGACGCGCTCAGCGTGTTGATGAGGCCCCTGGTCAGAGGCAGGATCTGCTTGGCACGGGGTGGGTCCTTGTCCTCGCCGAAATCGCGCCACAGCGAGTCCTCCCTAGCTTCCTCCGGGGCTGCCTCGGTGGGCCACTTCAGGCCCGAGCGGATGGTGGCCCTCCTGAAGATGTCCAGCAGCTCTGAGTGGTCCATTTCCATGGGCGGTCGAGGAGGCCGGGCCGGGGCCTGGGTTGGAACCTGGGGAGCCATGGCCTCAGATGCGGTCCCCACCGTGGGAGGCTCTGCTGCTGCCGTCCCCGCGCCCGCCAGTAGGGTGGCTTGGAGCTGGGCCTCGAAGCGGGGGGAACCATATTGGCCGCCAAACGGCCCGACTTCTTGTGGGTCGTCGTCGGAGGATTCAGAGTTGTCGCCGTCTGAGCTACGGCTCTCGTTGTCCTCGTCCTCCATCGACTCCCCTGTGGTGGGGTCGTCCCGTTCGGGGGGAGGATCAGTGCGGGCAGACCCAGGTGCCGCACGCGGCTGTGGTGGACGGCGCGGTGCTTCTGGCATCTCAAGCACCGACGCTGCCCCTTGGTCGACGTAGTCCCGCTCCTTCTCTCTCACCTCGCCGGTGAAGAAAGCCTTGGCCCGTACGAGCCTCCGAGCTCTGATGCCGGCTGCTGTGGCTTTGCACAAGGCACACACGCCGGTATTATTAGCCGCGTCGATGGCGTGTTCCAGGCCCAGGCAACGCACGCAATCTTCGTGCTGGTCCTCACTAGCCATCCAATTGCCGCAGGACTCGCAGTGTTTCTGGGGGACCTGCTTGCGTTGACGACGCTGTTGCTTGTTCCGCTCCGGCATCTCCTCTAGGCTTTCTGCAGGCCAGAGAAAAAGAGAGGGAAAAATCAGCTAGTATCTGTAACACGTTTGCTGTGTACAGGTGTAGCTATAGCCTAGCCAACTTAGCCTAGCACCTGTAGCGCGTTCGCTGTGTACAAGTGTAGCTAATAGCCTAGCCAGCTATAGCCTAGCCAAACTCACCGCTGTCGACACGTTTGCTGTGCACACAGTGGACAAAAGTTGGCGGGATGCTAAAACCGAACACGTTTGCTGTGTTCGTAGTGAAGCAGTAGCCCGTGGCTACAGCCTAACCAAACTGTGCCAACTGTCGACACGTCCACTGTGTATACAGTAGAGCAGAGTTTGGGAAACTAAAAAGGGAACACGTTCGCTGTGTTCGCAGAATAGTTAAGTCTAGCAAGCGCTAACAAGAGCGCAGTCGCGTCCTTCTGCAGGACTCGTGCTAGACAAAAAACAGAGAATAAAGTACAGTGTGAAAATTAGGGCCGTTCGCCGGTCAACTAATGAAGAACACTAACGTGAATACTTTCTGGAAAAACAAATTTCCCAGCACAGTCGGGGTGCCAGGATCCGCTCCTGTCCGTTGACTCAAATACTAGGACTTTGTAGCAATGCTGTTGCTGTGTGTTCTCGCATGAGAAGTTTCACAAAAGTGGAGACAATGGGTGGAGCCTGGTTTTATACCACCGAGCTGTAGGGGGGTGGTCAAGGCTCCCATTGGTCCCAAACCCAGTCAATCAATTGCCTGTGAGTGTATTATTAATGCTTCTGTGATTATGACGAAGTCACAATCTCCTAAAGCGAGTTTCCTTGTGAGTCTAAATTATAATTAACAGGCAGTCAGGCACATTCTTAACCACTTAAACTGGACATGGCTTGGCACTGCACTTGGAGCTGGCACGGTTTTCCCATCTACACCAAATCTCTTTGAGAATATTGTTGCTGGGTTCAAGTGGTTCAAATTAATAACATTTCCATTTAGATATGCAGAGGAACTTACAGGCTTATGGTGGAACACAAAGTTGGACTCCTCGATAGTGTGCTGGTACACTTTTCGCCCAACTTTGTACACTGTTGGCAGAAGCAGTGTCGGTAGCTGGCTCAGGGAAAGTTCCCCCAAACTGTAGGAAGACAATTTTATATCAATATGTGGAATGTATTAATGTGGCATGGCATATCTGTGATTATGTCATTTAGTAACAAAATAAAACACCTGCTAAAATATACATTTGCATAGTCTGATGTACAATATAACAATAATATATTACCGTGTGTTAATCCATCAAGGGAAGAGGTTAGTTTCCCTTTGCGTCTTGCCAGGTACAGGAACTTCTTTGTCAGGAGTTTTTGGCCCAGCCTCTCCATGCAAGACTAAGTTTTGTGCAATCTTTAAAAAAACTAAAATGGAGGAAAACAAAATCAAATGTGTCAGCTGACATACTGATAAAATATTGTCATAACAATGCAATTGTTATAACATATCGGTATATGCACTCATATGTAAACTTATTTGTAACTTACCATGCCTGGAGTGGATAGATGTGGGAACCCTTGGCCGATCTCCTGCACACTTGTTTCCCCTTATTAACGTGGCCTTTTTTGAATAATTGAATACTTAATTAACATTTTGCAGAAAGTACAGCAGTGCAATTGTACAGGAATGTTAAAAAAAATAGCACAAAATGTCCTCAGGGCAATTGCAGACAGGTGATTTTTTTATGGCAGTTTTGAGGGAAGGTAAGGAGTTGCACTTTATTGATAGCCATTTTTGTGCCTTTGAAGTAGTACAACAGGTACATGCAGGCACTGGTCCCCTGAGTATCGTATAGACCAGGCCCATTGCAAGTTCAAGGTCAAGGTTATCAAGGTTATCTTTATTTGTCTCCCTTGGGAGAAATTTGTCTTGGAGACAGAGTCACAGCTGCATACAAATAACAGACATGTTCACATACGAAAAAGAAAAAACACCATGAAACACTCAACATACACAAAACAGAGATATTGCACACATTCCCTTGATCAAGTGCAACTATAGTCATTACAGTGCATTCGGCAATCCCTGATTGAGCATTTTAGTTGACAGGGGAACAAAATAGTGTTTAAATCTATTATATACACATCGTGGAGTTCTATACCTCCTACCGGATGGCATCAGCTCGTACTCTCGGTACAGTACATGCAAGGGGTCAGATACAATATTCCGAGCCTGTCTCACCACTGCTTGTTCAAAGATGGCCTGGGGAGTGATGGGTGGGGTGGACATGCCCATGATCTTCCCAGCCATGTTTGCTAGCCTATTTACTTGAGACTTGTATTTCACAGTTAGATTGCCAAACCAGCTGGATATACCGTATCTTAGGATTGACTCTATACTAGCTCTGTAAAAGGTCAACATGATATTTCTACTGACTCCAAAAAGCCTAAGTCTTCTGAGAAAGTGTAGACGTTGGTGTATCTTAGAACACAGTGTTGTAACATGCGTGTGCCAGCTCAGGTCCTCATCGATCTGTACTCCCAGATATTTATATGAGGGGACCTGTTTGATGTTATGGTCATGGACACTAATTATACTGTGGTCTCCTATGGACCTGGGGTCCACTATGACCTCCTCTGTTTTGTTTATATTTATTTTCAGATGGTGTAGATCACACCACTCTATAAACTTGTCTACTCCCTCTGTATGGCTGAGGATGTTATTATCACTCTTCAGCAGACTAAGTATCACAGTGTCATCGGAGAACTTGATAACAAATTGATTTGGATGTGAGCTGACACAGTCGTCCGTATACAAGGTAAACAGAAAAGAGGAACTGACTGTTCCTTGAGGCACCCCTGTACTACTCAGTGTCTCCTCTGAGAGCACCGAGTTAAATCTCACCCTCTGTGGTCTACTAGAGAGAAAAGAAAAATACCATTTCATTATAAAGGGGTTCACATTTAACTGAGCTAATTTACGCAACAGAATGTCTGGATGTATAGTATTAAAGGCCGAGCTGAAGTCGATAAATGTACTGCGTTTCTTAGAATATGCAAATTGATACTGGTCTAGCTGAGGTCCTACCTCCTTTCGGAGTTCCTCTGTCAGGATCCTCTCCAGTGCTTTTACTACATTAGATGTTATAGCCACAGGCCTATAATCGTTATGCTCTAGTGGACATGCTTTCTTCGGGATTGGGACTATCACTGATTTTCTCCAGATCTCAGGCACTGTATGTGAGTCTAGTGACAGTTGAAAAAGCCTGTGCCAGGCTGGGGCTAATTCCTCAGCACACGTTTTTAACAGGAAAGCATGCATTCCGTCCGGCCCTGTTGCTTTATCGGTCTGTATGGTTTTAAACACTTTACAGACTGTGTCCTGATCTATTACCATCCTGTTATTAACAGCATCACAGTTCAGTTCATTAATCACCTCATAGCATCCCTGAGAAGTATCACATTCAAATCGCATAAAGAAATTATTGAGCTCATTCGCTCTGGCGCTCTCATCTAGAGCAAAGATGGGCTTCCTCTCTGACTTCATATTAGTCATCTCCCAGAGTCTTTTTGTGTTCGAGTTGGCCAAGTCTTGTTCCGCTCGTTTTTTAAACTTATTTCTGGCTTCTCTCATTTTTATATTCAGTTCCTTCTGTGCAGCCTTTAAGGCTGCAGTGTCTCCTGATCTGAAGGCCACCTTTTTCCTATGTATACATTCCTTGATTTCATTCGTGAGGTATGGCCTATTATTATTAAACTTAGTTATTATTTTCTGTGGCACAATCATTTCAACACAGAAAGAAATATAAGCTGTAATAGCCTCGGTGGCTGTGTCAATGCTAGCATCCTCAAAGAAAATGTCCCAGTCAGTACATAAGAGCATCCTTTTAGCTCCTCAGTTGCGTCCCTAGACCACACATTTACTTTTTTACCGGTTTACTGGATTTAAAAACGGACCGGTACGTTGGCATGAGATAGACAGTGTTATGGTCGGACATGCATACATTTTGTTGTTGCTGTACTCTGTCCTCTACCCTGAGCCATTCCACCCTAACATAATGAGCAGAGGTTATGCTATAGGTGTGAGGTGTAGAAGTAGTCCAATTAGTTTATTTTGGGAGGTCTGTAGTAGTTTAGATTGTAATGACGATGTGCTACATGGTAGTACATCAACGTAATTACAATCTAAACTAGGCCTACTACAGATAACTACACTACCATGAGGCGCATGCATAGGCAAAATTACATTTGATGAGTGCTGCAGCTAGTATCCTCAGTGCATTCCTACTGACCTGTACACTGCCGTTTCCTGCATGTTTTGCTCCACCAAGGGGCTGCAAATTGTTTCTCAACCATTCTTAAAGCAATATGGCTTTTTCATCCAATATGGCAGATTCTATAAAAGAAAATACACAATATTACCAATGACTAAATGATACGGCTCTAATGCTTCAACAAGCATACTACTTTGTGGTGGTGTCTGCTGTGTGCTCTGTGACCTCAGCCTCTTTCTCAGCCCCTTTATGGTGTTTCCGAAGCCTCTGTTCGAGGAATCCAGCGGCTGGGTATTTTCCCCATCCTGGGGTGTACCGGATTCCCTGTAAAGAAATGAAAATCATTGGTGAATACAGATGAGGCACATTTTAATTTTTACAGTGTGGCCAGAAGATGTGGCTAGACAGGGTTTGTCTCTCTTATCTTAACCGTCTGATGACACCGGGCATAAAACAGCACAGACGTCCAGTAATGCTGGAAGATGAATTATATTATGTCAAGCTGACTGTTTTAGCATAAATGCCCCTAGAAAAAGTGAATTACTCACGATGCCAATGCTTGAGTCGTTCAATACAAGCAGGGAATCCCTGAAACAAAGATGTAGTCAGGGCCTTTTTGGTCTCAGAGGTAGTATTGTAAACACAGAGAAACTAAAATTACCAGCAGAGTCAAACTAGATTAAGTAAAACATGTGTTGCGCCCCAATATAATGGCTGTAGCATTGTCTGCAGAAAATAGGGGATCAGCATAAAACTAAAAACACTACTCAAAATGTGTTTTGGTACATGTGTTGTGCAAAGGGGAAAAGTGTTTTTTTCTAGCAAATATAGGTAAATGTCAGAAAGCAAAACATATGGGGCAACTTGCATGGAAGGTATTGGAATAAGTATTATGTTTCATGCTATTTGCATGCCTTGAACATCACTGCTAGGGTAATTTATTCAACTACTTTAACAACAAATAGCCAACACAGTGGTTGCTACAAACCACTGAATGCATTTGTTCATTGTTAATTTAGCACTATGTTTGCTATGTTGACTACCGGAATAAACAACTAATGCTAAAGCTGGGGAAATGTTAGTGTTGCAGTTATGGTATAATAGCCATGAAGGACACAGTAGTACTTTGGTTGTAATTTAGTAGCTTATATATGTAGCATTTAGACCCAGAACCGCATCCTCTCCATATATTTCATAACAGAAATACACACTACTACTTCAACAGAACAGCAAGTTTACATTAAAAAGCTTGCTGAGATGAGATCACAATGTCTCATTGACTGGCGTTAGCATAGCATTAGCATGTTAAGGTAGCCAACTACGTCACCTGGGGAATTGCGCCCCAGGAGATATTTACTAAATGCAATACTGGACACCCGGAGCACGTAATGACTCCCCAAACACAGATTGCTGACATTTTCATTTAGACAATTCGTCAAGGATGTCTTTGAATAGCACTTATGCTGATCCCAGGCTCTCCCGTCAAGGGACCGGGTGGTGGAAAGAGGTTTGGTCGGGGTTGTTGTTGCTAGTCCTAAGGGAAGTTTGGAGGTGCATGGCAGCCTTAAATGGGCCACCTCCCTGCAACTTCTCCTTTCTTCTAGGCCTCTTGGGCAGTGAGGGTTTGAGGTTAGGGTGCACATGGACAATGGTCTGTGTCGGTACCTGGAGGACCTACCCCTGCTGCCCAAGTACCCGGGGGCCACCCCTCACAGGGGGATGTGATAGTGTAGAATATGGAGGTATCTGTGGATGCAGGTTGTGACTGAGGGGATGGTGTGGGGAATTGTGGGGTGTAGTCGTAAAGGCCCCCCACATCAGTTTACCCTTGGGCCTCTGTGGTTGTGTGAAGGTGTGAGTATGAGAGTATTGTGCTAGGCAGTGTCAATATTGTGGGGCAGTCGTAAAGACACCCACATCAGGTTATACAGCCTCAGTCCTCATGCCCTGGGAGGGAGGGCAGAATCCATTTCTTGCGACCGACCGTACGTCGCGACGCACCGTCGGCCGGTCCTATTTACCGTCGGCCGGTCCTATTTAGGTCGGTCGGTCAGTATTTAGGTCGGTCGGTCAGTGTTTACGTCGGTCGGTCCTATTTAAACACTGACCGACCGACCGACCGACGGGTCGCAAGAAATGGATTCGGCTTTGATATTTTTTTTTCTGCTCTCGTTGGACTTAACTTTAAAAGTCCAATGGAACACCTCTTTGTAACGGGCTGCTGTAGCATAGTGGTCTAATCCCTCGCCTCTCTGTTCTTTTTTGCTGACGACGCTGGTTCAATTCCCGCTCGCGGCAGACCAAAATTATTATATTTTAGACAGACACACAGACAGACAGACAGACTGCCTGTCTGCCTGCCTAATGTATTGTAAATAATGTATTCATTCCATACGGCTATTTTTTTTAAATATAAAAACTTTTGTCTTTCGCGCGATTCGAACCAGCGTCGTCAGCACCAAAACATTGAGAGGCAAGTGATTAAACCGCTAGACTACAGCGGCAATACGTTACAAACAAGTGTTTCATTGGACTTATAAAGACAATAGCACTAGTGATGTGTCGGTCATGAGCTGCTCGATCATAAGAGCCGATTCATTGCCATGTCCGTGAATCGGATGGCTCACGTCTTGCAATGAGTCGGTTCACGGTCACGCCCCCCCCCCCCCCCCAACCCCCGGCACCCACAGTCGCACGCACTCACACACACACACACACACACAACGGATATCGTCGTCGATCGGGAGCTCAGCGAGCTGACACGTTTCTTCTGAGAAACTGAATGAATACAATAGCTAGCTATGCAATTGGTAACTTGGTATGCATTGCTAACTGATGGGAGTCGAGTGGCGCTAATAGTGTCTTTTGTCAAACGACAAACAGTATGAAATTCATACTGTTTGACAAAAGACACTTATTAGCGCCACTCGCTATTCATCGCGCCTATTCATACTATGAATAGGCTAGGACTAACGAGATGCAAAGTTGCAAACAACAACATCCAACATTTAGAATAGCTACCACACCACATAACAACAGTAGGCTAGTGTTGTGTGGTTAATGTACCTAAGCCAAAAAATAAAACCATGTATTTTTATACAAATGGAAGTGTACACTGTCTACAATTGCTTTCCCTTTTCACCTCCTTTATGATGATGAGTTCCTGTTTTTGGGCTGGCTATATATAAGTCTATATTTGTAGTTTTGTACGTCTCTAAATGTTATGATGAATTGAACAAGTTGGACACTCTTGTAAACAAGTATAATGTTTTATTGGTCGTCCACTCACAGTTGTACAGTTTTTTTTGTTTTGAGTTGTGCTTGGAATGTACTGTAATTCTGCAAACTGTTAATAAGTACAGTGTACAGTGTTTTACAAAACCAAATTACTGTTAATAAATATTTCAATCAAATCAATCAATCTGCATGGCAGTACAGTGTTTGGCAATTACTTAAGGAGGATTAGGCTACAGTAAATACACTTTGTAACTTTAAATTATTATGTTTGATTGTGTTTTGGTTTTATTTTAACATCTGTTTTACAGTGAGAGTGCTATAATGTCCTATATGGAATGTCTGGAGTCAAACTAGGGGTTTTTGATGATTCTGAATCCATTGCAATAATCAGTTGTGCACAAAAACAATCCAGTGTCAAACTATAGGTGTTTTCATGATTCTGAAACAAAAACAAATTATTTGCCATAAAAACACAGCCTATCTTTCTTCTGAGAAACTGAATGAATACAATAGCTAGCTATGCAATTGGTCACTTCACTTGGTATGCATTGCTAACTGATGGGAGTCGAGTGGCGCTAATGAGTGTCTTTTGTCAAACATTATGAAATTCATACTGTTTGACAAAAGACACTTATTAGCGCCACTCGCTATTCATCACGCCTATTCATACTATGAATAGGCTAGGACTGAGATGCAAAATCCTACATTTAGCTACCACAACAACTGTTACAATTTACAATTTACAATTTAGGCATTTAGCAATCCAGAGCGACTTACATTAAGCAAGAACAAAAAGCATGGGAATACATCACATAAAAGCATTTATCATGAAACATGCGTAAGCTAAGAAAGTAACAGTGGAATATCTATATAATGAAACTATACATGCACTATACATATAAACTATACATATTTACTACTATGCTATACATATGTACTATGGCGTGCTATGACTATATACAATGCAATTATAGTGCTGTCTACATAACATGCTATAAGTCTGTGTCAAATGCTATCTACTGTTGTGTGGTAAATGTTAGTAGTACCTAAGCCAAAAAATAAAACCATGTATTTTTATACAAATGGAAGTGTACAAGACACAAACCACTTTATATGTCTTTTATTAAAGTCCACATACAGAACAGGGACTGCCTAGAGTTCTCATCGGGCCTGAAAATGAAGGCCCGGACCTACCCTACCCTAACTCAGGAAAAAGAAAAATGCCACTATAAAATAACCTAACTGTTAATAAATATTTCAATCAAATCAATCAATCTGCATGGCAGTGGCAGTACAGTGTTTGGCAATTACTTAAGGAGGAGTTCAGTAAATACACTTTGTAACTTTAAATTATTATGTTTGATTGTGTTTTGGTTTTATTTTAACATCTGTTTTACAGTGAGAGTGCTATAATGTCCTATATGGAATGTCTGGAGTCAAACTAGGGGTTTTTGATGATTCTGAATCCATTGCAATAATCAGTTGTGCACAAAAACAATCCAGTGTCAAACTATAGGGGTTTTCATGATTCTGAAACAAAAACAAATTATTTGCCATAAAAACACAGCCTATTAACTCTACATCTGAACTCATAATGTAATAATCAGCTCATACATTATAAAGACATTATTGCATTATGAAGTTTTATTACAGTATGAGTCGCCTATGTGGAGGTTCTTAATGTAACACATTATTACATTATAGAAAAATCTATTAAGTTATGTGCTCGTCTTTTAATTACATTATGAGCTGATTATTACATTATGAGTTCAGATGTAGAGTTGCTGGCCGCCTCAGCTCCATATATGGAGATCTAGGTGATGATCCAGTCTTTTCAATGTATGGCTATCCAGGGTTTGATGAGGTCAGTGTCGGGATCTTATATCATATGGAAACGGCCATATATGGTGGTGTGACGTGTCATGAGGCGTGACCATATATGGAGGCATGACACGAGGCGTGACATGACACACTTACTGACTGACTGACGGGAAATGCAGGTTTTCATAGTAAATTAAATGCATATGGTCGTGTGTCTGTGGTCTATGGTCTGGGCATGGTGTGTGTGGGACAGGGGTACGGGGTTATAGCAACTTATTACATTACTTAAATGCCTTGATATCATTATGTTATAATCGACCATATAGGCCTAGCCTATTATTGCATATCATTTTATTATTGTTAGATTTGCATTTCTTCAAATATGCACACTTATACCACCAACTAATAAGCTTTCAATTAAAATATTACCTACAACAAACTACTTCAAACTTTTCCAAACCGACCACGTAATTATGTTTAAGCACAGATGGTACTATATACACCCGGCATTTAAGCGCGCACCAACAAGTGCGTGTCGTGCACGCGCATTATATTTCGCGTGCGTGTATGTGCGCTTGTGCACGTGGAAGCCGGAAATAAAAGCACTTCCGGTCCCTCCCCTTGCGAGACTGCAGCTGGGTGCTATTGTCTTTATAAGTCCAATGAAACACTTGTTTGTAACGTATTGCCGCTGTAGTCTAGCGGTTTAATCACTCGCCTCTCAATGTTTTGGTGCTGACGACGCTGGTTCGAATCGCGCGAAAGACAAAAGTTTTTATATTTAAAGGGATTGTGACATTTAAAACACATTTTTGTAGATTTTTTGGCTTTTTTGGCTTTTCTTGACATCAATTTCACAAAAAAAAAACGAAGTTTGAACATTCAGTGTATTCTCTGCTGTCTGGACTCTTGTGAATAATTATGCAAAAATGTCTCATCTGGTTGGACGGCAGGGATATACGTAGATCCCGGCTAAACCTCTGCCCCCTCCACTCTGCTCCCTGCCTAGTGCCTACCCTCTCTTCTCCACTTCCTCATTGTCAACCGCGACTTTGTTTCTTTGTAATACTTACTAATAATGTCTTCTAGAGAAAAATCAATCTGCTCTGTTGTTGGCTGTGGATACCAACTTACACTGGATACCAACTGGCCTAGATGACTCTTTTATTTTTGAGACGTTCCTACCACGTTGTCAAAGAAGCGCATCTTGGGTTGACAGGAAAGGGGGAATTACCGACATCTACAGGCTAAAATAATGTGTTTTTCCATGGCTTCTCAGGATGAACTTTACACATGCACAAAAACTCGTGTCAAGAAATACTGGAGTGGAGTTGAGTGTTCAAACTTTTTAGACACGTTTGAAGGACCATGGCCAAGACTTTTAATGTTGTTAAAATTATGTTATAAATCATGTCATAATACCTTTAAAAAAAATAGCCGTATGGAATGAATACATTATTTACAATACATTAGGCAGGCAGACAGGCAGTCTGTCTGTCTGTCTGTGTGTCTGTCTAAAATATAATAATTTTGGTCTGCCGCGAGCGGGAATTGAACCAGCGTCGTCAGCAAAAAAGAATAGAGAGGCGAGGGATTAGGTTACAAAGAGGTGTTCCATTGGACTTTTAAAGTTAAGTCCAACGAGAGCAGAAAAAAATATATCAAAGCCGAATCCATTTCTTGCGACCCGTCGGTCGGTCGGTCAGTGTTTAAATAGGACCGGCCGACGGTCCGTCGCGACCGTCAGTCGCGACGTAAACGTAAACGTAAACACTGACCGACCGACGTAAACACTGACCGACCGACCTAAATACTGACCGACCGACCTAAATAGGACCGGCCGACGGTAAATAGGACCGGCCGACGGTGCGTCGTGACGTACGGTCGGTCGCAAGAAATGGATTCTGCCCTTGCTGTGCCCTGGTGTGTTTTTTTTTTTTTTTTAACTTGTCTGCGGTATATGCTCACTATGTATTGTGTCATCGTCGGGGCGACTATGCAATTGGGGGGGATGGATTGTATACTGTAGCAGTATGGGCGTCGACTTCTACTCTGCCCATCCTCCTCCCAGTAATCAGTGAGCTGATTGCTTGCAGTATTTAAGCAGCACACACTCTGCCTGTGTTAGATTCTCCTCAGTCGATGTGTGTTCCCGAACAGAGCTGGCCCTTTGGGCTTCAGCAAGCCACGCGTTCCCACAGCGTGTGTGTGTGTCATGAAGGACCCTTCATGACAATTATCCCTCAAACAAGGCTGGCCTAATGGGCTTCAGTATTGTTTGTTTCATTATGCCCAAGCCAGTCTGTGTGCTACCGTCCGTCTCTGCACGGACGGCACCCCCCCCCCCCCCCCCCCCCCCTTGTGTGCCTGGAGGCTGCCTGTGCATCCTGCCCCTAAATGAGTGGGCTTGGTGAAAAGAAGCCACGCTGCTGTTTTGCCTTGTCAGAATAATCGCTCAACACTGACCAACCACTGATCCACTACTCAAAGGAAGAAACATTATAATTGTTTATGAACTGGGAATGTTCTATTGGAACCTGTTTATGGAGACCTGTTTGTGTAACAGTGTAACCCTGTGTTGTCTGGATGCTCATTTAACGTGTTTTAACTCTCTCTTTGCTAGTTCCGGTGCTGAGGCCTCCGGGTCTGGACCAGGCGACGCCCGTTCCAGTGGTAGTGGTATCCCCTTTCCTTTTATTGTGTGCCATGAGTTGTCTTTGCTGTGTTCTACGGTTTGGGGTGCCACTACCCTGGGCGGGTTAGCTGGTCCCCTGTCCCCCTGGTAACCTTCAACACCGGTCCCTGAGTGTCCCAATCTGTACCTCTGAAGTACTTAAATACTAATAACTTGTTTATGTCCAAGAAACATCCTGATCTTTTACCATGAAGTGAATAAAGCTTTGTACTTTGGTTACACACGTTTCTGCCTTGCCTATCTATATATACTGTTACTGAATCTGTGTTTGGGGAGTCATTACGTGCTCCGGGTGTCCAGTATTGCATTTAGTAAATATCTCCTGGGGCGCAATTCCCCAGGTGGCGTAGTTGGCTACCTTAAGCAATACCACCTCACCACACTTGCTTGGTAATTAAGCTCCCAGTCCCAGCCTGTGTAGTTTGTAGACAACAACAACGTGGTGGTCTGGTGGCAATGGCATAGACATAAAAATGAACACAAACCTTTTAATGTAATGGCACACTGAAAGTATAATCCTTTTGGTTCAATTGTCCTCCTGACTCCTCTCCTCTCAATGCTCTGACTGCTGCTGGCTTGCTGGCGCTGCGCGGGCTTTTTCCAACGATTCAAACACTTCCTGATAAGTGACGCCACTACTCACTACGTCACATGCGCATTGTCCAAACAGCGCTCCCCCCCCCAACCAACCAACCAACCAACCACCACCGCGCACGCGCACGCACGCACAATATTATGAGCAGTGCATTACTACAACTTAATGTATTATAGGCCTAAATATTTTGACAGGAATTTTCATAGCAATGTCAAAGGGACATTTATTTCACAGTAAGGTATAGTATATTTATTAGGATTGCAATAATATCATTGTTTATTGTTTACAGTTGCGAGTGTGACCCATAATTTGGAGGTATTGTAATATGGAACTATGATAAGAAAAATATTACACACAAAAAAAAATGACCTATAAAAATACAGTATACAGTTTTTGGGTTTAATTGTCTCCACCAGGCCGAAGGCATGGGGAGAGAGTGTGTTTTGCACTCTGTCCGTCCGTCAGTGTGTACAGCTAATCTCCGGCACCGTTGGCGCGGCCGATGCCAAACTTTCCACACACACTCCCTGGATTCCAGCGACGAACCTCTGCCCCAATTTTTCCACAACGGCCTGTTATAGCACCACCATGAGGCCGACTTTTGCAAAACACATTTATTTATATTACTCGTACATATTTTATCCATACATCACGCAAATCAGTATACACCATCTCTATAGTCATGTGATCAACACAGACCACTCCGCGATCCCATATTCCATCGCCATTGGCTAAGATTGCCTTCCAAAGTTCTGCAGATTTGTCCGTTTTGAACAAAATGCCTCAAATCATGAACAGTGTGCGATTTCCGTGAACTTATGCACGCACATTACCACTAGGCAGAGGAAGAAATACGACTTAAAAAAGCGGACTCATGGTGGCGCTATAACAGACCAATTAATTACCTATAATTTCTGCAGAACTTAAACGCTTACTTTAAATTACTCGGGATAGCGTCTGCTAAATGCCTAAATTGTAAATTTGTCAATTGCTATTATCCTGGTTACTGTCAATTTTAATATTTTACATTTTTATGAAGTATTTAATCAATCAGTCAATCAATCAATGAATTAATAAAAAACTAGAAAAAAAATTTCAAGAAATTTTACTGGGTGCCTGAAGCTCGCCAAGTCTGTGCAGCATTTGAGCCACGGACCACCATTTGATGACATTTAGCCTCTCAGAAGGGTCCATTTGGTTACATGTGAGCCAGGAGGTCTCCTCATTGACTTCCAATGGGGTATTTTGTCTTAGTTTATTGCGCATTACGTTGCCACCAACATTCTAATGCTAACATGCTAATACTAACATGCTAACATTTTAATGCTAACATGATAATGCTAACATGTTAATGCTAACATGATATCAAGCTAAAATGCTAACATGCTGCTAACATGCTATCATGCTAACATGCTAATGCTATCATGCTAACATTCTAATGCTAACATGCTAACATGCTAATGCTATCATGCTAACATGCTAATGCTAACATGCTAATGCTATCATGCTAACATGCTAATGCTAACATGCTAATGCTAACATGCTAACATGCTAATGCTAACATGCTAACATGCTAATGCTATCATGCTAACATGCTAATGTTAACATGCTAATGCTATCATGCTAACATGCTAATGCTAACATGCTAATGCTAACATGCTAATATGCTAACATGCTAATGCTAACATCATAATGCTATCATGCTAACATGCTAATGCTAACATGCTAACATGCTAATGCTAACATGCTAATGCTATCATGATAACATGCTAATGCTAAGATGTCTGAGCTGTAAGGGTCCATTTGGTTTTGTTCAGGGGGGCGGCCCGGTTCCGGCGAGCCGCCCTGCTTCTGAAACGGTCGAGAAATGACAGAGTTACGTGTTTCCCCGATTTTCTCCATTGACTTTCAATGTGTGTGTGTGCGTGCACATGTGTGCATGTGCGTGCATGTGCGTTCGTGTGTTCGCGTGTTTGAGAGGTGGTCAACTTGACCTTGAATCATTAACAAAGTATCAATTTCACCTGGGCTAGGGCTAGTCTATGCGAATGCAAACACTATTGAAAGTTAAAACCACACTGATTCAGTGAGAGAACGTATGTCCGAACAAATTGCTCTATCGCAAAAAGTAAACGTCAAATGCGATTTTTGTTTTCGCCGTGAGTGACCCGAGACATTGAGGTACGCCGTGTGCGATCGTGGTATTGGTACGATAAAAAACGTGGTTATGAGAGCGAGTTAAGAAATTGTGTTTGTGATGAAAAAATTGCTGACTCATTCTGGCATTTAACATGGAGTTGTATGACACATTATGATGGTACACCTGTCGCTTTCAGGGCTGTAGTTCACGTACCGTATGAATCTGGGCTGTGGTTGTGACATTGGGTGAAAGAGGACGAGTGTGGCTACAAAATTACCGAAACCCATGCGTGTAAAGTGAATATTTTGGCCGTGAGGACGATTTGTTCGGAGAATTTCGCTACAGTCTTCACAATGTCTTGTCCCTCTGACCCGCTCTCTCTCTGGGCGTGCGACACTGCGAGTCGAGATTTTTGCTCAGACCACACACACTTTGAACTGCGGTAGCGGGCAAACCGTGCAACGTATTCGAATTCCGTCTGAACCACAACAAAGTCGATGGCCTCGTGTGCTGTTTGAGGTTTAAATCGTGTTTCTACGTAACAGTATGCCAGAGCAATGTGGCTCCAAAGTAACGTGTCGTTTTCTGTTTTTACCCGCGTTTCCCCATTGACTTTGCATGGGGCATTTTTCGCGTCGTTTATTGCGAATTACGTCGGCACGGTAACCCGAAACGGAAAGAAAAGCACAAGCACACCATTCCCGGCCGAGCCGCACGTTTCGATGTATATATTGTGGGGCTTTGGTAAACCGTGCGGCCGGCCGTAGACGTCGAAGTTTCGTGTCTTAATAATAATAATAACTAGAAACAAAATTTCAAGAAATTTTACTGGGTGCCTGAAGCTCGCCAAGACTGTGCAGCATTTGAGCCACGGACCACCATTTGATGACATTTAGCCTCTCAGAAGGGTCCATATGGTTACATGTGAGCCAGGTCTCCCCATTGACTTTCAATTTATTTATTGCGCATTGCGTTGCCACCAACATTCTAATGCTAACATGCTAACATGCTAACATGCTAATGCTAACATGCTAATGCTATCATGCTAATGCTATCATGCTAACATGCTAATGCTAACATGCTAATGCTAACATGCTAATGCTATCATGCTAACATGCTAATGCTAACATGCTAATGCTATCATGCTAACATGCTAATGCTAACATGCTAACATGCTAATGCTAACATGATATCATGCTAACGCTAACATGCTAATGCTATCATGCTAACATGCTAATGTTAACATGCTAATGCTAACATGCTAATGCTATCATGCTAACATGCTAATGCTATCATGCTAACATGCTAATGCTAACATGCTAATGCTATCATGCTAACATGCTAATGCTAACATGCTAACATGCTAATGCTAACATGATATCATGCTAACGCTAACATGCTATCATGCTAACATGCTAATGCTAACATGCTAATGATATCATGCTAACATGCTAATGCTAACATGCTAATGCTATCATGCTAACATGCTAATGCTAACATGCTAATGCTAACATGATATCATGCTAACGCTAACATGCTAATGCTATCATGCTAACATGCTAATGCTAACATGCTAATGCTATCATGCTAACATGCTAATGCTAACATGCTAACATGCTAATGCTAACATGCTAACATGCTAATGCTAACATGCTAATGATATCATGCTAACATGCTAATGCTAAGATGTCTGAGCTGTAAGGGTCCATTTGGTTTCGTTCAGGGGGGCGGCCCGGTTCCGGCGAGCCGCCCTGCTTCTGAAACGGTCAAGAAATGACAGAGTTACGTGTTTCCCCGATTTTCTCCATTGACTTTCAATGTGTGTGTGTGCGAGTGGTGGTCAACTTGGTCTAAGTGCATGGAGCAAGTTTCAAGACTGTAGCATGTTGCAAACAAAAGTTATAGCTGTGTAAAGGCCAGCCAATAGGAATACAGAGGGGCGGAGCTTAAGCAATTAAGCCATTACAGCTTGTTCCTCTTGATGGTCTACGTCCATGTACCAAAGTTTGAGGCTGTAGCATGTTGTAAGCAATAGTTGGAGCTGTGTAAAGGCCAGCCAATAGGAAGACAGGGTTTGTGTGTGTGCGTGCACGTGCGTGTGTGTGTGCGCTCAGGCGGGCAACCCGGTTCTGGCGAGCCACCCCGCGTCTGAAACGGTCGAGAAATGACAGAGTTACGTGTTTCCCCGATTTTCTCCATTGACTTTCAATGTGTGTGTGTGCGTGCACATGTGTGCATGTGCGTGCATGTGCGTTCGTGTGTGCGCGTGTTTGAGAGGTGGTCAACTTGACCTTGAATCATTAACAAAGTATCAATTTCACCTGGGCTAGGGCTAGTCTATGCAAATGCAAACACTATTGAAAGTTAAAACCACACTGATTCAGTGAGAGAACGTATGTCCGAACAAATTGCTCTATCGCAAAAAGTAAACGTCAAATGCGATTTTTGTTTTCGCCGTGAGTGACCCGAGACATTGAGGTACGCCGTGTGCGATCGTGGTATTGGTACGATAAAAAACGTGGTTATGAGAGCGAGTTAAGAAATTGTGTTTGTGATGAAAAAATTGCTGACTCATTCAGGCATTTAACATGGAGTTGTATGACACATTATGATGGTACACCTGTCGCTTTCAGGGCTGTAGTTCACGTACCAAATGTATCTGGGCTGTGGTTTTGACATTGGGTGAAAGAGGACGAGTGTGGCTACAAAATTACCGAAACCCATGCGTGTAAAGTTAATATTTTGGCCGTGAGGACGATTTGTTCGGAGAATTTCGCTACCGTCTTCACATTGGCTTCTCCCTCTGACCCGCTCTCTCTCTGGCCGTGCGACACTCTATATCGAGATTTTTGCTCAGACCAAACACACTTTGAACTGCGATAGCGGGCAAACCGTGCAACGTATTCGAATTCCGTCTGAACCACAACAAAGTCGATGGCCTCGTGTGCTGTTTGAGGTTTAAATCGTGTTTCTACGTAACAGTATGCCAGAGCAATGTGGCTCCAAAGTAACGTGTCGTTTTCTGTTTTTACCCGCGTTTCCCCATTGACTTTGCATGGGGCATTTTTCGCGTCGTTTATTGCGAATTACGTCGGCACGGTAACCCGAAACGGAAAGAAAAGCACAAGCACACCATTCCCGGCCGAGCCGCACGTTTCGATGTATATATTGTGGGGCTTTGGTAAACCGTGCGGCCGGCCATAGACGTCAAAGTTTCGTGTCTTGATTATTACGATTATTAAGTATGTATTGCGGATTTCAACCTGTGTTTCTGCCATTGCATGGCAGGCACCCAGAATTAAGTATTGGTTGCGGATTTCAACCTGTGTTTCTGCCATTGCATGGCAGGCACCCAGAATGAATATACATGTTAATTTCATGTATTTCATTTATTTCATTAGTCAAAATGAATGTATTACATGTGCTTAAACACTAAAAAACAAAAAGGTTGGATTTTCATCATAGCCGATGGCGGCCATTTTTGATGTGGCCATTGCGCCATTCGTGGCACTATGGCGGACAAGCACCTCATTGATCTTTCATGTCTAGGGACCCATTGACTTAGTTCAAGTGAGAAATTCCCCCAACACCAAATTGCGATAGGGTCTACAGGCAGGTACTGGACTATTTAGATTTAAATGCAATGTAATGTAGTTTAGATTTAAATGTAATGTAATGTAGTTTAGATTTAAATGTAATGTAATATAGTTTAGATTTAAATGTAAACGGATAATAATGTGGTCCCCGCAGAGGGAGAGTTCATACCGATACAACATATGTTTGTTCTGCTTTCTTTCAGTGAAGAAAAGTCATTTCTAGCGTTTCTAAACCACACGATATGCGCTGCTGAGCCGTTTGTTCTTCCTGCTGACAAAAAGTGGCTGTGTTGTCGATCTACAAGTCCACAAGCACCGCTGCAGCATGTATCCACGGCGCGTTGTGCACTTGTATATCGGCTCGCGTTCGGTACGGGTAAACCACACCATCATGAGGAAGTGCTAACAAGTTACGGGCGCGGACAGAAAGCAGCTTGTTTTGTGCTTCTTGTGCAAAGAACATCCTCCTGGCTTGTTTCAGATCAACCTGGATGAGGAAGTGCAAATGAGAATTATGAAGTAAAACCAGCGCAACGCTTTCATCGACCAGACCCATGCATGACTGTCGGAGCAGTGGCGAAAATGCAGACTCAAATGTCACGTTAAGTAAGAAATCTCTCACTCTCTCCCTCTCCTTCTCTCTCTCTCTCTCTCTCTCTCTCTCTCTCTCTCTCGTCACGTAGCCATGGTTCATGAGTCAAGGCGCAACTACAGCCTGTTTTATGCGATCACTACATTTACAATCAAAACGTATATAAACATTCCGATTTCAAATATAAAGTACTCACAATTTGTCCCACGGGTGTTAGTTAGTTGCTGCATCAGCGATCAGCACTGCTGCATCCCGCGTTGTTTAATAAAAAGCATTTTTTTATCCGAGCTGTTATTTTGCCATTGGCTTTGAACTACGCGCCCCTATCGATCAGGAGGAGGGTGGCACTCGGTGTGTTCGATATAGGCACGCTGACCGCCCTGCCAATACAGACTAATAGGTGAGTGCGCTCCCGGTGTGCAACTGTGGATTTCCCAAACGAACCCCGTTTGAAAAAAGTAGCCGGGGCGCTCGGATAAAAATGCTTTTTATTAAACAACGCATTTGCAGCAACTAACTAACACCCGCGGGACAAATTGTGAGTACTTTATGTTTGAAATCGGAATGTTTATATATACGTTTTGGTTGTTAATGTAGCGACCGCGTAAAACGGGCTGTAGTTGCTTATCATGACAGTCATGTTTCAGGGCTATCTCGTCTCGTAGTTGTGGCGTTCACTGTTTACCGTCCCCGATGTATGTCGTCTCTCTCCTGCCTCTTTAACAGATGTCGCCCAAATGAAACTATTCGTTTTAATTTGTAGGCAGTAATTAGTAAAGAAAAGTGTGACTGAATGTCACTGGAAGATATTCATGATTCTCTGTTGTGTGTGTGAGCCACTGACTGAAGCCTGCAATCAGCCAATGACGTATTGCACTTATTACATTGTTGCACTGTTACTAGTTCACATTTGGTGAATGAAGCCTGATTCTTGATTTGGAGTCATTATATCCAGAGAGCCTGAACCCATTAAGTAGGAAACATGTTTGTTTCCCAAACTGTAATTTATAGGTATGTTATTATTTGTAGGCTACCAGTCCATGAGACTGTGATATGACTTATTAATTTCAGTAGTATTGGCCTCTTGGTTATCTCTGATATTTGATTTATTTGCAACAGTAGTCTGTTCATGTTCTCATCACATTTTGAGAATAAAAGCCTCATTTTGTAACTTAATTTTATTAATAATCATTCCATGTCATGACAATAATTTTGTTCAATGAGGTTTGGCCTTTCCTAGATGGAAATGTAGTCCGTTTTCTGTGTGTTTCCTACATTTTTAGGACCAACATTATTTGGGCTTGCGGCCCTTGGACTTTTGCTGAGTGGCCCCTGAGCCATCTTAAGTTGAGTAGCCCTGGTTTAGATCAACTGATAAAGGCCAGAAAAGCCAAACTGAGCTCATGCAAGTTTGAGTCAGATATGTTTTATTTCCCTTTTTGTTCTGCATTACAGTTTGATTCACTGAGGCAGGTTCACAGCCTTTAGAGTGAGAGACTGTGTGTGTGTGTGTGTGTGTGTGTGTGTGTGTGTGTGTGTGTGTGTGTGCTTGTTGGGGGGAGGCGTGTCCACTCAGTGTAAAGTGTGTGTGTGTGTGTGTGTGTGTGTGTGTGTGTTTGTGTGCTTGTTGGTTGGGGGCGTGTCCACTCGGTGTAAAATGTGTGTGTAGGGGGCAGGGGCATGTACATACTCAGTTTCACACACACACACACACACACACACACACACACACACACACACACACACCAGGGCCGGATTTAGCCAGCCCCACTAAGGTGGGCAGACAGAACCCCCCGAAATGCATAGAAAACTATGCTATCATCATATCAGTTCATCTATCTTCTTCTCCTTCTTTGACCAACAGTATGCTAACCCAATTGCCCTTCCTGACACTACCCTCTGCATTTACCCGGGCTTGGGACAACTGGTGCAACACAGGAAATGCTTTCTCGTATGTCTTCATGTGTTTCGACACAGTGGCATGCAGGTCTGTTTCGTTTGCACAACATAAGTTCCCTTTTCAGAGTTGCGTAGTCTGTTCCAGTTCCAGGAAGAGCATGCTGGGGTAGCCCCAAACCTCACTTTGACCCCGTATTATTGCTTATAGCAGCTTTAAGTAAAAGTAGCAATACTGCAACATATAAATATTCTGTTAGAACTAAAAGTGTGGAATTCAAAATGTACTCAAGAAAAAATACAAAAGTATTGGCTTCAAAATGTACTTACAGTAGGCCTACTCATTGTGCAGAATGTCCCCTTTTCCAGATGTATAATAATCTTTTGAAAATAGCTAATCTACAATCTCACAATCCGTCGCATGGTGACACACGTGTCTCTAGCAGCTCGCCGCCGCACCGGGTCGCCTCGGCGGACACCGGCCAGGCCCGCGCTCGGGGCGCCCGAGGGCTCCCTCCACGAGACCGCGAGTCCAAGCCCCCCGGGGCTCGGCCGCGTCCCAACCTACTCACACAACGACCTCAGATCAGACGAGAGGACCCGCTGAATTTAAGCATATTACTAAGCGGAGGAAAAGAAACTAACAAGGATTCCCCCAGTAGCGGCGAGCGAAGAGGGAAGAGCCCAGCGCCGAATCCCCGCCCGCAGTGGGCGCGGGAAATGTGGCGTACAGGAGACGGCCGTCGCCCGGGTGTCGATCGGGGGCCTGAGTCCTTCTGATAGAGGCTCAGCCCGTGGACGGTGTGAGGCCGGTAGCGGCCCCCGTCGCCCCGGGGCACCGTCTCCTCGGAGTCGGGTTGTTTGCGAATGCAGCCCAAAGTGGGTAATGTATGTTTTGTAATAATAATCCAAATCTACAAAGTAACTAGTAACTAAAGTTTTCAAATAAATAGTGTGAGTAAAAGTACAATATATATATATATATATATATATATATATATTGTGGAGTCTCTGTGAGAAATGAACAGGCGGAACAGGGAACTGCAGCACTTGGAACCGGCTGATTTATTGAATAGCAGTCAGTGAGATCACATTCAATGATAGGAGAAGCCCCACATCAGTCTCTTGGGCAGGTTACAGAACATACAGTATTATTTGCTTCCCAGGCATCCTTCGACAGCCTGGAGAAGGGCGAGAAACATCGGTTAGTATCAACTCAGGTTATACAGTCTTCTTACGGCACGTCTCCTCTCTGGAGGGCTCTTTATAATAGGAAACAATAAGAATAATAAGATATGACGGCGGAGTCTTGCTTCGTGACGTCGTCAGTATTTAGCCTTTACTGTAGAGGATCTTCTCCCATAGCGGGGGTTCAAGTCCAAGCGAGCACCAGCCGTTGAGCCTACCGGCGTATATAACGAGTGCCTGCTTGCTAGGCAGTTCTCGATGCAATGTCTGTGTGGAATTAAATAGGTTTCCTTCCGACCTTTTAGTATGGGTTCCAGTTGTCTTCGATGTGGCAGGGCTGCCCCCCTGTTGCGTCGCGATAACTGTGAACTCCCGGAACTCCCGTTCCTAATTCATTCATTCATCCGTGTCGTCCGAGGTCTCTATCCTGTGGACATTCCCTGGCCCGATCCTGAAAGCCCCCCGACGGTTTGCGTGTGCGTGCCTCCGTGAGCGTGTGTGTGTGAACCAGCCGCTGTCAGACTGACTATTAAGTCTTCCTTTTATACGCCGGGTGTGGCCGCTTGCTGGTTTGGGCGCGGTCCGTCCATCAGCTCAATCTGGTGGAGGAGGAGGTTCGGGACGTAGACATCCCCTATTAGGCGGCCGAGGGCGTGTCTTACGATCCGAGACGTCTTCTGTCTGACAGCTTGTCTGGTTGCCCTGGCAACGCACTTACCATCGCGGGGTGTCGCTCGCGAGACCCCACACACTCCCCCCCTAAGATCCTCGCTGAGGCGAGGGGCTTTATTTTCTTCCTCTTCTTCATACATCCTGGACATCGCATCTGCATGGCGTATGTCTTTACCGGGTCTGTGTTCTACCGTGAACGTGTAGTTCTGTAGTTCTAGGAACCAACGTGTGACCCGCTCGTTCCGATCTTTGTTTGTGGACATCCACTTGAGGGGTGCGTGGTCGGTTACTAAGGTGAACCTTCGCCCCCACAGGTAGTACCGTAGGTGGTGGATTGCCCACTTCACTGCGAGGCACTCTTTCTCCACTGTAGAGTAGTTCCTCTCGTGTTTGAGCAACTTTCTACTTATGAACGTGACTGGGTGTTCGTCTCCCTCTAGCGTCTGGGCCAGGACAGCACCGATTCCTGTGTTAGACGCGTCTGTGTGGAGGACGAAAGGGACATTAAAGTCAGGTGTAATCAGGACTGGGCTTCCACAGAGGGCGTCTTTCAACGCTTGAAATGCGCACTCTGTTCCCTCGGTCCATTTTACGTGGTGTGGTAGACTTTTTTTTGTGAGATCGTGTAACGGGCTGGCGGTGGCGGCAAAGTCTTTTACGAATTTTTGATAGTACGACACCAGGCCGAGGAAAGACTTCACTTGTTTTTTTGTGGCGGGCCGTGGCCAGTTCTGTATTCTCTCTATTTTTTTCTCTTGTGGCTTAATGCAGCCGCGTCCAATTGTATAGCCTAAATAGTCTGTTTCGGTCCAGGCTATGCGACTCTTCTTGGCGTTAACGGCTAAGCCTGCCTGGCGTAGGGCGTTGAGCACGGCATCTAGCCTTTCTAGGTGCTGCCGCCAGGTGGCGCTATGGATGATCACATCGTCCAAATATGCCGCCGCATAGGCGCTATGGGGTCTCAGGACTTTGTCCATTAATCGTTGGAAGGTCGCCGGAGCTCCGTGTACACCGAAGGGCATGACTTTATATTGAAACAGCCCATCTGGGGTGGTAAATGCTGTTTTTGGTTTGGCTCGCTCGGTGAGACCAACTTGCCAATACCCTTTCGTCAGGTCTAAAGTACTGATGTGTCTAGCGGGGCCCAGCCGTTCAATTAGCTCGTCTACGCGAGCCATGGGGTAGGCATCAAACTGCGATATCTCATTTAATTTCCTAAAATCGTTACAGAAACGTAGGCTCCCATCTGGTTTGGGAACGATAACTATGGGGCTCGACCAGGGGCTGTGTGACTCTTCTATGACGTCTAGCTCGAGCATTTTCTTCACTTCCTCCTGTATGGCCCGCCTACGAGTTTCCGGGATCCTGTACGGGCGTAGCCTGACTACCTTACCCGGGGTTGTATCGATGTCGTGTTTTACTACCGAGGTGCGTCCGGGTAGCTCGGAGAAAACATCTCTGTTCCGGTCTAAGAGCTCTCGGATATCCTGTCGTTGTTGCGGGGCCAAGCCTTCTCCTACAGCAACGGGTGGAGTCTGGGGAGGGGGGCGGGTCAACAGAGCAGGTAGCGGAACAGTTTCCGGCGGATACCACTTTTTCAGAATGTTTATATGGTATACCTGCTGGCCCCGTCTCCTCCCTGGTTGGGCCACTCGATAATTGACGGGACTGAGCTTCTTTATAATCTCGTATGGACCTTTCCAGCGAGCTAGGAATTTACATTCTGTCGTGGGGACAAGGACGAGGACCTGGTCCCCAGGCTTGAATTCTCTCACTTGTGCGCCTCTATTATACACTCTACTTTGTGCTGCCTGCGCCTCTGCCATATGTTGTCGCACAAGCGGCCAGATGCGGCTGGCGCGCGCCTGTAGTATTTCTACATGTTCGATGACATTTCGCAGTGGGGAGGGCTGACTCTCCCATGTCTCTTTTGCGATATCTAGCAATCCGCGGGGCTGTCTCCCATACAGGAGCTCGAACGGGGAGAAGCCTGTGGATGCCTGTGGTACTTCTCTTATGGCAAACAGTACATATGGGATGAGGCGGTCCCAATCTTTTCCGTCCTCTTCGGCTACTCTCTTTAGCATTTTCTTCAGTGTGTGATTAAATCGTTCTACCAGCCCATCGGTCTGAGGGTGGTAGGCAGATGTACGTATTTGTTTCACTTTCAGCCAGCTATAGAGCGCCTTGATGACCCGTGAGACGAAACATGTCCCTTGGTCCGTCAGGATCTCGTCTACTAAGCCTACTCTACTAAAGAGCATCATGAGCTCGTGTGACACTGTTTTGGCATTGGCGACCCGCAGGGGTATAGCCTCGGGATATCGTGTGGCATAATCAAGGATAACTAGGATATATCGGTGCCCGCGTGCCGACTTGGGTAGGGGACCGACTATGTCCATAGCTATACGCGAGAAAGGGACACCGATAATCGGCATGGGAATGAGCGGACTGTGCACGACCCCCCGCGGGGACGTGAGTTGACACTCCTCGCATGACCGACAGAAATCTTCGACCGCTCTTTTCACTCCCGGCCAGTAGAAGCGAGCCAATATGCGATCATACGTCTTCTGTACTGCTAAATGAGCGCCTAGTTGATGTGAGTGCGCCAAATATAACACACGCAATACATGGGATCTAGGTACGAGTAATTGTTCAATTACAGCCCCTACTTTATCTTTGACGGCTCGATAAAGTAGACCATTACGTACTAGAAAGTGAGGGAAGGTTATTTCACTCACCCCATCACACCGCTTCCCCTCGACAGTGGAGAGGTTTCTCCGCGCCCCCTCTAGGTTCGGGTCGGTCCACTGGGCCGTGGCGAACTCCCCTTGTAGGCGAGTGGGGGGTCCGTCCACTTGGGGGAAACTGACGAAGGGGTCCTCGTCCAGTGGCGGGGTCTCGTCTGCTGAGGAGTGGACTTTCTCCGGGCCGGACTCGTCCGGGGCGGCGGTTGTTGCTGCTGATACCGGCCCAGCTGCGGGTTCTCCGAGGGCGGGGAAGGCGCGGTGTCTCTCCGTCTCTGGTCTAGGGTGGCGTTTTCTTCCCCTCTTCCGCGGTGGACGGCGGAGGCCCGGGGTCCAATACTTGTCGAAGAGCGGGCAGTCTGTGCCTATCAGGAGGGGGACGGGTAGGTCCGGAACCACTCCGGCGGGTACCGTCACGCTGCCTCGGGGGGTCTGTATGTGTATTTGGGTCACTGGGTAGCGGCGCAGGTCGCCATGCACACAGCTGACCGGGACCGTCTCGGGTCCACCGCCGGTCACCAGGTCCCCTCTCACCAGTGTCACCACACTACCGGAGTCCACCAGGGCCTGGGTGTCTCTGCCGTTCACTCTGACCGGTAGGGCTGCCTGGCACTGTGCGGAGCTTCCCGAGTGCAGGCAGTGTCTGGAGCCCACCAGACTGGCGGCCGAGGCCATTGAGACGTCGGGGTCCCGTGCCCGGTCCGGACATGCCCAGGAAAGGTGGCCCTCCTGTCCGCAGACGTAGCACCGCCTGGGGGGGCCGCGGGCTGGTGGTGGGTTCGTCCGGGGTTTAGGCGTGGGAGCCGTCTGGGCCTGGCGGCGGCGGTCCCGCCCTTGTCGGTTGTCGGTCTTCGCTGGTTCAGTTTTAGATGGTTGCAACATCTGGGTGCCCACCTGGTAGTTCTCTACCAGGGTGACTAGCTCTTCCACGGTGGCGGGGCAGGCGTGTACCGCCATCTTCTTTGCGTCGGGGGGCAGGGCTCTCACGCCGCGGTCGATCACTATCCTGTCGAGGAGTGGGGTGCCTTCTCCTGTAGTGAGCCAGTTCTGAGTGAGTCTGCACAGGTCGGCGAACTGGGTGCGCGCCGGCTGCGCCATTCGGAACTCCCACTGGTGGAACCTGTGTGCTCTGGCGGGAAGGCTGTACCCCAGGCTGGACAGGATGGCGGCTTTTAGCTTTCCGTAGTCGAGCGCGTCTCTGGCGGTGAGGTCCCGGCATGCTTGCTGTGCCGGTCCGTACAGGTAGGGGGCTACGATGCCACCCCAGTCGGCCAGCGGCCACCTCTCCCGGGTGGCGGAGCGTTCGAATACCTCTAGGAAAGCCTCGATGTCGTCGTCAGGTGTTTGCTTAGTGAGCACGGCTGCTGGTGATCGGGGGGCCGGTGCGTCTCTGTCCAGTCTGCGCAGTACCTCCCGCATGCACGTCTGGAGGTCCGTGTTGCTCTTCACCAGGGCGTTTAAGGCTGCTGCTTGGTCCATGTTAGGCGGTGGTTAGGACCTGCTATACCCACATCCTCCACCAAATGTGGAGGCTTGGTGTGGAATGAACAGGCAGAACAGGGTATTGCAGCACTTCAAGACGCTGTTTATTAGCAAGAAGGTTGATTATGACAGTTAGATCACAATGAGACGCTCGACATCCGTCTCTGGGTAGGATTCACAAACGTACAGTATTATTGGCTTCACAGGTTTCCTTCGTTCGCCTGGATTAGGGTGAGAAACATCCATTAGTTTCAACTCAGATTATACAGTCTTCTGCTTACGGCCCGACTCCACACTGGAGGGCTCGTTATAATAAGAAAAGATAAGAATAATAATAATATGACGGCGGAGCCTTGCTTCGTGACGTCGTCAATATTTAGCCTTTACTGTAGTGTATCTTCTCCCATAGCGGGTTCAGCTCCGAGCGTGCACCTGCCGTTTAGCCCGCCGGCGTTCAATACAACGAGAGCCTGCTTGCTAGGCAGTCCTCGAAGAATAGTCTGTGTGGAATTAAATAGGTTTCCTTCCGACCTTTTAGTATGGGTTCCAGTTGTCTTCGCTGTGGCAGGGCTGCCCCCCTGTTGCGTCGCGATAACTGGGACCTCCTGGAACTCCCGTTCCTAATTCACTCATTCATCCGTGTCGTCCGAGGTCTCTGTCCCGCGGACATTCCCTGGCCCGATCCTGAAAGCCTGTGACGGGGAGAGTGACAGTTAAGGCATGCAGAGATATATACACAGGAGTGTGTGTGTTTGGTGAGAGCGTGTGTGCCTGCTTACCCCCCGACGGTTTGCGTGTGCGTGCCTTCCGTGAGCGCTTGTGTGTGTGAACCAGCAGCTGTCAGACCGACGACTAAGTCTTCCTTTTATACGCCGGGTGTGGCCGCTTGCTGGTTTGGGCGCGGTCCGTCCATCAGCTCAATCTGGTGGAGGAGGAGGTTCGGGACGTAGACATCCCCTATTAGGCGTCCGAGGGCGTGTCTTACGATCCGAGGCGTCTTGTGTCTGACAGCTTGTCTGGTTGCCCTGGCAACGCACTTACCATCGCGGGGTGTCGCTCGCGAGACCCCACAATATATATATATATATATATATATATGGTTGATTTTACACTTGGCTACATGCTGAAAATAGCAGATCTACAAGCTTTTACAAGCTTCTATTCTACAACGCATTGTGATGCAGCACTTGTCATCACTTGTCCTCCTAGAAATTACCCAATCACACACATACACCACTCTGTCTGTTCATGCTTGTTGGTAACCACACACACACACACACACACACACACACACACACACACACACACATCAGTCCCAACCATAGGGACTCCGAATCCCCTGTACCTAAACTGCAGATCCAAAACGACGGGTGGTAGCTGGGGTGGAGGATGGTGAGACAGGTGGTAGCGGGGTGGAGGAGGGTGAGACAGCTTGTAGCGGGGTGGAGGAGGGTGAGACAGCTTGTAGCGGGGTAAAGGAGGGTGAGACAGGTGGTAGCGGGGTGGAGGAGGGTGAGACAGCTTGTAGCGGGGTGGAGGAGGGTGAGACAGGTGGTAGCGGGGTGGAGGAGGGTGAGACAGCTTGTAGCGGGGTGGAGGAGGGTGAGACAGCTTGTAGCGGGGGGGAGGAGGGTGAGACAGGTGGTAGCGGGGTGGAGGAGGGTGAGACAGCTTGTAGCGGGGTGGAGGAGGGTGAGACAGGTGGTAGCGGGGTGGAGGAGGGTGAGACAGGTGGTAGCTGGGGTGGAGGAGGGTGAGACAGCTTGTAGCGGGGTGGAGGAGGGTGAGACAGCTTGTAGCGGGGTGGAGGAGGGTGAGACAGGTGGTAGCGGGGTGGAGGATGGTGAGACAGCTTGTAGCGGGGTGGAGGAGGGTGAGACAGGTGGTATCGGGGTGGAGGATGGTGAGACAGCTTGTAGCGGGGTGGAGGAGGGTGAGACAGGTGGTATCGGGGTGGAGGAGGGTGAGACAGCTTGTAGCAGGGTGGAGGAGGGTGAGACAGGTGGTAGCGGGGTGGAGGAGGGTGAGACAGGTGGTAGCTGGGGTGGAGGAGAGTGAGACAGGTGGTAGCGGGGTGGAGGAGGGTGAGACAGCTTGTAGCGGGGTGGAGGAGGGTGAGACAGGTGGTAGCGGGGTGGAGGAGGGTGAGACAGGTGGTAGCGGGGTGGAGGAGGGTGAGACAGGTGGTAGCGGGGTGGAGGAGGGTGAGACAGGTGGTAGCGGGGTGGAGGAGGGTGAGACAGGTGGTAGCGGGGTGGAGGAGGGTGAGACAGGTGGTAGCTGGGGTGGAGGAGGGTGAGACGGGTGGTAGCGGGGGTGGAGGAGGGTGAGACAGGTATAAATATGTTTAATATTTAATGTTTTCTACTGTATTGTTTTCTCATCAGATTCCCATCGTCTCACTCTGGACCCAAACACAGCAAGCAGAACACTCTGTCTGTCTGACGACAACAGGAAGGTCACAGGGTCAAAGGGGGGGGAGTCATACGCTGACCACCCTGATAGATGTGGTGATCGTGATGTTCAGGTTCTGTGTTCAGAGGGTCTTTCTGGAGGCCGTTACCTGTGGGAGGTAGAGAGGAGGGGATGGGTTGAGATAGGAGGGGCTTACAGAGAAATCAGCAGGAGAGGAGAGAATAGGAGGCTTGGATGGAATGATCATTCCTGGAGTCTGCTCTGTGATGGAGGCGGTTACTCTGTCAGACACAATAGTAGGGTGACTCCCCTCCCTGTTCGTTCCTCTGTCTACAGCAGAGCAGTGGATGAGAGCGGTCAGCCTGGCTACAGAGTAGCAGTGTATCTAGACTGCCCTGCAGGCACTCTGTCCTTCTATGAAGTGTCCTCTGACTCACTGAGACACCTTTATACCTTCCAGAACACGTCCACTGAAGCTCTCTACCCTGGGTTTAGGGTTATTTATGGCTCAGTGTGTCTTTGTGAGGACAGACAACGTCTCTAATCACAGAGAGAGAGAGAGAGAGAGAGAGAGAGAGAGAGAGAGAGAGAGAGAGAGAGAGAGAGAGAGAGACATTGTTTAGAGGAGAGAGAGAGAGAGAGAGAGAGAGAGAGAGAGAGAGAGAGAGAGAGAGAGAGAGAGAGAGAGAGAGAGAGAGAGAGAGAGAGAGAGAGAGAGACATTGTTTAGAGGGGAGAGAGAGAGAGAGAGAGAGAGAGAGAGAGAGAGAGAGAGAGAGAGAGAGAGACATTGAGAGAGAGAGAGAGAGAGAGAGAGAGAGAGAGAGAGAGAGAGAGAGAGAGAGAGAGAGAGAGAGAGACCTTGTCCTTCTATTGAACGTTGAGGTCCGGCCAATGAAACATGGTTTTTGATCATATGGAAATTAGCCTGCAATTAGATCTACAAGCTCATAGCGCGGCACCGAGTGCCGCGCTACGAGCTTGTAGATCTGCTATTTTTTTTTAAATCATTAAAGTGGAGTAAATCTTTGAATATATATTCTTTCAGAGCGAACGTTTTTAACTCAAACCCCAAACGCTTTGCCGACGCTGCAAGTTGCAGCCGCGCGCAAGCTTCACCGAGACCAAAACAAAACACACGCGGCATTATTTTTTTCCGCTATAGTTTTGCTTTGGAGTTGATTTAGAGTTGGAGCTTAATTGGAGTTGATGGATTGGTTCAGGAAGTGAGAATATGGTCCAGACAGACCTTCTGTACAACATGACGAGCAGACTAGAGATCCACTCTACAGTGGAGTCACCACCACGCAGACAACCACGCAGAGAGCCACGCAGACAGCCTCGCCTCCCCAGGTGTATTGACCCTCTCATAACGACCACGCAGACAGCCACGCCTCCCCAGGTGTATATTGACCCTCTCATAACGACCACGCAGACAGCCACGCCTCCCCAGGTGTATTGACCCTCTCATAACGACCACGCAGACAGCCACGCCTCCCCAGGTGTATATTGACCCTCTCATAACGACGATATCCACGGCAAGCGACGGGAGCTTGTCGTCAGGAGAGACTCTTTCCAACTCTAATGAACGTTAGACTGGTTGGAAACACACGTCTCTGTTTCTGGTGGCTGATATTGTCCTTCTAATGAACGTTAGACTGGTTGGTTACACACGTCTCTGCTTTTGGTGACTGATATTGTCCTTCTAATGAACGTTAGACTGGTTGAAAACACACGTCTCTGCTTCTGGTGACTGATATTGTCCTTCTAATGGACGTTAGACTGGTTGGAAACACACGTCTCTGCTTCTGGTGGCTGATGTTGTCCTTCTAATGAACGTTAGACTGGTTGGAAACACGTCTCTGCTTCTGGTGACTGATGTTGTCCTTCTAATGAACGTTAGACTGGTTGGAAACACACGTCTCTGCTTCTGGTGACTGATATTGTCCTTCTAATGAACGTTAGACTGGTTGGAAACACACGTCTCTGCTTCTGGTGACTGATATTGTCCTTCTAATGAAAGTTAGACTGGTTGGAAACACACGTCTCTGCTTCTGGTGACTGATATTGTCCTTCTAATGAACGTTAGACTGGTTGAAAATACACGTCTCTGCTTCTGGTGACTGATATTGTCCTTCTGATGCGTGAGGAGGCCATGTTCAATCAATCAATCAAGTTATTGTGTCAGACTTTATAGTTTGACCGTTTCTTTTGTAACGCAGATCAATGTAATATTTACATAGTCTGAAAAGCCAGCGCAGAACACTGACTACATGTCCATGTCTTTGGGCAGCGGTGGCCGAACGGTTTGCGGAGGAAGGTCTTGATATCGGAAGGTCACTATAGTTCGTATCCCCGGACCAGCACGTTAATTATTATTACCACCGCTGAAGTGCCCTTGAGCAAGGCATTGAACCTCTACCATGAAATGTTCTATGAGCAGGGCCTGGCTGTAAACAAGTTCTTGAGCTTAGTCCAGTTACCCTGGGTAAACATAGTACCTTTCCTTTCCTTAGTCCAGTTACCCTGGGTAAACATGGTACCTTTCCTTTCCTTAGTCCAGTTACCCTGGGTAAACATAGTACCTAGCCTTTCCTTAGTCCAGTTACCCTGGGTAAACATAGTACCTTTCCTTTCCTTAGTCCAGTTACCCTGGGTAAACATAGTACCTTTCCTTTCCTTAGTCCAGTTACCCTGGGTAAACATGGTACCTTTCCTTTCCTTAGTCCAGTTACCCTGGGTAAACATAGTATCTTTCCTTTCCTTAGTCCAGTTTCCCTGGGTAAACATGGTACCTTTCCTTTCCTTAGTCCAGTTACCCTGGGTAAACATAGTACCTTTCTTTCTTTCTTTTTTTCTGAACTTCTCATTGCAGACGTCTATGTCTGGTCATTCAGTTTGTATTAATGCACTCTTAGATTTTTATATTGAGGGGATTGTTGGAGGAACTTTTAAGTGTAGGGCTCTATAATTTGTTTTTACATTTTACAAAAATTGCTCTTTTGCAATGTGAAATGCCACCGAATTCCTAAATATTGTCTTTGTCTATATGGGCACACTTTTGAAAGCTGCATGCTTTTATTGTGAAGGCAAACGTTTCTGAATGTTCTCAGAGCCTGCATCTCTCCGCATGATGAAAACAGCTGATCTACAAGGTCACAACGTGTTGCGTACGCAACACGTTGTGAGCTTGTATATCAGCTTTTTTCAGCACATTGTACGACGAAGAATAAATCAGGCCTCACTCCGCTTCACTCACTGTGGAAGATAGATGTCTTTTGTTGGCCGTTCGTGCCGATATTATAGACACGTACCTCCTCGACACGATAATAACCAACTAAGCTATTGGAAGCTATTTTTCGTGGCATTTTATGTTTAATCAAACAACAAGTTTCCTTAGTGTTTGTGTTGGGAGTTGGGACAGTGTCTGCTGTCTGTCTGCGTGCTGCGTGCATGCAGCCTGAGTGCATGATCATCATGCAGTAGCTAGATGCGCGCTCCAGTGACGGCTGAGAAAGATTAGTTAATTTGTGTCGGATAGGGACTTATTGGTGGGTTTTTCGCTAGATATTAAAGGCCTATTCATAGTCTGGATTTACGGTGGTGAGCTGACCACCGGAGCTGAAATAACGTTGAGCGGTGGTGTAGTGTTGTCACGATACTGGATTTTACACTTCGATACGATATTCTGAAAAGTATTGATATTTCGATACCATTTTCGATATCACGCAACCACGGCGATTTTTGTGCAAAATAATATTTTTATTTCAAATACAATACAGAACTTGAGGTAGTGCTTTTTGAAAATCCTCTCTGAGGTTTTAACGTACAAAGTACAAATAAAAACTGTGCAATCTTATGCATTTTCATAGAAAAAAATTCAAGAAATATAGAATATGAACATAATCAACAATGCATTGCAAACTATGTTCACTTGTTTAACAGTTCAACACTGCATCTGAGGTAGAGTACAGTGCACAATACAAACTCGAACTCGAAGTTCTACAAATAAAGTGCAAACTGTCTGGAAGTTCTATTATTTCTTATACATAAACAGTACAGTATGCAGTGCAACTTTGCAACTGCAAAATAATGCAATAATTTAATTTGTGCATTAATAGAAGCAGACAAGCATTTATATTGAAGTTGAACAGGCACTTTAGGACAATTGAAAATAAATAAAAATGCAACAAAACAAAACAGTGCAACAATGCAATCTAATGCATTTTCAAATTTCAATATGCAACAAAATGACTAGTTTAGTGTCATATTTTGTGCTAGGAACACCAACATGTCAATGTGCTCCTCTGTAAGTCGTGTCCTTCTTGGACTGCAAATAAACCCTGATGTCCTGAATACACGCTCTGAAGCTGCACTTGAAGCAGCGATGCACAAGTACTTCTTAGCAAAGTGGGCAAGGTGAGGTAACATTTGGTCATGTTTTCCCCACCATTTGAGTGGGTCCTCTGCTGCATTGAGTTCAGGTATCTTTTCATAGATTGATAACTCTTTTTGGAGTCCTACACCTGCAGCAGGAACCTCCTCATCAACCTCCTCATCATGACTCTTTTTTTCCCCCTGTATGCTTGACAACAGTCCCATCAGACTCATTTTCTTTTTCTTTGCTGGTTGCTGGGCCTCTGGATATGGGGGTAGTGGAATTGGGGCTCCTGTTTCCAGTAAATTGACAAGAGTTTGTTTTACCTCCTCTTTAAAGTAACAAAACTGGACTTGAAACGTGGATCAAGGAACGTGGCTGTGTTCAGTAGCAGCTGCAGCCGCCCGTCCTCATATCTTTGCCTGAGATCCCCTTCAATCTTTCCTTTCATTTGAATTGTAAAGCTGCAGTCACCCATCTTAACAATCAAACAATTGAATATCTTCCAACATAGGGGAAGGACAGAGGAGAGAGAGGTATGTTTCTCACCACTAAGGGCATCAGTGTAAACACTGATGGGCTTCAATACCTCTTGCACAGCCTCAAGAGCTTCAATGTCCTTGTCCCTGGGTACGAGGTGCCTTTTCTTTTTATTTCCAGGCTTCGTTAGAACTGCACAGACTGCTTCCTGCTGCTCAAGGAATCTGTCCAGCGGGTGGGCTCATGGTGGATCAGCATGTGGTGGAACGCCACATCCAACACCTTAAGCAAAGAAAAAGAGAAAAACAGATAAATTACTGCACTTAAAGGAATCAACAAGTTTCAATACACTTAAAACTGGTAAAACATAGGCCAAATTGTCAAATAAAAGAAATGGCTAAAATTGTGAAAATAGCCGATCTACAAGCTCACCTCCTTTTGTGTTGCCTTCAACTGTCGAAGCATCTTTGGAGACCTGCTGAACGTGTTAATGCAATCTGTCGGTGAGCACATATAACACAGTTGAAACACAATTCAGAGTTTCAGAGTATTAGAATAGATTGTATTCGAATACGGGGACAGCAGTGAAGCGTTACAATGGAACACCGTACTGACCCACCCCATCTCAGTCAGACTTCAGCTTATATACATTTCCTACCCCCCCCCCCCCCTCAGGGGAAAGGTGGGTCCTAACACATCTCACACAAGTCACAGGTCAAATGTCAGTGGGAACAGAAAGCGGCTTCTCGTGGCTTAACAGCTGCTCATGGCTTGGTTTATGACGTCCTTAAATATACAACTCAGGTATCTCACATTTCCTTGACAAACGCAGACACAGTCTGTCTGAGTCTTGACAGTACCGCAGGCACACCATCCATATTCAGGCCCTTGTTAACGGCGAGGTGGAGGTTGTGACCAAAACAGGGGACCCATGTGAAAAGGGAAAAGGAATAAAAAGAAATGCCCCAAACGTTCTGGGTACTTATTAAGCACTGTTGCAGGACGCCCAACAGCAACGTTTCACCATGGCGTTATTATAGTATGAATGTTGTTGATGTGAATGCTTCTATTCCTCTTCGGAAAACGCCGACTTTACACGGTCCTCAATGGAGGTTCGCTGATGTTTGTCCTGCTTAACAACGGTATCGAGGGCAGCTGAGCGAGCGGGCGGGGCTTACCACACGGTCTATTATTGATGTATCTGTCATTTTAGGCGCCAATGCCCGATATCGGACATTATTTCACTGATGTAGCCAAAGTTTTTTTTTATCATCATTAAAGGACCACTTCACCACTTTTCAACCTATCTTTATATAATAGGTCCTCACTAATAATCATGAAAAAATGGCACGATTTTTTTCTACTCAGTCTGTGTCTCATAGGAGGGCTGTGGGCAGTTTAGAAACCGTCTTCCAGTGACATCATCATTAGGCAGATGTATTTTTAAACAAGATTTTTTTACAAAGATATTTAGATTTTCATTATCGTGAGAACGATGGCTTCCATTTTCGCATTGCAACTTTTCAGTACTAGAAAGCCTGCAGTTTCTATTAGCTTGTATTCCCCATCGATGATGTCACTGGAAGACGGTTTCTGAACTGCCCACAGCCCTCCTATGAGTAGGGGTGGGTCCCGAACCTCGGGACCAATCCGGTACCGAACCGAACATGCTCAAGTACCGGGTATCCATTACAATCATTCAATTTCGGTTCTCTCTATCGGTACCTGGGTGACACCCTGCACGCACGCACGCACATAAAACAGCTGATTATAATCAGATCATGCTACTCGGAGAGCCAGCAACAGAATGGACCGTGGTAATCGCTTCCTATTGTTGCGTTGTCACACGTCTAACCATTAGACGTGCGATAACAACAACACGGAACAATAGACTCTAACGACCCTCTGCCATTGAAATGTTAATGCTTAGATGCATGCAGAAGACGATACATTTCTCTCCCTCCAGAAAGACTGGAGCGCGCAGAGCGCATATGCACGTAGACAGCAGACACATAAACGTGACGTTGCTGTGATTAAACATAATGTGCCACGAAAAATAGCTGTCCATAGATGTCCAAACATGATCGCCTCGTTCGGCCAACAACAACAAAGTTAACTTCGGGAGAGAGCCCCCACAGATCTGCCCTTCTTGCAACGAACGTTGGTTCTATAAACGGCAGATTGATGAGCGCATGGGGGGTTTTGCAGCCTGGCGCACTGGCGCAGCTCCATGCGCGTTGTGGATCTCTCATTTTATGGAACGAACGTACCACTGGTATGCTGTTAGCTTGTTGCTAACGGGACCCTGTTAGCAACAAGTCTCTCTCTCTCTCTCTCTCTCTCTCTCTCTCTCTCTCTCTCTCTCTCTCTCTCTCTCTCTCTCTCTCTCTCTCTCTCTCTCTCTCTCTCCTCCCTCCCTCCCGTTGAAGCACTGCAGTGTTGCACTGTTTTGATTTGATATTACCGGTATATGAAATAGCCTATCATACATTTTATTTTTATGTTATTATTTGCATCTGAACTTGTCAGTAGCCTAACTGTAGGCCTTTACCACAGTACTGTGGTAGTCTACTGTGGAAGAGGATGTTACACTATTTATTCATTACATGTCTTAAATTGACATTGAGCTTTTTTGTTAAACATTTGACCTCTTTTATATCATTTTTTATTTTTTATTCTCCATTGTTCTGTAAAGCACTTTGAGCTGCATTTCATGTCATGAAAGGTGCTATACAAACTAGAAACAAAATTTCAAGAAATTTTACTGGGTGCCTGAAGCTCGCCAAGTCTGTGCAGCATTTGAGCCACGGACCACCATTTGATGACATTTAGCCTCTCAGAAGGGTCCATTTGGTTACATGTGAGCCAGGTCTCCCCATTGACTTTCAATGAGGTATTTTGTCTTAGTTCATTGCGCATTACGTTGCCACCAACATTCTAATGCTAACATGCTAACATGCTAATACTAACATGCTAACATGCTAGCATGCTAACATTTTAATGCTAACATGCTAATGCTAACATGATATCATGCTAAAATGCTAACATGCTGCTAACATGCTAATGCTAACATGCTAACATGCTAATGCTATCATGCTAACATGCTAATGCTAACATGCTAATGCTATCATGCAAACATGCTAATGCTAACATGCTAATGCTAACATGCTAATGCTAACATGCTAATGCTAACATGCTAACATGCTAATGCTATCATGCTAACATGCTAATGCTAACATGCTAACATGCTAATGCTAACATGCTAATGCTAACATGCTAACATGCTAATGCTAACATGCTCATGCTAACATGCTAATGCTAACATGCTAATGCTAACATGCTAATGATATCATGCTAACATGCTAATGCTAAGATGTCTGAGCTGTAAGGGTCCATTTGGTTTCGTTCAGGGGGGCGGCCCGGTTCCGGCGAGCCGCCCTGCTTCTGAAACGGTCGAGAAATGACAGAGTTACGTGTTTCCCCGATTTTCTCCATTGACTTTCAATGTGTGTGTCTGTGCGTGCACATGTGTGCATGTGCGTGCATGTGCGTTCGTGTGTGCGCGTGTTTGAGAGGTGGTCAACTTGACCTTGAATCATTAACAAAGTATCAATTTCACCTGGGCTAGGGCTAGTCTATGCGAATGCAAACACTATTGAAAGTTAAAACCACACTGATTCAGTGAGAGAACGTATGTCTGAACAAATTGCTCTATCGCAAAAAGTAAACGTCAAATGCGATTTTTGTTTTCGCCGTGAGTGACCCGAGACATTGAGGTACGCCGTGTGCGATCGTGGTATTGGTACGATAAAAAACGTGGTTATGAGAGCGAGTTAAGAAATTGTGTTTGTGATGAAAAAACTGCTGACTCATTCATGCATTTAACATGGAGTTGTATGACACATTATGATGGTACACCTGTCGCTTTCAGGGCTGTAGTTCACGTACCGTATGAATCTGGGCTGTGGTTGTGACATTGGGTGAAAGAGGACGAGTGTGGCTACAAAATTACCGAAACCCATGCGTGTAAAGTTAATATTTTGGCTGTGAGGACGATTTGTTCGGAGAATTTCGCTACAGTTTTCACATTGGCTTCTCCCTCTGACCCGCTCTCTCTCTGGCCGTGCGACACTGCGAGTCGAGATATTTGCTCAGACCACACACACTTTGAACTGAGATAGCGGGCAAACCGTGCAACGCATTCGAATTCCGTCTGAACCACAACAAAGTCGATGGCCTCGTGTGCTGTTTGAGGTTTAGATCGTGTTTCTACGTAACATTATGCCAGAGTAATGTGGCTCCAAAGTAACGTGTCGTTTTCAGTTTTTACCCGCGTTTCCCCATTGACTTTGCATGGGGCATTTTTCGCGTCGTTTATTGCGAATTACGTCGGCACGGTAACCCGAAACGGAAAGAAAAGCACAAGCACACCATTCCCGGCCGAGCCGCACGTTTCGATGTATATATTGTGGGGCTTTGGTAAACCGTGCGGCCGGCCATAGACGTCAAAGTTTCGTGTCTTGATTATTATTGCGATTAAGTATGTGTTGCGGATTTCAACCTGTGTTTCTGCCATTGCATGGCAGGCACCCAGAATAAAGTTTTATTTACTAGAAACAAAATTTCAAGAAATTTTACTGGGTGCCTGAAGCTCGCCAAGTCTGTGCAGCATTTGAGCCACTGACCACCATTTGATGACATTTAGCCTCTCAGAAGGGTCCATTTGGTTACATGTGAGCCAGGTCTCCCCATTGACTTTCAATGAGGTATTTTGTCTTAGTGCATTGCACATTACGTTGCTACCAACATTCTAATGCTAACATGCTAACATGCTAATACTAACATGCTAACATGCTAGCATGCTAACATTTTAATGCTAACATGCTAATGCTAATATGCTAACATGATAATGCTAACATGCTAACATGCTAATGCTAGCATGCTAATGCTATCATGCTAACATGCTAATGCTAACATGCTAAAGCTAACATGCTAATGCTAACATGCTAACATGCTAATGCTATCATGCTAACATGCTAATGCTAACATGCAAATACTAACATGCTAATGCTATCATGCTAACATGCTAATGCTAACATGCTAATGCTATCAAGCAAACATGCTAATGCTAACATGCTAATGCTATCATGCTAACATGCTAATGCTATCATGCTAACATTCTAATGCTAACATGCTAACATTCTAATGCTATCATGCTATAATGCTATCATGCTAACATACTAACATGCTAATGCTAACATGCTAATGCTAACATGCTAACATGCTAATGCTAACATGCTAATGCTAACTTGTTAACATGCTAACATGCTAACATGCTAACATGCTAATGCTATCATGCTAACATGCTAACATGATAATGCTAACATTCTAATGCTATCATGCTAACATGCTAATGCTAACATGCTAACATGCTAATGCTAACATGCTAATGCTATCATGCTAACATGCTAATGCTAAGATGTCTGAGCTGTTAGGGTCCATTTGGTTTCATTCGGGGGGGCGGCCCGGTTCCGGCGAGCCGCCCTGCTTCTGAAACGGTCGAGAAATGACAGAGTTACGTGTTTCCACGATTTTCTCCATTGACTTTCAATGTGTGTGTGTGCGTGCACATGCGTGCATGTGCGTTCGTGTGTGCGCGTGTTTGAGAGGTGGTCAACTTGACCTTGAATCATTAACAAAGTATCAATTTCACCTGGGCTAGGGCTAGTCTATGCGAATGCAAACACTATTGAAAGTTAAAACCACACTGATTCAGTGAGAGAACGTATGTCCGAACAAATTGCTCTATCGCAAAAAGTAAACGTCAAATGCGATTTTTGTTTTCGCCGTGAGTGACCCGAGACATTGAGGTACGCCGTGTGCGATCGTGGTATTGGTACGATAAAAAACGTGGTTATGAGAGCGAGTTAAGAAATTGTGTTTGTGATGAAAAAACTGCTGACTCATTCATGCATTTCACATGGAGTTGTATGACACATTATGATGGTACACCTGTCGCTTTCAGGGCTGTAGTTCATGTACCGTATGAATTTGGGCTGTGGTTGTGACATTGGGTGAAAGAGGACGAGTGTGGCTACAAAATGACCGAAACCCATGCGTGTAAAGTTAATATTTTGGCCGTGAGGACGATTTGTTCGGAGAATTTCGCTACAGTCTTCAGATTGGCTTCTCCCTCTGACCCACTCTCTCTCTGGCCGTGCGACACTGAGAGTCGAGATTTTTGCTCAGACCACACACACTTTGGACTGCGATAGCGGGCAAACCGTGCAACGTATTCGAATTCCGTCTGAACCACAACAAAGTCGATGGCCTCGTGTGCTGTTTGAGGTTTAAATCGTGTTTCTACGTAACATTATGCCAGAGCAATGTGGCTCCAAAGTAACGTGTCGTTTTCTGTTTTTACCCGCGTTTCCCCATTGACTTTGCATGGGGCATTTTTCGCGTCGTTTATTGCGAATTACGTCGGCACGGTAACCCGAAACGGAAAGAAAAGCACAAGCACACCATTCCCGGCCGAGCCGCACGTTTCGATGTATATATTGTGGGGCTTTGGTAAACCGTGCGGCCGGCCATAGAGGTCAAAGTTTCGGAACATATATTACGATAATTATTATTCTGGGTGCCTGCCATGCAATGGCAGAAACACAGGTTGAAATCCGCAACACATACTTAATCGTAATCATCAAGACACGAAACTTTGACGTCTACGGCCGGCCGCACGGTTTACCAAAGCCCCACAATATATACAGCCAAAATATTAACTTTACACGCATGGGTTTTGGTAATTTCGTAGCCACACTCGTCCTCTTTCACCCAATGTCACAACCACAGCCCAGATTCATACGGTACGTGAACTACAGCCCTGAAAGCGACAGGTGTACCATCATAATGTGTCATAGAACTTCATGTTAACTGCTTGAATGAGTCAGCAATTTTTTCATCACAAACACAATTTCTTAACTCGCTCTTATGACCACGTGTTTTATCGTACCAATACCACGATCGCACACAGCGTACCTCAATGTCTCGGGTCACTCACGGCGAAAACAAAAATCACATTCGACTTTTACTTTTTGCGCTAGAGCAATTTGTTCGGACCGTATGTCTGAACAAATTCTCTCATTGAGTCAGTGTGTTTTTTACTTTCAATAGTGGGTGCATTTGCATAGCGTATCCCAGCTGAAAATGATACATTGTTAATGATTCAAGGTGAAGTTGACCACCTCTCACACACGAATGCACACGCACGCACATGCACACAATGTGCACGCACACACACACACATTGAAAGTCAATGGAGACAATTGGGGAAACACGTAACTCTGTCATTTCTCAACCGTTTCAGACGCGGGGTGGCTCACCAGAACCGGGTTGCCCCCCTGAGCGCACACACACACACGCACGCGCACGCACACACACAAACCCTGTCTTCCTATTGGCTGGCCTTTACACAGCTCCAAATATTGCTTACAACATGCTACAGCCTCAAACTTTGGTACATGGACGTAGACCATCAAGAGGAACAAGCTGTAATGGCTTAATTGCTTAAGCCCCGCCCCTCTGTATTCCTATTGGCTGGCCTTTACACAGCTATAACTTGTGTTTGCAACATGCTACAGTCTTGAAACTTGCTCCATGCACTTAGACCAAGTTGACCACCACTCGCGCACACACGAACGCACATGCACACATGTGCACGCACACACACACATTGAAAGTCAATGGAGAAAATCGGGGAAACACGTAACTGTCATTTCTCGACCGTTTCAGAAGCAGGGCGGCTCGCCAGAACCGGGCCGCCCCCCTGAACGAAACCAAATGGACCCTTACAGCTCAGACATCTTAGCATGTTAGCATTAGCATGTTAGCATTAGCATGTTAGCATTAGCATGTTAGCATTAGCATGTTAGCATGTTAGCAGCATGTTAGCATGTTAGCATTAGCATGTTAGCATTATATCATTAGCATGTTAGCATTAGCATGTTAGCATATTAGCATGTTAGCATTAGCATGTTAGCATTAGCATGTTAGCATTAGCATGTTAGCATGATAGCATTAGCATGTTAGCATGTTAGCATTATAGCATTAGCATGTTATCATTAGCATGTTATCGTTAGCATGTTAGCATGTTAGCATTAGCATGTTAGCATTAGCATGTTAGCATTAGCATGTTAGCATTAGCATGTTAGCATTAGCATGTTAGCATGATAGCATTAGCATGTTAGCATTAGCATGTTAGCATGATATCATTAGCATGTTAGCATTAGCATGTTAGCATATTAGCATGTTAGCAGCATGTTAGCATGTTAGCATTAGCATGTTAGCATTAGCATGTTAGCATTATATCATTAGCATGTTAGCATGTTAGCATTAGCATGTTAGCATGTTAACATTAGCATGTTAGCATTAGCATGTTAGCATGATAGCATGTTAGCATTAGCATGTTAGCATGATATCATTAGCATGTTAGCATTAGCATGTTAGCATGATAGCATTATCATGTTAGCATTAGCATGTTAGCATGTTAGCATGTTAGCATATTAGCATTATATCATTAGCATGTTAGCATTAGCATGTTAGCATGATAGCATTAGCATGTTAGCATGTTAGCGTGATATCATTAGCATGTTAGCATGTTAACATTAGCATGTTAGCATTAGCATGTTAGCATGTTAGCATGTTAGCATTAGCATGTTAGCAGCATGTTAGCATTAGCATGTTAGCATGTTAGCATTAGCATGTTAGCATTAGCATGTTAGCATTAGCATGTTAGCATGATAACATTAGCATGTTAGCATTAGCATGTTAGCATTAGCATGTTAGCATTAGCATGTTAGCAGCATGTTAGCATTAGCATGTTAGCATGTTAGCATTAGCATGTTAGCATTAGCATGTTAGCATGTTAGCATTAGCATGTTAGCATGATAACATTAGCATGTTAGCATTAGCATGTTAGCATTAGCATGTTAGCATTAGCATGTTAGCATTAGCATGTTAGCATGTTAGCAGCATGTTAGCATTAGCATGTTAGCATTATATCATTAGCATGTTAACATTAGCATGTTAGCATGTTAGCATTAGCATGTTAGCATTATATCATTAGCATGTTAGCATATTAGCATTAGCATGTTAGCTTGATAGCATTAGCATGTTAGCATGATAGCATTAGCATGTTAGCATGTTAGCATTAGCATGTTAGCATGTTAACATTAGCATGTTAGCATTAGCATGTTAGCATGATAGCATTAGCATGTTAGCATTAGCATGTTAGCATTAGCATGTTAGCATGATAGCATGTTAGCATTAGCATGTTAGCATGATATCATTAGCATGTTAGCATTAGCATGTTAGCATGATAGCATTAGCATGTTAGCATTAGCATGTTAGCATATTAGCATGTTAGCATTAACATGTTAGCATTAGTATGTTAGCATGATAGCATTAGCATGTTAGCATTAGCATGTTAGCATGATATCATTAGCATGTTAGCATTAGCATGTTAGCATATTAGCAGCATGTTAGCATGTTAGCATTAACATGTTAGCATTATATCATTAGCATGTTAGCATTAGCATGTTAGCATGATAGCATTAGCATGTTAGCGTGATATCATTAGCATGTTAGCATGTTAACATTAGCATGTTAGCATTAGCATGTTAGCATGATAGCATTAGCATGTTAGCATTAGCATGTTAGCATTAGCATGTTAACATGATATCATTAGCATGTTAGCATTATAGCATTAGCATGTTAGCATTAGCATGTTAGCATTAGCATGTTAGCATGATAGCATTAGCATGTTAGAATATTAGCATGTTAGCATTAGCATGATAGCATTAGCATGATAGCATTAGCATGTTAGCATTAGCATGTTAGCATGATAGCATTAGCATGTTAGCATGTTAGCAGCATGTTAACATTAGCATGTTAGCATGTTAGGATTAGCATGTTAGCATGTTAGCATGTTAGCATGTTAGCATTAGCATGTTAGCATTAGCATGTTAGCATGTTAGCATTATCATGTTAGCATATTAGCATTAGCATGTTAGCATATTAGCATGTTAGCATATTAGCATGTTAGCATATTAGCATGTTAGCATTAAAACAGGGCTCAAATGCTGCACAGACTTGGCGAGCTTCAGGCACCCAGTAAAATTTCTTGAAATTTTGTTTCTAGTTAAGTATGTGTTGCGGATTTCAACCTGTGTTTCTGCCATTGCATGGCAGGCACCCAGAATTATTCTGGGTGCCTGCCATGCAATGGCAGAAACACAGGTTGAAATCCGCAACACATACTTAATCGTAATAATATATGTTCCGAAACTTTGACCGCTATGGCCGGCCGCACGGTTTACCAAAGCCCCACAATATATACATCGAAACGTGCGGCTCGGCCGGGAATGGTGTGCTTGTGCTTTTCTTTCCGTTTGGGGTTACCGTGCCGACGTAATTCGCAATAAACGACGCGAAAAATGCCCCATGCAAAGTCAATGGGGAAACGCGGGTAAAAACAGAAAACGACACGTTACTTTGGAGCCACATTGCTCTGGCATACTGTTACGTAGAAACACGATTTAAACCTCAAACAGCACACGAGGCCATCGACTTTGTTGTGGTTCAGACGGAATTCGAATACGTTGCACGGTTTGCCCGCTACCGCAGTTCAAAGTGTGTGTGGTCTGAACAAAAATCTCGACTCGCAGTGTCGCACGCCCAGAGAGAGAGCGAGTCAGAGGGACAAGACATTGTGAAGACTGTAGCGAAATTCTCCGAACAAATCGTCCTCACGGCCAAAATATTCACTTTACACGCATGGGTTTCGGTAATTTTGTAGCCACACTCGTCCTCTTTCACCCAATGTCACAACCACAGCCCAGATTCATACGGTACGTGAACTACAGCCCTGAAAGCGACAGGTGTACCATCATAATGTGTCATACAACTCTATGTTAAATGCCAGAATGAGTCAGCAATTTTTTCATCACAAACACAATTTCTTAACTCGCTCTCATAACCACGTTTTTTATCGTACCAATACCACGATCGCACACGGCGTACCTCAATGTCTCGGGTCACTCACGGCGAAAACAAAAATCGCATTTGACGTTTACTTTTTGCGATAGAGCAATTTGTTCGGACATACGTTCTCTCACTGAATCAGTGTGGTTTTAACTTTCAATAGTGTTTGCATTCGCATAGACTAGCCCTAGCCCAGGTGAAATTGATACTTTGTTAATGATTCAAGGTCAAGTTGACCACCTCTCAAACACGCGAACACACGTGCGAACGCACATGCACGCACATGTGCACGCACACACACACATTGAAAGTCAATGGAGAAAATTGGGGAAACACGTAACTCTGTCATTTCTCGACCGTTTCAGAAGCAGGGCGGCTCGCCGGAACCGGGCCGCCCCCCTGAACGAAACCAAATGGACCCTTACAGCTCAGACATCTTAGCATTAGCATGTTAGCATGATAGCATTAGCATGTTAGCATTAGCATGTTAGCATTAGCATGTTAGCATGATAGCATTACATGTTAGCATTAGCATGTTAGCACGTTAGCATGTTAGCATTAGCATGTTAGCATATTAGCATGTTAGCATTAGCATGTTAGCATTAGCATGTTAACATGATAGCATTAGCATGTTAGCATTAGCATGTTAGCATGTTAGCATTAGCATGTTAGCATTAGCATGTTAGTATGTTAGCATTAGCATGTTAGCATGTTAGCATTAGAATGTTAGCAGCATTAACATGTTAGCATGATAGCATTAGCATGTTAGCATTAGCATGTTAGCATGATAGCATTAGCATGTTAGCATTAGCATGTTAGCATTTTAGCATGATATCATGTTAGCATTAGCATGTAAGCATTAAAATGTTAGCATGCTAGCATGTTAGCATGTTAGTATTAGCATGTTAGCATGTTAGCATTAGAATGTTGGTGGCAACGTAATGCGCAATGAACTAAGACAAAATACCTCATTGAAAGTCAATGGGGAGACCTGGCTCACATGTAACCAAATGGACCCTTCTGAGAGGCTAAATGTCATCAAATGGTGGTCCGTGGCTCAAATGCTGCACAGACTTGGCGAGCTTCAGGCACCCAGTAAAATTTCTTGATTTTTTTTTTCTAGTTATTTATTATATTTTGGAACCGAAATAGGGAACCGTTAAGAACCGGAATCGATAAGCAGAACCGGAATCGGTACCGGACTCGAAAAAATCCTAACGATACCCATCCCTACCTATGAGACACAGACCGAGTAGAAAAAAATCGTGCCATTTTTTCATGATTATTAGTGAGGACCTATTATATAAAGATAGGTTGAAAAGTGGTGAAGTGGTCCTTTAATGTAACCTACACTTGTCTTTTAGAATGTAATACACCCTTATGAAACACGCTCTTCTACATCCTGACCGTTTTCTGAAAAAGCCGTTTCTATGTCAGTCGTTCTTCGATTTTTCAAAAATAGCAGATCTACAAGCTCGCCACTCGGTGAGCTTGTAGATCTGCTATTTTTCAATAGCTAAAGCATAACATAATGCTAACACCAAAAGAGGTTCCCGCCCAAAATGGGTTAAGCACAAACTAATACATTGTAATCATGTTATATTGTTTTTAATTATTGCTTGTAAATGAATTGCTTGTAAAGTTGGAAATCTATCTATTTATTTATTTTTACATGCATATATATATATATATATACAGTTTTATTTTAACATTTTAGGAGTGAATACATATGCTTAGATGCCTGTGACAGCATGTGAGCAGTTCAGACAATGCTGCTCCGCTTGTGTACGACGGAAAAACAGGTGAGGACAAAGCGTACGACAGCTCCTGTCCCAACATGATTTTTGTCCTGGCACACGTTCAAGTTAAAGGTTTTGCGGAAATGGTAAATGCCTGAGAGAGTATTGCACCACATCTTCCTACGTAGTAATGTCAAAGTTGACTCACCAGTCTCCTCTTCCTGTTCCTCTTTAATCTGTGGAGGTTGTGGTTCCTCCTGGACCCGACTGGATCTCCTCTCCTGTTGTTCCTCTTTAATCTGTGGAGAATGTGCTTCCTCCTGGACCAGACTGGATCTCTTTTTACACACAGACAGGAGGAGGGGAGAGAAGGTAGCATCAGCAGAGCAACTCAAAGTAAATTTATTCTCCTATTCGTTTTGTCAGGATAACCATCGTTTAAAATGTCTCAGGTCTCTTCACAACGCCTCGCAGAGCAAGGTGCCCGACATTGGTCTCACCGATGTATCCGTCATTTTTGGCCCTGATGCAGACATTTTACCGATGCGTTTATCAATAATGTAACCTACACATGTCTTTTAGAATGTAATACGCCCTTATGAAAAGCGCTCTTTCGGTTTAATATTAATTTCTTACAGCTGCGGAGAATGGATTTAAAAAGGCTCTGCACGCCTAGGCTGCAGCAGAAAACCCTGCACTGCGAGTGACTGTCATAAATGGAAGTCCAGCTGTCATTCCGGACCCCTCGCCCTGAGAACCTTTACATTTATGTGAAACTAGAGGACAGTATCTCACTCCACGTCTTTGGAATTATTTATTGGGTGAGTACAAACTGAGCGCGGAGCACATTTATGCTGCCCATGTCTCCTTGCTCACTGGGAGCGGAGGCATCCGATCTATGGCTGTGTTTACAGGAATATATGTAATTTATGTATGATCACAGACATTCTAGGGCTAGTGCAACTACTGGGAGATGTAGTTCCGTTCAGCTAGCTTAATGATACTTGTAGCTAAGCTGGTGTTGTTCAGAATCTACTAACCTGCAGTGTGTAGATCGATGTCCATATCAAAATCAATGTCCAGCAGTTTGTTTTGTGTCTCCAGCAGAGTTTGTAGTGTCTCCATCTCTCTCTGGAAGAGGTTGACCATGAACTCTCCCACCGCGCTGAGGCGCTCCAACACAAACACTCTGACGCTAAGCTCCACACTACAAACATCAGCAGTGCCACGCTGCTGTTTGTCAACAACAAACAATATCTCCTCTCCCACCGCCGCTAGCTGTTCATTTATCTTCAGCCGTACAGACTCCATTTGACGCTTTTCACCTCCTTTAGGAGACATTTCCACCAAGCTTTCTGTTCCTACTGTAATATAGAATGTGTAATAAAGGCACAAACATCAACAATTCCCGAGAGACACAACAACATGTCTGACTTCTTCAACAGCGGCCATCGCCGTTATGGAAAACTAGACGCAGTCACGTGATGTGATGGCATCACGTGATGCAAACAAGCACTTCAGGGTCAAAGGTTTTCCACGCATGCGCAGCAAAATAAACCAGGCACTGTTGCCTAAATGTCTTTCGCCCTCTGGTGGTGGAGGTGTGTAACTGTCACAGATAGATAGATAGATAGATATTTTTTTAAACTGCCTTCGAATCTTAAAATATCTACAACCTCGTGTTGCGGTGTGACACACTTTGAGCTTGTAGATCAGCTTTTTGCACATTTGACAATTTAAATCCGTGATTCATTGATATTAATTGGAAAAGGTACTTTGCAATTTTTAATGTTTAATACTTGAGTATGCGTAGGCTACTTTTTCCACCACTGATGACTGGAATCCAACATCAGGGACTCAGGGAGTCTGAATTAGTACCTATGTAATACACAGTAATTACCTAGTAATTATTACTGGCGGTTCATGAGCTGGCAGTTCATGATCTATGCCTGTTTTTCAATTGAGTGCTATAGCGCCACCCTTTGGCCAATGGTTGTGGTCTTTGTCTCTAAGCAGGGTGACATAGCCATATTGCCACATTTCGTGAAAAACAACTGCATGGTTTGACCTGGAGCGCTGTGTATGTATAATTCAAAATAATGGGTGATCTTCACTGATCTAATGCATTCACCATTCACATGGAATCAGGCAAGCGGTAGATGGCAAACAGCAAAACCTGCTGGACGGCACGGTAAAAATATCTAATATTTTAACTTCCGTCCTGTTCCGTTTACCGTCCTGCTCCCGTCCACTAAAATGACTTCCGGTTTGCCATCTACTGCTAGCCAGGGTCAGAGGTCAAAAGGCAGAACATGAAGTTGTTCGACATGAGGAGACGCATATGTCTATCCAAGTTTTATTGTTGACGGTCAAATGGAGCTATATACCCGTTCAAAGTTTGCATTTTCAATCGAGTGCTACAGCGCCACCCTTTGGCCAATGGCCGTGGGCTTTGCGTTCTCACCGTTTCACATACCTGTCTACCATTGCCAAGTTTCACGAAAACCGACTACACATCTCATAATATTATTTTTATCAGGCACGTGCATAGGCTTCAGCCCATCCTTTCGTTACCATTGTCGCAATATTGCTTGCTCTGGGTGGATCTTTGTTGGTTGTAAAGTGTCTTGAGACAACTTGTTGTGATTTGACACTATAATGAAATTGAATTGAATTTAAATCCTTCAGCCCATCCTTGCTACACTACATCTGCAAAGGTGAGTGAACAATTGTTAAAAAAAAGGCTTTTATAATATTCTTGCCAAGTTTCATTAGCCTTTAGTCTTGAACTTAAATGAATGAATTAACGTTCTTATTATACGTGAGAAAAGGATATCCTACAGATTGCTCCTTTATTAACCAGTGGATCCATCGGACAGGGAAATAAGATCATCTACATCATCACGTTAGATTAAATGGGCGTGTATGATCTACGCGAGGCTGAACCTACATGGTGGAAACGCTTGGTAAAGAGGGAGTCCGCTGACTGTCAGGTTCATGAGCTATTCCTTTTTTATATATATTTCACTTGAGTGCTATAGCGCCACCCTTTGGCCAATGGTTGTGGGCCTCACTGTTGAAAGTAGCATAGCAAGTTTTGCGCAACAGACACGCTATTATCTTGAAGATCTGTCCATTTGAAACATGTTAGTAACGTTTCCCGATAGCGACAATAAACATCATCACGTTAGATTAAATGGGCGTGTATGATCTACGCGAGGCGGAACCTACATGGTGGAAACGCTTGGTAAAGAGGGAGTCCGCTGACTGTCAGGTTCATGAGCTATTCCTATATATATATATATATATATAAATCACTTGAGTGCTATAGCGCCACCCTTTGGCCAAGGGTCATGGGCTTCATGTCTTCACCGTTTGGCATAGCCCTCTATACCATAATGCCAAGTTCCGCGAAAACCGACCGGTTCAGCCAGAACTGCTATTTTTGGCTAAAGGAGAAGAAGAAGAAAATATAGCTGCAAGCAGCGATAAGACGGGGTCAAGCAATATATGTGATCGGCCCCCGATTTCTGATCACGTTGACCGGTATGAACTTCAGCTGCAAAGATACAAATGCACCGTGTAGCTTTGCATCTTCATTTAATCTTTGTATCTTTTGCATCTGCCAATGTGAACGCAGCATTCCTATTTATATATTTTTTATCCCACGATTTTGTAACCCATTTTTCACCCATGTGTCAATGATCTAATGTGATCCTGGGCTCTACACACCCTCCGCCAACCTGGGGAGAGCAACGGACTTGAACTCTTGAGCTTCCTTCATGCCTGAGTGTCCAAGTTGCTCCTTACACCTTGACATGGGGGAGTTTCCCCTGGTTGGAGGTATAGCGTGTGGAAGGAACACGTTATTCCAACCAGTTCCTTTCCCCTCCATCAGGCGCCCCGGCTGGCCAGGGGGAGGTAGTTTAGACCAGGATTACTGCATGTTTTTTGTGAGGGTACCTACCCTAGGGGACACAGGGAGAACATGTGAGGGTACCCTAGGGCAGTGTTTCCCAACCTTTTTTGCTCCAGGGAACACTTTTCATAGCCTAAAGATCTCGGGGCACACCTAGGCCTATCTATATACATATACATACATACAGTGTTGGGATTAATAAAGTGACAACTTTTACAATATCTCCATTGCCATCATCCAAATTAATTCCTTAATTATATATATATTTTTGAAATACATTTTGGAGAAAAAATAGCTCATATGCAATGTGAAATGCCACCTAATTCTTAATCCTTTTCCTTGTCTTTATTATGGGCCATCTTGTGAAAGCTGCATGCTTTTATTGTGAAGGGTCTCAGTTCTCACAGCCTGCATATTTCCACGTGCTAAAAATAGCTGATCGACAAGCTCACAACGCGTTGCATCCGCAATGCATTGTCAGGCGACAGCACTACCAACTGTGCCACCGTGCACCGAACGCAGCATTTTTGTGGACAGCTATTTCTGATCACAACGTTTATGGTGCTTAGGTTTCCCCCAGGGGGGTATTTCACGAAACTTGGATTAGAGATTAAGCCGGGCTTTAACACATATCCTGGCTTAATATATCCTGGATCAGTGCTTAACCGGTTTCATGAAAGCTGGTTGATCTTGCCAGATTAATTTAACCAGTTAACCTGGATATGTTGAGGCTTGATTCGGTTTCATGAAAGTGATGCTACATAAGTTACCATGGAAACTAATGCTTTTGACTTAGCCTGCTCCGGACCAGGCTAACAGCCAGGTTTAACCTAATCCTGATGTCTTTACTGTTCATTAAGCAGTCAAACTGATCACAAACCAATGATGTTTTCCAGATTTATTCAATTATTATGGTTTTATGTTGCCTTATTTGTATCGGTCTGCATTAAAGGACTAATTTAAGCACTATATAAAATCAAATAACCAAAATATATAGGCTGCACAACATCATGACAGCTTGTGAGCTTGTAGATCAGCTGCTTTTGGTGAATGTTCCCCATGAATAGGTTTGCTGTCGTGCAAGTGCACGGTTAAGAAGAATTATTATATTATATTATATTATTTTTTTATTTTTTTGTAAAAGTGAAAACCACTAAATATTACCATTACTCATTGTTGTACAACATATTACCATTGTAACGTTTCACCCACTACTAGTCCTACATACTTACACCTAGAAACCCCATTCAAACCTATTTAGGTTCATCCTACGGTGGACATGTGTGACTGAAAAGGAATCTTTGAAATGTTTCATAGTTTTAGAAATATAGTGCTTTCAAATTTGAGACATTTATAGGCAGATAGTGGCACTTAAAAAAATCACTTTCACCTAGAAACTCCATTCACACTTTGTAAAATTCAGCTTACTGTGGAGACACATGCTGGAACTTTTTACTTTGAAATGTTTTGTAGTTTCTGAGTTATTTAACTTAAACGCCCAATGCATTCTCAATGGCAACAGCACAAACTTTGGCATGCTACATGAACCATGACCCGGCCCTGTCTGGACCACAACCCCCTTCTCCAAAGGTAGCTCCCTCAGAGGAGGGAGTTATGGCCAAATATCACAATGCGACAATATCATTATGCTTACAATATTAACAATTCTGTTTTAAGTTAATAGTAGTGGTAAAATGTAAACTATATTTTTGGGGTAGTTAATCATTCAGTCTATCCACTATTGAGAGTATGTTCTCTCTTTAATTACAGCAGCAGTATTTTTTTTAGAAGCTTAAGTCCTTGTATCAGTAAGTCTTGAATAGATTAGTAAAGATAATGAGATATACAGAAGGGGGCTGTAATGCAACTATTAAGGATGCAAACTGCCTTAATACCCCATGAAGAAGAAGGATCAGTAAATCTGTGATCCACATAAGGGGTCTAGAGACAAAAAGCCAGACTGTCTATTAAGCCTGGCTTGCTGATCCCGGCTCGCCAAATCCACCAATTCGGAGCCTCGCTTGGCTTTAGTGGAACGGAATAAACCAGGCTATAAAGATCAGGATTTAAAAAGCCTGGCTTTGGCCTAAATCCTGGATTAGTTAATCCAAGTTTCGTGAAATAGGCCCCTGGTGTGGTGGAGAACAGTGTTGTTTTTGTTTTACTCAGTCTCTTGAATAGTTCATTTAGTTTTAGTCACATTTTAGTCACCTGGAATGTCTTAGTGTTAGTCTAGTTTTAGTCGACTAAATCTAGTTGATTTAGTCGAACAAAATTTATTTTGGCGGGCCGTCGTAATCATTGTTTTTTACACTTTGTTTTTGAAAATAGCCGATCTACCAGCCCACAACGTGTCACGCTTGAGCTTGTAGATTGTCTATTTTCAGCATGCAACTAATTGTAAAATGACTTATACTGGAAATATATTGGTATATTTAGTCTTAGTTTTAGTCATCATAGCTTTTCCTTTAGTTTCCATTTAGTTTTCATCAGTGAAAAAAAGGTAGTCAACGAACATTTTTCGTCTTAGTCGACGAAATCAACACTAGTGGAGACGACGCTGGTGTGCCTGCAGAGTACCTGACTGACTGAAACTCTTGTCACAATGTTTGCAGTGGTAAGGTTTTTCTCCAGTGTGGATACGCAGGTGTGTCCGTAAACAACATATGTCAATTAAACTCTTGTCACAATGTTTGCAGTGGTAAGGTTTTTCTCCAGTGTGGATACGCAGGTGTGTCAGCAAACAACCTATATCAATGAAACTCTTGTAACACCGCTTACAGCAATAAGGTCTTTCTCCGGTGTGTAGACGCTGGTGTCTTGTCAGCGTAGCATCTGGGAGAAGCTCTTGTCACATTGTTCACAATGTAAAGGTTTTTCAGAATCAAAGGTGTTATATATGGTCGTGATTCACCAGGATCTTAAATGGTTGGATTCTATAGGCTTAAAATAATTTATATCAATATTTTTTTTTGTAAATCTCTATGGGAAATAAATTGTAGATTTTTCAGTGGGTCCAGAAAACCAAGCCCACTGTCCATCCATAGGGTTGAAGCGGTTCATTTTGAATTGATTCTGGACAAGACTTGTTTCAGCGTTATTTGGCATGACCCTCTACACCATATACTGCAACGTTTAATAAACACTTGACTCTGCATGGATGTATTAGGGGCAGAAGAATAATTTTCATAAAACTGCAATTTTCATTGGCTCATAAAACCTTCATTTTTTCAAAAAAAAAAAGAGTACTCCCAATGTTTTACTTTTACTTTGTTTATTTGGACAGGACAATGCATATTAATGGACGTAAATACACCGGATATAGCACAGTTGCTAATGTTCATCCACAGTCCTCACAGGAAACACAAAAAAATATTCGCGACCTTATTCTCCCGGTCATCACCCACAGCTTCCCAAAACGTATAAAAGGTTAACCCATGTTGACCTGGTTAACCCATGTTGACCTGGGAACCATTCTACAAAATGTTTTCTAAATCCTGACAGTAATCTGAAAAACCCTATGTTATAAACATTTTCACGTCAAGGACCCCCAAGATTATATGTAATTGGCCGCCGATCCCCATCTGAAAATATGTAGTTGCAGGGACCCCCCCCCCCCCCCCCCCCAAAAAAAAAGCAAAGATTTGAGTTAAAAACGTTCACTCTGAAAGAATATATATTCAAAGATTTGCGCCACATTTTCACGATTAAAAACAAAATAGCAGACCTACAAGCTCGTAGCGCGGCACTTATGAGCTTGTAGATCTGCCATTTGTCAATGGCTAAAGTATAATATAATGCTTAAAACACCAAACGGGGTTCCCGCCCCAAGATGGGTTAAAATCTGAAACATCCGACGGTATAATTAAACAGAGTTACAATAGAGAAATAATCTACCAAAGACAACAACTTTTTGTGCAATGTGTATATAGGTTTTACATACAAAAGATACTTATGAAACTAAATTGTGGTGGTCATGTTGATAGTGTCAGATTATGTGATTCCAGGACTTTAGTATCTACCACTTGTCATTGTCATCCTGGAATAGAATGAATGATCATTCGATTGTATGTTATATCATGTGTCAACTCAAATGGGGAAAATGTGGATTTATTACTATTACAACTAACCACTTCTTCCCTGTATGATTCCTCCTCATTATCCTCAGATGTGCATTTTGACCCAAGCATTTGCCACTAACAGGAACTAAAGGGTCCCCCCCCCCAGGTGGAGCGAAATCCAGACGCGGCGGAGACTTAAAGGTATATTCAGTGATTTCACTCAAAAAACCTTAGGTTTCGTTTTTGGCTGTGGGACCCAGCCTTTCGTCCAATCAGGATAGAGAGTCAAAAACGAAACCTAAGGTTTTTTGACCCCCAGGGGTTAACTGGGGACAGGGAGGAACTCCTTATATGGCCAGCACACTCTATAGTAGGGAGGATTATCACAACAAAACAAAAAAATAAGTTATATTTGAATGAAGTGAAATCACTGAATATACCTTTAAGTCGCACCTTATTATTTTCAGTCGCAACGTATAATATCAATTCGTCCCGTCAGAACGGACTCGTCGCGGCTATATCTACCCGTTTGCCACGTAATAGGTTGACTATTCTTTTACGTCGCGACAGAACGGGACACGTCACGGCTATATCCACCCTTCTCGACGTAAAAGGTAATTCGTTGTGGCGTGAGCTGGACTCGTCTCAACAGAACGGAACTCGTCGCGGCTATATCTACCCGTTTGCGAAGGTTGACTTTGTTATATGCCCGGTGCCCGGCTCTCTCTCCGCCGTCTCCAAGCGAGCCTGAGTGGTTCTCTGGGGTTCCAGCAGGCCTTTTTCCGCGCGCATCGTGCCCGGGGAACGGCCCATGCGCCCGTGCCTGCATGGCAACAGCGCGTGCCGGTGCCGGTGCCGGTCCGGTTCCGTGGAGCCCTGCCTTCGCCGTCCCCAGGCGACCCTGCGTTCCAGAGCTGTCACCTTTTTTTGCCCACCGAAAATAGCAGATCTACCAGCTCCTACATACGGGATGGCCCGACCCGCGTCTGTGGACCCCTGGGGATCACGGTAGTCCACGGGGGTCCGTCTGTGTGTGTGTGTGTGTGTGTGTGAGCGCTTGTGCTCCTATCCGTGTGCCTCCCCCCCCCACCCCATGTGGACCCTTGGAGGGGGGGGGTCCCCCTTTGCACTTGCTGCGTATATAGCCTCATACTGGAAAAAAATACTATTTTACGCACAGCGCAACGGCTATATTCAAAGCTCACCGCGCTCGTATAGCGCATTGACTGTCTGTCTGTCTGTCGGCCGGCATCTGATCTACAAGCTCAGAGCGCGGTTCTGCGCAGCCCCGTGCGCCTTGTGGATCAGAGCGCACGGGGGTTAATGATAATACTATATTATATAGGCCTAATAGGTATATGACAGACAGACAGCCAGCCAGTCTGTCTGTCAGTTAGCCAGTCAGCTATATATAGCCAGTCAGCCAGCCAAATAAAAGCATGGCACATAGATGACACAAGACTCAGTGAGAATAGCATAATGTATCATACATCGAATGAAAGCAAACTTCCCAATCCCAAGGATGTGTGTGTGTGTGTGTGTGTGTGTGTGTGTGTGCAACCTTTACAGAGAAACTGTGATAATGCGTGGCTTGTGCACATAGCCATGTGTGCAACTATAGGGCCTATTCTCGCATGCACCTATAGTTTGAGCGCTTGTGCTCCTATCCGTGCCCCCCCCCCCCATCCCATGTGGACCCTTTGAGGGGGCCGGGGGGGGGGGGGGGTCATATGCATTTCTATACAAGGCTATATTAGCCTATACTTTAGCCGATCATCAAAGCTCACCACGCTCATAGCGTCATTTCTGTCTGTCAGTCAGTCAGCCAGCCAGCCAGCCAGCGCAGAGCACGCAAAATATATAGTGATTGTTTTCTTACTTCTATAACAGCCTGTCTTTCTCATTTTATTGACTAACATTCACTTACATTGTCTTAGCACCGAAATATTCGTTCATTCATCAATGCATTCATTCATTCTTTCATTCAATTTACTGTTGTATTAAATGTTATGATAAACACTTTATGATTCTTATCTAAGTACTCGGACCCTCGTCTGGTTCTGGTGTGTGACGACCCGGTTGACATTTCCATGGTTCGGACAGCCGCCAACGATGTAACACTTTGCACGTTTCATTTTTTTACTCAGAGATCCGTTTATCTACACATGTAATATTTTCAGGCAACGGACCTACACATGTCAGCTACAGCTATAGAGAGATGGTAGGGTAGTGCCCAAGCCTATTCCTATATGATCTGTGGCTATATTAAAGGCCTTTTATATGTGATCTCACATAATGTGCGAGTCAGAGGCAGAGCTAACGTTACTCAATGATCATTTGCCGACTGATTTATATCACAGCACAGCGTGTGAGCAGAGACGCACTGATTGACGGCAGTGAATTCAGGTGGTGGACGCCAGTATAAAAGGGACACTTGGGTGTTTGTACAGGTCGAGGTCGGAGCATACGTCTTGCGGCACGGCACTCTGGGGACGGGAGGGGCCGTTCGCTGGTTTTAGTCCAGCCGACAGCGAAGACAGACAGCGAGGGGGAGTTAGCTTTGAATGAAGCAGGAGGGGAGACTACACTTACGGTCTCCTGTAGATAGACAGGGCTGGGCAAGTAGCAGGGTGATCGGCCGCCTCGCTCCGCGACCTACGATGACAGCTGACCAAGTTTAAAGAGACTGTATTGTCAGCGCGGCACGCCGGCCAGCTAAGCATCCCCTGGGGAGTTGGACGGCGTCACAGCTCAGACCCTGGGGGGTCCCGCCCTGGCGGCTAGTTAAGTACATGGCCAAACACTGTTGTATTATGTCACTATGTGTACATGTAAATAGGCTGGTATTTTATAGAGTGGTTTTATCATTAAGTGCTGTGCATATATGAAATGTCCTGTTATAGTTTATTACCTTTTTGCCTCATTCTATTATTGTTGTGCTATAACCCACTGAGTATTACCTTTAATAAAGATTGCTCTGTTATATATTTAAATCCCTTGTCTGTGGTCCGTCCAGGTTCTGACATAGCTACAATTTATAGCAAACATAGGAAACCCACTTTTATTACAAGCACACATGTGCACACATGTGTGCTATATATGTTATAGCTGTGCTGTGATATAAATCAGTCGGCAAATGATGATTGAGTAACGTTAGCTCTGACTCGCACATTATGTGAGATCACATATAAAAGGCCTTTAATATAGCCACAGATCATATAGGAATAGGCTTGGGCACTACCCTACCATCTCTCTATAGTGGGGCACCGACGATCTGCAAGCTCACAACGCGCTGCATGTGGACGCAACACTTGGAGCTTGTAGATGCGCACCACAGATCATACAGGGCGTGTGTTCCAGCTAACCCTATAGCATAACACACACACACAAGCAACAGTATAGACATCTATTCATCATTATTTATTTCAAATCAAAATACAATGTAATGCTGCACCACTGTCATGAAGTTCGCACACACACACACACACACACACACACACACACACACACACACCCCCCCCCCCACACACACACACACACACACACACACACACACAAACACACACACACACATGTTTGCTTTCATTCGCTGTATGATACATTAGGCAATATAGACCCGCTGCGGCCCAGCGATAATCAACCGCTGTCCGCTGCGATGCGTGAGCTTGTAGATCAGATGCCGACAGACAGACAGACAGACAGACATGAAATGGTTCAATAATAACACACATGAGATTCTGACAGAATGCGGCGGCATGCTTAAAATAAACAGATCTACAAGCTTATAGTGTACCATAGCGTATACATACCAGCGTACTTACCGTTCAATAATAATTATCATGTATTATTATTAACGAAAAACATAAATACTAGCCTACTATTTTATTGGTCTAGTATAATGGAATTCAATTGCCTACATTCAGTATAGGCCTGGTTTTGATATAATGATGCAGGGAGATTTTCTGAGCCAGTCCGTGCCATGTCATTTTTTTCAGATTAATATTTAAATCTTTAGTTGGAAGAATGCAATAGCATATCATAAGTGTTGACCATAATGGGACGGTTGGAACCAAATGAACCCCCGACGGCCGGCGCTATTCAGCTATAAGGCCTATAAACGATATGGCCATACAAATATGGTTATGTGGTGGTCTGTGACATGTCTGCGTGCGTGCGTGCGTGAAAGACAGACAGAATACGACGCAATGACTTGTCAAATTGTCAATTGTAGATCAGCTGCTTGTTATTAAAGTAGGCTAAAATGAAGGCAGCGTCTCCGCAAACGTGGACACCCGTGGCCCCCCTTGATCCCCAAGGGTCCACGGGGACCCGTACCGCCCGGGGGTCCCCGGACCCGTTTGGGCGGCCCGTCAGGTGGTTTTCGAGCTTGTGGATTTGTATTTTTAATATTGCTTGTCAAACGTTTAAGGCATATAGCCTATTTAATCTGATTGGTATAGCTCTGCATGGTTGCTGCTTCTGATATAGGCTACTAACTAACTAACTGTTTTTCGTTAATAATAATTTATTATTTATTTTAAATCAAAATACAATGTAATGCACCACTGTCACGAAGTTCGCACGCACGCATGTGACACACACACACACACACACACACACACACACACACAGACGGACCCCCGTGGACTACCGTGATCCCCAGGGGTCCACAGACGCGGGTCGGGCCATCCCGTATGTAGGAGCTGGTAGATCTGCTATTTTCGGTGGGCAAAAAAAGGTGACAGCTCTGGAACGCAGGGTCGCCTGGGGACGGCGAAGGCAGGGCTCCACGGAACCGGACCGGCACCGGCACGCGCTGGTGCCATGCAGGCACGGGCGCATGGGCCGTTCCCCGGGCACGATGCGCGCGGAAAAAGGCCTGCTGGAACCCCAGAGAACCACCCAGGCTCGCTTGGAGACGGCGGAGAGGCGCACGTGCCGGGCGCATATGCCCGGCGCCCAGGGCATATAACAAAGTCAACCTATTACGTCGCAAACGGGTAGATATAGCCGCGACGAGTCACGTTCTGCAGCGACGAGTCCAGCTCACGCCACAACGGATTATTTACGTTGCGACGGGAAATAACAGTCAACATATTACGTCGCAAACGGGTAGATATAGCCGCGACGAGTCCGTTCTGACGGGACGAATTGATATTTACGCCAGGACGTACTCGAAAATACGTTGCGACGCAAAAAAATAGGGCGCGACGCAAAAAAAAATCAGTCACAACGTCCGTCGTACGTCGCGTTTGGATTTCGCTGTCTCTCCCCCCCCCCCCCCCTGTATGAGTCCTCATTCATCTATGGGCTTTTCCCCTGTATGAGTCCTCATGTGTGATTTTAGTCCACTACTGAGTGTACAGCCTTTACCACACACGTTACAAGTAAAGGGCTTTTCCCCTGTATGAGTCCTCATGTGTGATTTTAGATGAACACTCCGAGCAAAGCCTTTACCACACACGTTACAAGTGAAGGGCTTTTCCCCTGTATGAGTCCTCATGTGTGATTTTAGAACGTCACTCTGAGCAAAACCTTTACCACAGACGTTACAAGTAAAGGGCTTTTCCCCTGTATGAGTCCTCATGTGTGATTTTAGTCCACTACTGAGTGTACAGCCTTTACCACACACGTTACAAGTAAAGGGCTTTTCCCCTGTATGAGTCCTCATGTGTGATTTTAGATGAACACTCCGAGCAAAGCCTTTACCACACACGTTACAAGTGAAGGGCTTTTCCCCTGTATGAGTCCTGATGTGTGATTTTAGATTAGCACTCTGAGCAAAGCCTTTACCACACACGTTACAAGTAAAGGGCTTTTCCCCTGTATGAGTCCGCATGTGTGATTTTAGATCACTACTCTGTGTACAGCCTTTACCACAGACGTTACAAGTAAAGGGCTTTTCCCCTGTATGAGTCCTCATGTGTGATTTTAAATCACCACTACGAGTAAAGCCTTTACCACACACGTTACAAGTAAAGGGCTTTTCCCCTGTATGAGTCCTCATGTGTGATTTTAAATCACCACTATGAGTAAAGCCTTTACCACACACGTTACAAGTAAAGGGCTTTTCCCCTGTATGAGTCCTCATGTGTGTTTTAAGTTCACCACTGTGTGTACAGCCTTTACCACACACGTTACAAGTAAAGGGCTTTTCCCCTGTATGAGTCTTCATATGTGATTTTAGATTAACACTGTGAGCAAAGCCTTTACCACATACATTACAAGTAAAGGGCTTTTCCCCTGTATGAATCCTCATGTGTAATTTTAGAACACCACTCCGAGCAAAGCCTTTACTACAAACTGTACAAGTGAAGGGCTTTTCCCCTGTATGAGTCCTCGTGTGTGATTTCAGATGATCATTTGAAATAAAACCTTTACCACAAACTGTACAAGTGAAGGGCTTTTCCCCTGTATGAATCCTTGTGTGCATCGTCAGATTATACGTCTGATTAAAACATTTGCCACAGTCTGTACAACTAAAGCGTTTCTTCCCTGTGTGGCTCCTCATGGAGTGAGTTTGTTTTAAAGATTTCAGGTCCTTGGACAGCTTGCTGCTCAAAGACAATCTTTGTCCTTCCACATTTGTCTTGTGTGATTTCAGTGTGTTTAAAGTTGACTGACCTTCACTGGGCTCCTGCCACTCATCACTGTCTTCAGTGTCAGATTCAGAACAGTGTGAAGAGAGGAGCTGGTCATCACTAGTTGGTTGTGATGTTCCACAGTCCTCTAGATCAGCTTGTGTTTTCATGTGTTGAGTTGATGTGCCGGCTACAGGCTCTGTCTCTCTGTTTTCATCATCATGAACATCTTCACTTTTCACTGCTTGTAATGTCAATGTTGACCCATCAGCCTCCACTGGTCTTTGAAGTAGCTCCTCTTGTTCATCTTTAATCTGTGGTGGTTGTGGTTCCTCCTGGACCAGACTGGAGCTCCTCTCCTGTTGTTCAGTAAAAACCTCCTCTTTACACACAGGGAGGTGCGAGACGGCTAGAAAAAAAAAGACACAAAGAGAGAAAAACATTTAATGTTTGAACTTTGCATTTCTAATCAAAGACTATTTTCAGGGCTTGACATTATATTTTTGAGCCACTTAAGAACATTTACTTACTTGTCCAAGTAAAGATTTTAGAAAACATCTTGTGTTTGTATTGGTTATAATGTGCATTTGCATAATGTTCAACAGAAGGTTATGACAAAATGACACTACAAGAAAAAAAGAAAAGAGAACTGTAAACAATTGACACAAACTCAAACTGGTTGTTGGAAGTTTCAACAAACATGTTCCAATAATACAATGATGTTTGAGTGTGTCGTACATAGTGTGTAGTGGTGACTCCAGGTCTTAATCTTTAGTTGATGCATGATTTGTATAAATGCAATAATATCAAACAATTACAATTTCTAAAAAGAAAATACAATTTTTATTAAGACTCCCACCCGCCACTCCCTCCCACACTGCAGACCTAACATCACTGTTGTACATTCCGTTTCCTAGACGGGCTCTCTACCCATTCAGCTATGGCTGTCCCTCTCTAAGGAAGGACAACATCAGTCACTAGAACCAGGGATGGGTGTTTTCTGTGTATCTACGATGGTTAAAATGGAGTTTGAAGTTACAACGGGCTGGTCTGATAATATAATATATAATATAAAATATCTAAATACTGAATCGAGCAAATTAAAAACTGTCCAGAGTGTTCACAAAAAGCCAGAGTAGACGATAACATTACCCACCATTATTTTGAAATATCCCTTTATGCAAGTAAGTAAACAAAACAGCACATACCTATACGGTACAACTTTACTACAGGTTGCATCTTCGCATCAAACTGTACACGTCTCTGGTCCACCTCTGGCTGTTCCTCTGACAACGTTGAATGTCTTTTGGAGGCCATCTCTCTAGATACGGTAGACCTCTCCCTGTGGTGCTCTGTGGAAATCACCAGTAGAAACAACTTGTACTTGTAATCATTCAATAAGGGTTTACTGAACAACTGAACAACCAGGAATAGTCTGGTGACCACCGGAGAGACGTGTGACAGCCGGAATGTAGACGGCACCCGGGAGCAGTATGTTTGTTGGCGCCCCAGCCTGTGTCTTCCGTGAGGAGGAAGCCCAACAACCCCACGGTGAGGCCTTTAGGAGGGCCATTCAGGCTGCAAGAGGAGCCTGCAGCACCACCGTTGTCCAGGTGGAGTCTGCAGCACCACTGTTGCCCAGGTGGAGCCTGCAGCACCATTGTGGCTCAAGTATCCACCACTCCTGAATGCAGTGTCTGGTGCTGATTGATGACCATTTATTTATCGTTAGTTGCTGAATGACCCTTTAGTCATAGATGCACCTGGTATCCTCAGTGATGTATCCCAGGGTCATCGGGGTTCAGGGTCTCGCTAACATCATACCCCTCACTCGGGTGACCCAGCCGAGTGATCAAGTCCCGCCTTACGTCCCAGTAGCTACCCTCGATCTAGACTGGAACTCAGCTATGCTTTCTAAGGCATAGGCAGCTCCCGGCAGTATCCGCCGGGAGAAACTAGACTGCAGGACATGAGACTAATTAATTCGAGCGACAGAGAGGAGAGTGTGTGTGTGTGTGTGTGTGTGTGTGTGTGTGTGTGTGTGTGTGCGTCAATTTAACAAAGCTGCAGACGATCAGAAATACGCAGAGAGAGACCGACGTTTGCGCTACTCTATGCCGAATTGAAATAAAAACGTCTGGGTTTCCGAGGCTACCCTCGATCAGACCCACTAGGGAAAGACCAGGTGGAGGGACTAGGCTCTGTGGGTTGCCTCCAGTCCGGGCCCCTCCTACGTCTCACCAGGTCCACTCCTGCTCTCACCATGAGTACAGCCAGGACCTGTGCGTTGGACCAGACTCCCAGCAACAGACACTTCATTCAGGAGTAGTGGATTCTGAGAATAATACTAATACAAATATACATTTGTTTTACCTGAGAGAGTATCGCAGCACATCTTCCTACGTAGTAATGTTAAAGTTGACTCACCAGTCTCCTCTTCCTGTTCTTCTTTAATCTGTGGAGGGTGTGGTTCCTCCTGGACCAGACTGGATCTCCTCTCCTCATATTCAGATGAAACCTCTTTACACACAGACAGGAGGAGGGGAGAGAAGGTAGCATCAGCAGAGCAACTCAAAGATGACATTTATTCTCCTATTTGTTTTGTCAGGAGAACCCTCGTTTCAAAAAATAAGTGTCTCGCCTTAAGGCGTTTCGAATAGAGCCTGACATCGGTCTCACCGATGTATCCGTCATTTTAGGCGCCGAGGCCCGATATCGGACATTATTTCACTGATGTGGGCGAAGTCTTTTTTTATCATCATTAATGTAACCTACACATGTAAAATGAGGCACCCTTATGAAACACGCTCTTTTTGTTTGATATTAATTCATTTCTAACAGCTGCAGAGAATGGAACGCACTGTGCACGTCGTGCCTGTGACTGAAAAATCTGCCCTGCGAGTGACTGTCATAAATGGAAGTCCAGCTGTCATTCCGGACCCCTCGCCCTCAGAAAATGTCATTTGTGTACAGGCCCGTGAAAATATATGAGAGATGTTTGAAAAGATGACATATTTGAATAAACAAGCGTTTTCTGCCAGAACTTATACATGGATAACTAGAGGTCAATATCTCACTCCACGTCTTTGGACATATTTATTGGGCGAGTACAAACGGAGCGCGGAGCACATTTATTGAAATGTATTGAAAAGTTTTCCAGCACAGGATGAAATCCTCTACGCCAGACTCATAAACAGACATAATATACATCAATTGAGTGTAAAATCTGACCCAAATTCGATTGTTGGTTTAGTAGTACACTCACGTCGCCACGGCATTTATAAAGTGATCGCAAACAGCTGATCCTTCCTTAATTTCGTTCCGACATTAATAAATGTGACGGCTGAAATCTATCTGGCACGCCCTATGAAATCAAGACTCGCCTTCATTTTTGCGACATGAACAACTGCAATCCGACCTGGAAACCCTGGTTACAGGGGGAAAAGTTTCCTTGCTGCCCGCCTCACCCCTCTCTCATACACACACACATACAGAGGCACGCACGCACACGCAACTTGCAAGCCCAACTTTGTATCTTAAATAAATAAACGAACACCTGCATGAATTAAATAAAGCTGTAGGCCTACCCTGTCTGTTTGCCTCTCACCTCGCTTGCCTTGCTGTCATGTCCACGCACGCATGCACGCACGCACCTCAAGGCTACATGACACATCACCATGAATGGAATACGTTTGTAGGCTAGGCCTATATTAATTTTACCCATTCGTGCGCAGTGCACGGCGAAGGCGATCAGTGATACTGCGCACTGCTGTGATAAGTGTTGTGGGTGAGTGATGCCTGCATGAGAGATAGGCTACTACAATGTCGTCAAGGCAGTCATAATCAACGTTTATGGAGTGATTTGATCATTGATGAACGAATCATAAACATACGGATGAAGGCTTGCATGTGTGCTGGTATGTGCTGGTGACGCACGGCGCGGTCCCGACCTCCCGACAAATAGGCAAGCTGTATGCTTGTCATTGTCACTTGGAAATAAAGGCGTGCAGTCCATTTATGCCTAAATATTTTTAAAATAATATCAGTGATTATAAAGGCAACTGATGTCACGCTCATGCGCTCCCAAATCATCTCACCAGTGCGCTCGCATAACAAGGCCAGTAAAGCACTGTTTGATTAACCCATTTTGACCTGAGATCAGATTCTAAAAAGGTCTTCTACATCCTGACAGTTTTCTTGAAAAGCTATGTTTCTATGTCAGTCGTTCTTCGATTTTTCAAAAATAGCAGATCTACAAGCTCAGTAGCAGATAGCAGATCTACAGAGCTTGTAGATCTGCTATTTTTCAATAGCTAAAGCATAACATAATGCTAACACCAAAAGGGGTTCCCACCCAAAATGGGTTAAGCACAAACTAATACATTGTAAACATGTTATATTGTTTTTAATTATTGCGTGATTTTAATTGCTTGTAAAGTTGGAAATCTACTTTTACATGCATATACATAGGTTTATATTAACATTTTAGGAGTGAATACATATGCTTAGATGCCTGTGACAGCATGTCAGCAGTTCAGACAATGCTGCTCCGCTTGTGTACGACAGAAAAACAGGTGAGGACAAAGCGTACGACAGCTCCCGACCCAACATGATTTTTGTCCTGGCACACGTTCAAGTTAAAGGTTTTGCGGAAATGGTAAATGCCTGAGAGAGTATTGCACAACATCTTCCTACGTAGGGGCGGCGATGGCTCAGGGGTAGAGTGCCTGGATGGTAACCGTAAGGTTGCCAGTTCGAACCCGGGCTCCCCCAGAGTTAGTGTCGAAGTGTCCTTGAGCAAGACACTGAACCCCTAATTGCTCCCGATGTGCTAGTTGGTGCCTTGCATGGTTTCCGCTGCCATCGGTGTATGAATGGGTGAATGTAATGCACAATCTCTGTAAAGCGCCTTGGATAAAGGCGCTATATAAATGCACCATTTACCATTTAGTAATGTCAAAGTTGACTCACCAGTCTCCTCTTCCTGTTCCTCTTTAATCTGTGGAGGTTGTGGTTCCTCCTGGACCAGACTGGATCTCCTCTCCTGATGTTGTGGAGGTTGTGGTTCCTCCTGGACCAGACTGGATCTCCTCTCCTCATATTCATTTGAAACCTCTTTACACACAGACAGGAGGAGGGGAGAGAAGGTAGCATCAGCAGAGCAACTCAAAGTGCTTTTATCAACTCAAAGATTATTCTCCTATTTGTTTTGTCAGGATAACCATCGTTTAAAAAATGAGTGTCTCGAGTCTCTTCTCAACGCCTCGCAGAGCACGGTGTTGAGTAGAGCCCGACATCGGTCTCACCGATGTATCCGTCATTCTTGGCGCCGATGCCCGACATTATTTCACCAATGTGGCCGAAGTATTTTTTTATCATCATTATTGTAATCTACCCTTCCCCACCCAACCACCTCTTTTTCCCCTCACTGTATATTTCCCTTTTTACTTCCTTTATGATGAATTCCTGTTCTGTTAAATAGAAGTGTATATTTGTACGTCTCCAAATGTTTTGATGAATTGAACAAGGTGGACCCTCTTGTAAACAAGTGTAATGCTTTTATTGGGTCGTCCACTCACAGTTAACAGTTTTTGTATTGAGTTGTGCTTGAAATGTACTGTAATTCTGTAAACAGTTAATAAATACTTCAATAAAAAAATTATGTAATACGCCCTTATGAAACGCGCTCTTTCAGTTTGATAATTATCAATTTCTTACAGCTGCAGAGAATGGATTTAAAAGGCACTGCACACGCCGTGCCTGTGACTCTGACCATTTATGCCAAATATCTTCATAGCTAAACATGATTATGGGTTCAAACTTATTGTGCTATACTTATGTAGCGGCACAAGCAGAAACAACATGCTGTGTGTCTGTCTGTCTTTTGGGGGACCATGAGTTACCAAACTATATTTGTATCGTTACAGTTGCTGAATGACCCTTTAGTCTTGTTAGAATAATACTAATAAAATATTAATTTGTTTTACCTGAGAGAGTATTGCACCACATCTTCCTACGTAGTAATGTCAAAGTTGACTTAGCCTGGAACTCACCTATGCTATCTATGGCATAGGCAGCTCCCGGCAGGATCCGCCGGGAGAAACTGCGCAGCTGCTAGACATGAGACTAATTAATTAGAGCGACAGAGAGAGAGAGGAGTGTGTGTGTGTGTGTGTGTGTGTGTTTACGGGTGTGCGTCAATTTAACAAAGGTGCAGGCGATCAGAAATCAGCAGAGAGTGATCGACGTTTGCGCTACTCTATGCCGAATTTAAGTGGACTCTGCCCCAGACTTTTATTTTTCTCCATGGAAATAAAAACGTCTGGGTTTCCGAGGCTAAAGTTGACTCACCAGTCTCCTCTTCCTGTTCCTCTTTAATCTGTGGAGGTTGTGGTTCCTCCTGGACCAGACTGGATCTCCTCTCCTGATGTTGTGGAGGTTGTGGTTCCTCCTGGACCAGACTGGATCTCCTCTCCTCATATTCAGATGAAACCTCTTTACACACAGACAGGAGGAGGAGAGAGAAGGTAGCATCAGCAGAGCAACTCAAACTGCTTTTGTCAACTGAAAGATGACATTTATTCTCCTATTCGTTTGGTCAGGATAACCATCGTTTAAAAAATGTCTCAAGTCTCTTCACAACGCCTCGCAGAGCAAGGTGTTGTGAGTAGAGCCCGACATCGGTCTCACCGATGGTACTCACCGTGAGTTAGCTGGTGTGTATTTTTATTTTAGCACAACTAATCTCAGATTTGGGCAGTAAGTCTTACACTGGCAGCCTAGAGCCATGTGCTGTCATCTCCACTTCCTGCTTTTTCAAATGAATGGAATGTATTCTCCAAACCACTTGATGGCGCCAAAGTACTTCCAGTCCTACCTTGGCATGTGCCAAAACTGACCCACTAGACATTGACGGCCTATATTTGGCCATTAACTGGTATGTGCCAAATTTGACCCAGTCGTCCAAAAAGGGGTTAGCATTGCTGCATCCCACGTTGTGTAATAGAAGGCATTTTTATCCAAGCTGTTTTTTTGTGGCACTGGGTGTGTTTGATATAGGCACGCTGACCGCACTGCCAATACAGACAAATAGGCGAGAGCGCTCTCTGTGTGCAACTGTGAATTTCCCAAACAAACCCCGTTTGAGAAAATTAGTCGGGGTGCTCGGATACAAATGCTTTTTATTAAACAACGCGGGATGCAGCAATGCTAATCGCTGTCCCAGCAAATACCCATGGCACATGTGGTGAGGACTTTATATTTGAAATCTGAATGTTTATGTACACGTTTTCCATGTAAATGTAGAGATTGTGTAAAACTGGCTTCAGTTGCGTCATGAGTGTTGGAGCCAGTTTTGTTTTATTTATTTGTTCACCTCTTTCACTTTCGTTTTCATTTTCATATACCGGTATATCAAATATTGTTTTGGAAAAGATAACGTTATAATTTAGATTAATAGAAGCCCCCACCTAGGGGTGGGCGATATGGACAAAAGTTTTATCACGATATGTTTTCAAGCTTATCACGATACACGATATTATCACGATATTTTCGCACGCGTTTTTTTTATGGTTATTTTTCAAGTTACTTAACAGTACAAGGTAACAAAAATGTAAGAAATACCATTTAGACTGTATTTAGACATTTAAATACCATGAGAAACTCCTCATCGGTATGTGCACGAGCACACACACACACACACACACACACACACACACACACACACACACACACAGCCTGGTTAATAAACCAGACTAATATCGCACGGACCGCGGGATATTAGTCTGGGGAGGCTCAGCTTGGATTTCATTTCCAGGGGGGGGGCGGGTTGAAACATTTTCTCTTTGATGCAATTGGTCAGAGCTACTGTCAGTCAAAGGTCTCAAGCATTGAAAGTCACTGTACCAAAGCCCGCCCATATTGCATAGCGTGTCCCGATTGGCCGCCCCATTTCTCTGGTGTAGGAAATGGGCGTACAATTGAGCCTCTCCAGACCGTAATCCGCCAGCAGGCAATTAATTTTGCCAACGGCTGATTCGGTCTGGTTTATTAACCAGGCTAACACACACACACACACACACACACACACACACACACACACACACACACACACACACACACACACTATTATAATGTAGCTGTCAGCAGAAACCGCTTGTCGTCATTTTTTTATATTTTATGTCTTGCAAATGTATGCTCTACACTATAGCATCACACAAAAGCAACAGAAATAGCAGATTCGCAAGCTCTGCTTATCGTCTCTGTCGGGTGGAAATACCATATGTCCAAAACTGTTAAGGATTCAAATTAAAAAAGGGCTAAAGTAGCAGATCTACAAGCTCAAATCATGTCACTTCACTCACACATCTCGAGCTTGTGGATCTTCTACTTTTGTGTGACGCTGTATCAGTGATGTAAATAGGTCCCTTTTTGAGGGCACAAGGCCAAGTGCCAGGGCATGAAGGCCATCAATTAAAACAATGATTTTAAGTCCCCGCGTCCCGGTCATCATTATTTTAGCTTAAAAGGTTAAGGATGATTACATTTTTTTTAATTTAAAGGCGAACATGTATATCCCTATGTTTCTGTTCTGCCTCGTCTGTATTTGTTCTGATTGGCATTGTGGGGGTGCAGGACTGAGGAATCTGGAGATAAGTCAAGTGTAAAAAGCATTTTGTACACTTTTGTGCTTATGAACATTTACCACGTTATGTCCGCATTGCTACAGAAATGAACTAGACAAAGTGTGCCGGCACAGGTCTCCACCAGGGCAGGTCAGGTTGTGGCCTCATGGTGGCGCTATAACAGGCTGTTGAGGAAGATTTGGGCCGGAGGTTCGTGTTCGAGGGATGCAGGTACAATGTTTTTCCATGTGTGCATACATAAGTTGTATACAGATCGATGCAGTTATAGCTAAAAACAGGAATTAGCCTGTTATAGCGCCACCGTGAGGCTGATGTTGAGGAAAGAATTGTGGCATGTCGTCCTCGGCCTACTGAAAATGTGCGTGTATAATTTAACGGAAATTGCACACTGTGTTTGTGATTTGTGGCCTTTTTTCGAAATGGATGAATCGTGTGAGTTTGGAAGCCAATCTTAGCCAATCAGGATGGAAGATGGGAAATGGTGCCGCTCCGTGTTGATCACATGACTATGGAGATAGTGTATACCGATTTGCATGAAATGTGGATAAAATCTGAAGGAGTAATAATAGAAAATGTGTTTTACATATGTCGGCCTCCTGGTGGCGCTATAAAGAGCAGATGTGAAAAATTCCAGGCAAAGGTTTTTCCTTGGCCTCTAGGGAGTTGGCATACAAAGTTATTCACAGATCCGTGCAGTTAGAGGTAAAAACACTTTTGGGCCAGTTATAGCGCCACCTTGAGTCTGAGTTGAAATTGTTCATGTGGCATTTCGTCCTGGGCCTAGTGGGAACGTGGGTGCACAATTTCAGGGAAATCACGCGATGTGTTCATGATTTGCAGCATTTTGTTTGAAACTGAGCACTCCTGTGAACTTTGGAAGCCAATCTTAACCAAACAGGATGGAGTCTGAGAAATCTGAAAGACCGGTTTCGTTGAATGGCTCTAGAGAGACTGTGTACCAATTTGCGTGATGTTTGGACAAAATCTGTAGGTGTACTGTGCAAAAACTTGTTTTGCACAAAGCGGCCTCCTGGTGGCGCTATAAAAGGCAGTTCTGGAAAGTTTGGGCAGAGGTTCATCGTTGGCATCCAGGGAGTGTGTGTGCAAAATTTGGCATCGACCGGGTTAACGGTGGCCGAGATTAGCTGCTCACGGACACACGGCCGACGGACACACACACACACGGACGGACGGACGGACACACGGACGGACGTTGGTCTTAACACACAGGCTCTGTCTGTGTGACAGACGTGGAGTTCTTTTTGGGAACTATAACACGTCGCCCTTCCTCGACATGAGCTGTTTTCTACATGAGGCTACAGCTCAGCGCAATGCTGTTTCCCCCTCTGCCTAGAAGAAAGGGGGCGGGGACTTTGGGAGTGCTGAGAACTCAACAGAGTTATAAGCAAACCACACCGTCCATTGGGGTGCCTTGCAACGTGTGGTTAGCTTGTAGCCTAGATCTTTCATTTTTTGTGAACGAAACCGTCGTACTGCAGAAGTAAAAATTACGGCATAGAACTGCATATATAGAGTGTGCAGCACATTTATCGTGATGGAAACGATAACTCTAAAAATCCATATCGTGGAGACGTTGTATCGTCCCGACGATAATTATCGCCATATCGAACACCCCTACCCCCACCTCTAATTAGAAACTTAAGTAGGCCTATGTCATGTCAATTTAGTGAGCACCTTTGCACTTCCTTTATAATGTATCCCCTTCAAAGTAAAACCTCCTCTGCAGTGATTCTGGAACAGTGAATTGTAACTTATATTTTATTTTGAAAGGCTCAGTGGGGGAGGAAGTGGGGTAGCCTGTTTAAGGTCTCTTGACATGCCTTTTGAGAACAATGGAAAATGTTTGATGAGGCTGGGAAGGCATACAGTTTTTGATCTTATTTCATACCTTACTAGCATACTAATTTATTTCTTATTTATTTTGGAGCTATTAATTTGACCTTTTCAGTTTGATTATTCAAGTAGACTTTTGTCGAACATAATACATAGCTTAATGCTACTTAAGCTAAGCTGGTGTTGTTCAGAATCTACTAACCTGCAGTGTGTAGATCGATGTCCATATCAAAATCAATGTCCAGCAGTTTTTGTGTCTCCAGCAGAGTTTGTAGTGTCTCCATCTCTCTCTGGAAGAGGTTGACCATGAACTCTCCCACCGCGCTGAGGCGCTCCAACACAAACACTCTGACGCTAAGCTCCACACTACAAACATCAGCAGCGCCACGCTGCTGTTTGTCCACAACAAACAATATCTCCTCTCCCACCCCCGCTAGCTGTTCATTTATCTTCAGCCGTACAGACTCCATTTGACGCATTTCGCCTCCTTTAGGAGACATTTCCACCAAGCTTTCTGTTCCTACTGTAATATAGAATGTGTAATAAAGGCACAAACATCAACAATTCCCGAGAGACACGACAACATGTCTGACTTCTTCAACAGCAGGCCATCGCCGTAATGGAAAACTAGACGCAGTCACGTGACGTGATGGCATCACGTGATGCAAACAAGCACTTCAGGGTCAAAGGTTTTCCACGCATGCGCAACAAAATAATCCAGGCACTGTTGCCTTAATGCCTTTCGCCCTCTGGTGGTGGAGGTGTGTAACTGTCACAGATAGATAGATAGATAGATAGATAGATAGATAGATAGATAGATAGATAGATAGATAGATAGATAGATAGATAGACAGATAGACAGATAGATAGATAGATAGATAGATAGATAGATAGATAGATAGATAGATAGATAGATAGATAGATAGATCCGGATGGCCCTCTCCCCCATGTACAGGCCATGGACAGTAACAAACTGATAAAACGGCCTAGGGCACGTCGTAAAAGTCCCGTCCATGTAGATCTAAAACAAAATTTAAATATTTAATTCCTACATGACTACATGTTCATGCATTTGTAAATGAGCAAACTTGCTTACAGTATTGTGGAAAATAACTTTCTGAAAAAAATATAATAGTCTAGGCCTAGGACCTGGCTCAGATTTGTATGCCCTTGATTTGGGAGAGATACAAATTAACTTTTGGATATCACCATGACACTTCACACGTTGGTTACTGGCATTAATACAAATACTTTTTATCAACTTTACCAGTTAGGGCTAAGATAGTATTAATATGAAATATTAATAATAATATTAATAATAATAACAACAATAATAATAATAATATACTTATAAGGATATGGCATTTTGCTCGATAAAGCATTGAAGATCACATTTATTCACTGTTTAGACAATGCAGGGGTGGACAACTTTGATGATGGAGATAGATGTAGATCTGCTATTTTCAAACATTTTGTACTTTTACTTTTAGTGCTTTAAGTACATTTTGATGCCAATACTTTCGTACTTTTACTCAAGTGCATTTTGAATTCCGTACTTTAACTTCTAACATTTCTACATTGCAGTATTGAGACTTTTACTTAACTATAAAATGGGAGTACTTTTTCCACCACTGGCTACTAATATGAACTAATTAAAGCAGATCATCTTTGCTGGATCATGTATGCATGTTTGGAATTGTAACAGGTGAAAATCAATATTATATTACGATATAAACCCACTGGCTGCATTAAGTGAAGGTGAGGGCCCATGGGCCACATGTGGTCCTCAACTTCACTTAATGCCACCTGCAGGTTAATATCGGAATACTGATATATTATTGATTTCAGCTGTTGCAATTCCAAACATGCAAACATGACCTGCTTTAATTACTTCAGTCTGTATTAGTAGCCTAATGACAAGTATTACAACAAATATTGTCTTTTTTATGTCTAATGTATTTGCATTTAATTTCATAAAGTCAACATAAGCATAAATAAATGCATTTGAAATGAAATAAAATAGCAGATCTACAAGCTCAAAAAACGTGTTGCAGTGCAACACTTTTTTGAGTTTGTAGATCGGCTATTTTTGCTACTTTTGTGTGACATAGAATGACGGAGTAGGGCACTCATTTACGAAAAAGGTTAGTGTGGAAATATAGAGCGGCGCAGTCCCTCCCCCTTTCAGAACAACGAACGGCCCAGGAAATGAAATGCAATGCATTCTGACCATAGGATTTATTTAAAGACGGTTACGCCGCGGACAAAGCCAACTCGGATCGTGACAAATCATGACAATGAACACAATATCTTGGGCCGATCAAATCATTAGAAAGAAGAAAATAAAGGCAGGAGACAACACTATTTGTTTCGTTTTTCTTCTTATAAATTATTTGATCGGCCCAAAACATTGTGTTCATTGTCCTCTTGACCCTGTCCCGTCTCCAATCTTCCAGACCATCGCACCTGATCTGCTCCCCTTCATCAACTCCATCATCAACACCTCAGTAACCTCAGGCTGCGTCCCATCTGCCCTCAAGTCAGCCAGAGTAACACCACTCCTCAAGAAACCAACTCTTGACCCCTCAGATGTCAAGAACTACAGACCGGTATCACGCCTATTTCTAAACCATTGAACGTGTTGTCTCCAACCAGCTCTCTCTTAATCTCTCACAGAACAATCTGCTGGATCCCAACCAGTCCGGATTCAAGAAGGCCCACTCCACAGAAACTGCCCTGCTGGCAGTCACAGAAGCACTACATGCTGCCCAAGCTGCTTCCCACTCTGCAGTACTGATTCTCCTAGACCTATCGGCAGCATTTGACACAGTGAACCACCAGCTGCTCCTAGACACCCTAGCGGATCTAGGCATCGGTGGAACGGCACTAAAGTGGTTCTCCTCCTACCTCACCGACCGGACCTACCAGGTTTCCTGGAAAGGTCTGTTATCATCCCCCCGAACCCTCCAAAATGGGGTCCCACAGGGATCTGTACTTGGTCCTCTCCTTTTCTCACTGTACACTAAATCCCTTGGCACTATCATCTCTGCTCACAATATATCCTATCACTGCTACGCCGATGACACACAACTGTTTCTATCCTTCCCCCCCTCTGCCACTCAGGTGGAAGAGCGCATCACTGCATGCCTGGCTGACATCTCACAGTGGATGTCCTCCAATCACCTCAAGCTGAACCCAGACAAGACTGAGCTTCTCTTCTTCCCAGCTAAGTCCTGCCCTATGCGGGAGCTAACTATCTCCGTAGACAACGCCCTGGTAACGTCTGTCCCAACAGCCAGGAACCTCGGTGTTGTCCTGCACAGTCAGCTCTCGTTCAAAGCTCACATCACAGCTGTCACTCGATCCTGTAGGTTCACACTCTATAACATACGACGAATTAGACCGTTCCTCACCCAGGATTCAGCCCAGCTCCTAATCCAGACAACAGTCTTGTCAAAACTCGACTATTGTAACTCCCTCCTTACTGGCCTACCAGCATGTGCACTTAAGCCTCTCCAGCTGATCCAAAATGCCACAGCTCGCTTGGTCTTCAACCAGCCAAAATTCTCACATGTCTCCCCCCTGCTCCGCTCCCTCCACTGGCTCCCGGTCGCTGCCCGCACAGAATACAAAACTCTGATGCTGGCATTCAAAGCAACCAAAGGTATGGCTCCCCCATATCTTGCAAGTATGATTGAACCCTACAAACCCTCCCGCGCACTCAGATCAGCCAACGCAGGGAAGCTGGAAGTACCCTCACTAAAAACGCCGGGACAACGCTCCACACCTCCCAAACTCTTCTCCCTTCTGGCTCCAAAACTGTGGAATGCACTTCCCATTGCAGTCAGAACTGCAGCATCACTCCCAATCTTCCGCCGTAGTCTGAAAACTCACCTTTTCAGACTCCATCATGGCCCATAGCACTTACCATACCCCCTTAGATAGCATTTCTGTAGACTTAGATAGCATTTGATACAGACTTATAGCATGTTATGTAGATAGCACTATAATTGCATTGTATATAGTCATAGCACGCCATAGTACATATGTATAACATAGTAGTATATATATATATATATAGTTTATATGTATAGTCTCATAATATAGATATTCCACTGTTACTTTCTTAGCTTACGCATGTTTCATGATAAATGCTTTTTTGTGATGTATTCCCATGCTTTTTGTCCTTGCTTAATGTAAGTCGCTCTGGATTAAGAGCGTCTGCTAAATGCCTAAATTGTAATTGTCATGATTTGTCACAATCCGAGTTGGCTTTGTAACCATCTTTAAATAAATACTTAAAGAAAATCCTATGGTCAGAATGCATTGCATTTCATTTCCTGGGGCGTTCGTTGTTCTGAAAGGGGGAGGGACCTAGTCGCTCTATAGTGGCCCTCTCCATCATCAAGCCCTGCACCCCTGGTTTAGTATAACCTTGCAAATGAGACAAGGGAATGATGGAAGGGCCTTAAGTTAGCCATTGTAACACATTTAGGTCCCATTAAACTGGATGGAGCCTGTCAAAACATATTATAACAATTAGCCTTTTGACTGATTTTCATAGGGGAGGGGTTCTTACCTGTCGGCACTGGGCCAGCTTCATGAAGTTGTCGTCGGTCCCGAAGACGAGGTAGTTTTTGTCGAGATTGTGCTTCAACAGAAAATCGTCGCTGTGTTTTGTTCATATAATTGACTTGGAGAAGAATGAGAAAAAGTATGACAAGAAAAGCATTATGCTACAGATTATGTATATATATATATTTTTTTTTAAGTGATTGGCCTCTACTAATTCATACAGGTGATGTGTGTAAAACTGATTGCCCAAAATGTAGTATGGTTAAGTTTTGCTAAATGAAGGTTGTTCACATACTTGTTTGGGGGTTAGCAACCCTTTTCTGAGACATTTGGACCTTGTAAATGTCCCATAGGGAAATTGACAAATAGGTCAAAACTAAGACCATTATCTGTTGAACCAAACATCAGAGAAATATGTCACTTGCAGCTTTAGAAGCACCTGATCCATAACTTTCTTTTCAAATAAGCTAATATGACCTTTGGTCACTTTCTGACCATGTGCTTATTGTCCATACGAAAGTCCATACAAAATCACACTGGCATTGGATGCGTCTTTGAAAGGCCTTTCTTAGTGTATGTGGTTCAGTGCTGATACAGTAGTTACTCCAAGCCGGAGAAACAAATACAAAACGAACCTTTGAATCATCTCAACATTGCAATAGACAGATCATGCTATGGGTTAAAATCTGGTTAACTAGCTAGTGCTGCACACCTGCTGCTCATTCCTGATTGCAAATGTTGCCCCGCCCAACACCCCTATAAAAGTGTGAGAGTCCCACACTCCTGCTTTTTCATTCATTCAGTCAGTCAATGCAGCACAGAACAGCATGACTCCTGTTTCTCTGGTTAGAATGGTCCTATGTGGGACTTGCCTAGCTCCTCTCCTTTACTTTCTTTTTAAGTTTGGCTAATATATCCAGTCACTTCTACTTTCAAATGAGTCATTCTGTCATCCACTTATTTCCTCAGTGGATTGACCGATCTGAAGTGCATGGCAAGAGAGTGCATCAAGACATATTTTTCACTCTGCCTAAATTAAATCCATGAAATCCATTTATTTAGCATTTTTTTGTAAACGCACTCAAGATTGCAGTGGGAGTGATTCAGAGCAGTGCCAGGGTTAAGTCATTGGCAGGTGTTTACAGTTGTCTAATTGTGCTGTCCTTTTGATCTACAATGCCTTCAGTAATTCTTCCAAAGACCCCCAAAATGATATGTGGACCCCCATCTGAAGATGATTTGTGCCAGGGCGGTGCACATGCTTTTGTTTAGACATACCAATGGTCTGATATCTCAAACCCTCACCCTAACCTCCCACGGGGAAGCACACGTAAACCTAACCTTAACCCTCTCCCAACCCTTAACGCACCCCTCACCAACCATAATACGGTCGATTGAATGCACCCCTCACCAACCTTAATCCAGTCGGACCAATACTATGTCTATCTAACCAATGCTATATCTAACCAAAGCATGCCTCCTGTGCCAGGGACAAGATATGAATTAGTCAATATTTAAATAAATAAACAATAGCTGATCTACAAGCTTGCAGTGCACTTGTACAACAAGGTTCAAGTTTGCTTTAGTTTGTCTCCCAAGGGAGAAATTTGTCTTGGACCCCAAGGACCCGCCCTGCAGCATACAGATGCAATACAATACAATACAATACAATACAATACAATACACAATACAAGACAACAAAGGCACACTGTGACCTGTACAACATAAAAAACCACACACCAACATACCTAGTGCAAAAGAGGAAGAACATCACCTCATAACCTTCAACCCTACCCTGTCTGCCCTCTGCAAGGTCTCTGTTAAGGAGTGTGATTGACAGAACCAGCTATTACACACTGTAGTTAGCAGAGCAGTGTGTTGGACACAATCACAACAACAACACATTAGTCTGGGGGGACAGACTATAGCAACTACTCTAAAGAGAAACATTGTGGATAGTCACTCTTAAAGCAACATTCGCTGGTCTGAATGATAACGTTGACATCGCTCCCTTTCTTTAAAATATCTTGTATCTTACATTAATGTTGAGTTATTGATAGTGACTTCTCTCTAGTCTCCAACAACAGGCTAGTTGTGTGCATCCCACTCAGCCAGTGTTTTATCGACTAAACATATGACAAAAAATGTTTGTCGACTACCCTTCTTTCACTGATGAAAACCAAATAAAAGCAATAAAAACTAAGCTATGATGACTAAGTATATTGACAATTTCGTCAATAAATAAAAACTAGACTAAAGTGTTAGGGAGGGACTAGTGGAGAAGAGATCCAGTAGAACAAAAACATAAGTAATTTTATGTTTGGTTGCGCTCTGAAATAGTGGATCTTCAAGCTCAGCTTGTAGATCTGCTATTTTCAGCATGCAACGCACAGTTCAAATACAGTTCAGATACATTCAATTTCATGACATAGTAACTTAGAAGTTCCCTGACTTCCCTCGCTCACCTGTGTCCCATCTTAAATTTTAATTTAAACTGTATGAAATACTTGCCATTAATATAGTGGTTGCAACTGTATTAATTGATTGCCCGAGTCCAGTGGTGGGAGTTCTGCTCTGGTTTTGGTAAAATACTACCATAACGGTATTTGTTCATTATGGCTCATCTGCTCAAAATGAGATTTGGGGCTTGGTTTTTTTAGCTGTCTGGCAGAAATTACTGTGCAGCTCTGCCGCCACCTGCAGGTGAACCAGTTTTAAAAACACTGAATTATTATGCTGATCAAATAAAAAACTTAAGAAATTCAAATAACGTAAAATACAAATCGAAATTTCGCTAGTATCCATTACATTTGTGAGAATCAATACATTGTTCAATGTCTCAGTCGTACCTTACCGTTGGGTGGTGTAAACTAGAAAGGTCGAGTTTGAACGCATGGGGATGTTGATCATCATGAATAGCAGGGGCTAACGCTCCGGTTCGGTCTCTATCCTTTTATTATTCTATGGAATCCCACCTTAGTCACCCTCCATACAGCAGACTAGGAGATTTGCAATACAATAGGGGGTGGGTGGCACTTTGTGTTTTGAAAACAACATTTTTGAAAAACTGTTTTTCTTGTTGTTTCTTCACCAGACATACCACACATCTATGTTACTGAAATAATGTAAAGAAATCCTCTTAATGGCTCTGCTGCAGTAACACTCGATTAATATCCACTTATTCAATATTTTTAGACTGTACATATATTATCCAGATAGTCAGATACTCTATATTGGATATAGATAGATTAAAATATTAAATATGAAGCTTACAGAGCAATCTCACAAAAAAAACCAGTGAAATAAATATTGTGTTATAAGTTCTTATACTGTAGAGCCCATGGGCCTTCTTCTCTTCATATTACTGGTAAATTATATTATGAACAAATGTCACATTATGAAATAGTAATAATTATGTTGGGTATGGAGACGTGGGAAGATCTCTGTTACTGAACAAACAATATAACAATGATTACTAGTAATCATTGTTAGTTAATAATAACAAGTTAATAATAACAAGTTATGTGTGATAGACCTATTTCAATTCAATTCAATTCAATTTTATTATAGTGTCAAATCACAACGAGTTGTCTCAAGACACTTTACAACCAACAAAGATCCACCCAGAGCAAGCAATATTGCGAATTTGCGACAGTGGCAACGAAAAACTCCCCTTTTAGGAGAGGAGAAAAGAACGTCAGGCAGAACCCGACTCTGGGGTGGACGGCCATCTGCCTCGACCGTGTCGGGGGGGGGGGGGGGGGGGGGGGGTAGAGGGAGAGAGAGAGAGATAGACAGAGAGAAATAGACAGGTGGGCTCCGTGGAGGGGTCTGGTCCACATCTGGTCCACATCTGGTCGAGCTCTGTGAGGCCGGGTCCAGGTCACACTTCTGGTGGGCTCCATGAAGAGGCCTGATCCACGGTCACGCTAATTCAGTCAGTTGGGGGTTAGTATTAGAGGTCCACAGAACTGCGACGGGGAGGACGAAAAGAGACTCCGGGGAGAGATTCCCCGGATGTTGGATTAGTGGCAGGCCTTACTGGAGCCTATATAGTGTATATTACAAGTACTGCTGGGAGACAGACCCACACAACAATGTACGACCATGGTATCCAGCCAGACTTGGAGACAACTCTAGCTATAGGCTTTGTCGTAGAGAAAGGTTTTCAACCTAGTCTTGAATGTGCAGAGCGTGTTAGCCCCACGGACCGAAGCCGGGAGAAGGTTCCACAGCTGAGGTGCCTGGGACCTAAACGCCCTGCCTCCTATTGTAACTTTTGATATTTTTGGAACAGTAAGCATTTTTGCATACTGTAGACGCACTGGTGTTCTATTTGGTTTGTAAGGATCAATGAGATCTTTGAGATATTGTGGTGCCTGACCATTGAGAGCTTTGTAGGTAAGAAGAAGAATTTTGAACTCTATTCTGTGTTTGACAGGGAGCCAGTGTAGAGAGGCCAGTGAAGGAGTGATATGGTCTCTTCTTCTGGTACCTGTCAGCACACGCGCCGCAGCATTTTGAACTAGCTGTAGGCTTTTCAGAGACTTACCTGGGCAGCCTGATAATAGCGAGTTGCAGTAGTCCAGCCTTGAGGTAACAAATGCGTGGACTAGTTTTTCTGCGTCTATTTTGGATAGGATGTGCCTAACCTTTGCAATATTTCGCAGGTGAAAAAAGGCAGTCTTTGAGATTTGTTTGATGTGCGATTTGAAAGACATATCTTGATCAAAGGTAACTCCCAGATTCTTTACAGTGGCCTTGGAGGCCAAGGTAATGCCATCTAGAGAAAAGTTCTCATCGGCTAGCTTGTCTCTTAGGGGCTTAGGGCCGATCACGATAATTTCCGTTTTGTCAGAGTTGAGGAGTAGGTAATTACGGGTCATCCAACTCTTTATGTCTTTAAGACATGCTTGAAGTTTGACTAGTTGGTCCGTTTCGTTCGGTTTCATCGATAGATATAATTGAGTGTCGTCCGCGTAACAATGGAAATGTATAGAGTGTTCCCTGATGATGTTGCCCAGAGGGAGCATATATAAGGAGAAAAGTATTGGTCCAAGCACAGAGCCTTGTGGGACTCCGTATTTGACCTTTTCACGTGTTGAGGAGCCATCATTGACATCTACAAACTGAAATCGATCAGACAGATAGGACTCGAACCATTTCAGTGCGGCACCCCTGATGCCAACCAGATGCTCCAGTCTCTGTAGCAGAATGTGGTGGTCAATAGTGTCAAATGCAGCACTAAGGTCCAGCAACACCAGTACGGAGAGGAGTTTATTATCTGCTGCAGTCAGGAGGTCATTTGTAACTCTCAGCAGTGCCGTCTCAGTGCTATGGTTAGCTCTGAAGCCTGACTGAAAGCCTTCTAATAAATTGTATTTCTGTAGTTCTGTTGAAACTCAGAGTCAAAGAGGTGTAAAATGGTCTCAGGTCATCCATAATGTGATCATTAACAGGTGATCTGTCCAATGACAGACAACCAGTGACCATTAACATGTTTTATCTCTGCATTTGAATGCATTGTCTATAGTGAATGAAGCATCAGCCATCATCATTTAGCATGTTTACATTTTAACCTAGGGAAAGAATGTGGGGTTTGTTCATTATTTAGAACCATTCATTCCCTCAGAGGAACACGACCTGAACAAAGACTTAAAGTTGTCCAGGTTTCCCAGGTTTACACAAATACAGTTGTTGCTGTTATTGTGTCTCTGTTGTTAATAACAATGTAATGATGGATATAGGATATGATTATTATAAGGATAATGACTTATCCTGATTTATCCTGACTTATCCTGGTCATGATTGAATAATGCCTTACACTATGGACACATGTTTCTGCACACAGGCCTACACATTACACAATGGAATTTCACTGTAAATATAGATAAGCGATTAAATGAGAACAATAGAGCACAATTGGCTATGATACTTTGAGGATTTGACAATATACTAATTTGTTGTTAGGCCTTGACTCGAAAACAAATTTAACTTACATTTAAACTTAATACAATAGAACGATGTAGCCTACTATTTATGAAGACTGTTTGCAATAATTTTAGGGAGTGGGTGGCAGTTTGTGTTTTGGAAAAAATAATGTGTTTTGGAAAACTTCTTGTTGTTTCTTTACCAGAGCTGGTTCTATGTTGCTGACAGAATATGCAGCAATCCTCTTAATGGCTCTGCTGCAGTAACGCTTCATTAATATCCACTTATTCAATATTTTTAGACTGTACATATATTATACAGATAGTCAGATACTCTATATTGGATATAGATAGATTCATATATTAAATATGAAGCTTACAAAGCAATCTCGCAGTTTATTTCTAGAATGTTGCATAGAGCAAGACCTGGGGGAGGAGTCAGAGAGGAATGCAGCCGTTTGTTAGTTTGTTAGGTTGTGATTGGTGGCTGATGATTCTATTGTTCCACTCTTTGGCCAATCAACACCAAGCAGTTAGTGGTTCCACCTCAGGCTCTAGTATAAGAAGAGTTTGTAGTTGTCCATTCTCCACAACTCCTCCAGGATATCAATCCTTTCTGATCTCATCTGACTGTGGACTCCAGACTTCAGCTGAAGATGAACTCTACCAATGCCACCATGAACAGTTCTGCTCAACAGGGAGGACCCAATGATCACCAAGACCTCTGTAAGTTACTTACTGTGTTTATATGGATATACAGCATGCCATAAGGATGTATTTTGATATAGTCATTTGTTTGTTTTGATTTATTTTAGCACTGAGTACCTGTTTATGTATTTTATAAAACTATTGTACAAATTAATTATAAATGGATGCTAAATTGATTATTGGGTATATTAACTTCACACTATTTTAAGTCCAGGGATGCCTCTAAACAACATTTCCTTTGTCTTTGTTTCCAATTCAGTGTTGCATCATCAGTCTGGTTTCCATGTTCTACCAGAGGTGAATGAACAAAGAAGCTTGGCTACGCAAAAATGCCACTGCTGTGATCAGTGTGGTAAACGCTTCCCTACAATGTCTAGACTTAAAACACACCAGAGAATTCACACTGGAGAGAAACCCTATGGATGTGATCAGTGTGGGCAGCACTTCTCTGACAAGTTCAACCTGAAGAGACACCAGAGAATTCATACTGGAGAGAAACCATATGGATGTGATAAGTGTGGACAACACTTCTCTCAGTTGTCCGACCTTAACAAACACCAGAGAATTCACACTGGCGAGAAACCCTATGGTTGTGATCAGTGTGGACAACATTTCTCTCAAATGGCACACCTTAAAAGCCACCAGACAATTCATACTGGAGAGAAACCCTATGGATGTGAACAGTGTGGTCACCACTTCTCTAAAATGGCAAACCTTAAAAGCCACCAGAGAATTCACACTGGAGATAAACCCTATGGATGTGATCAGTGTGGGCAGCGCTTCTCTGACAAGTCCAACCTGAAGAGACACCAGATAATTCATACTGGAGAGAAGCCATATGGATGTGATCAGTGTGGACAACACTTCTCTCAGTTGTCCGACATGAAAAAACACCAGAGAATTCACACTGTAGAGAAACCCTATGGATGTGATCAGTGTGGACAACATTTCTCTCAAATGGCACACCTTAAAACACACCAGAGAATTCACACTGGAGAGAAACCCTATGGGTGTGATCAGTGTGGACAACACTTCTCTACAATGGGAAACCTTAAAACACACCAGAGAATTCATACTGGAGAGAAACCCTATGGTTGTGATCTGTGTGGGCAGCACTTCTCTGACAAGTTCAACCTGAAGAGACACCAGATAATTCATACTGGAGAGAAACCATATGGATGTGATCAGTGTGGACAACACTTCTCTCATTTGACCCACCTTAAAAGCCACCAGAGAATTCACACTGGAGAGAAACCCTATGGATGTGATCATTGTGGACAACATTTCTCTCAGTTGTCCGGCCTTAAAACACACCAGAGAATCCACACTGGAGAGAAACCATATGGATGTGATCAGTGTGGACAACACTTCTCTCATTTGGCACACCTTAAAAGCCACCAGAGAATTCATACTGGAGAGAAACCATATGGTTGTGATCTGTGTGGACAACACTTCTCTCGAATGTCAAGCCTTAAAAGACACCAGAGAATTCATACTGTAGATAAACCCAAATAATTGTGATATGTGAGGAAACTCTTTTAGTAATTAGCTCAAGGCCGGTGTGCGAACTACATCTCCTTTCAGATTAATTGAAAACACCCGTATTCTGGTGACTGATTGTCATAATGTTTGCGGGTGAGTGATTTGTATTACTTTTAACTCATTTTTTGATTTTCTACTTGAGGCATTTCTGTCTTTTTTCCTTATTTGATTTTATATTTGACATTGCACTTTGACATCACAAGATGTATTCTCTCTCTTTCCTACTCATCATGTTCTCAAATGGCCAGTTCTCTGGTTACCATTTCAACTGAGAGAGAGAAATTAGCATATGTTTTTGTATATAGGCCTAATGTATTTTATAGTGATATATGTGGTAAGCACATGTGAGCATTTTTTTTTAATTAAAACCTGTGAACGAAATATTGTGTCATAAATTCTTAAATTGTAGAGCCCATGGGCCTTCTTCTCTTCATATTACTGGTCAATTATATTATGAAAAAATAAAGAAATCCTCTTAATGGCTCTGCTGCAGTAGCACTCGATTAATATCCACTTATTCAATATTTTTAGACTGTACATATATTACCCAGATAGTCAGATACTCTATATTGGATATAGTTAGATAAAAATATTAAATATGAAGCTTACAAAGCAATCTCACAGTTTATTTCTAGAATGTTGCATAGAGCAAGACCTGGGGGAGGAGTCAGAGAGGGGTGGAGGACATGCAGCCGTTTGTTAGGTTATGATTGGTGGCTGATGATTCTATTGTTCCACTCTTCGGATCATGAATTAATGTCTTCTATACTAAAGTGGAAACAAATTGAACTTACATTACAACTTATCACATACAATAATAAAAGTACAGGGGGCTGTATATAGGCCTACTTGTAAAAGACAAGATGTGATGGCTTGTGTACTATGCATAAAGACTGTGCAATCATGGGGGTGGGAGGCAGTTTGAGTATTGGGAAACAAATCGGCCTAACTGTTTTTGGTTCTGTGTGTGTTTGTGACCATTTCAGCCAGTAACACATTATCAAATCAAGTAGGCCTAACATTGTTCCAAGATCAATTAAGACACTGGGATGTAAATCACAGTATGAGCAGTTGTTTCTTCTTTGATAATGCGTGTTACTGGCTGAACTGGTCACAAACACACACAGAACTAAAAACAGTTAGGCCTATTTGTTTCCCAATACTCAAACTGACACCCACCCCCATGATTGCACAGTATTTATACATAGTACACAAGCCTTCACATCTTGTCTTTTATAAGTATATATACCGCCCCCTGTACTTATTATTGTATGTGTTAAGTTGTAATGTTAGTTGAATTTTCCACTTTAGTATAGAAGCCATCATCATTACCATGTTTACATTTTAACCGTGGGAAATAATGTGGGCTTTGTTCATTATTTAGAACCATTCATTCCCTCAGAGCAACACAACCTGAACAAAGACTTAAATTTGTCCAGGTTTCCCAGGTTTAAACAAATACAGTTGTTGCTGTTATTGTGTCTCTGTTGTTAATAACAATGTAATGATGGATATAGGATATGATTATTATAAGGATAATGACTTATCCTGATTTATCTTGACTTATCCTGGTCATGAATTAATAATGACGTACACTTAGGGCTGCCGCGGTTACATAATTTAAACCGCGGTGCGATCAATTGGCTCAGAAGCGCGATATGCGATACTGTGCAATATAGTTCTCAAGCCCCCTTTAAAATACATTCTTAATAAACGAAAGTTACACTAAGCTTTACTTTACTATGTTGCTTTATAAATGGCAGAAACGACAATGATTATTTAAAATTCATCTTCAATTAGTCCTGGTCTTCATTAATTTAATATTAAATGAATGGTGTAAAACCAAAAGCAGTAATGAAAATGGAACACACCATCAACTGCCTATATAACACGCAACGGCTTCAGAGAAGAACGCAAATTGATAATTGTTATTATGATAGTTGCTCCGTGAGTGGAAGTAGTGGAAGCTTGTGAATCAGCAGACCATGAATGATACAGCTTAACACAACTCTTATTTACTTCCAAACTCACGGAGCAACTATATCAGCCTAAAAACAATGTAATGGTGGATATAGGATATAATTATTATACGGATAATGACTTATCCTGATCATGAATTAATAATGCCTTACACTATGGACACATGGCCTACACATTACACAATGGAATGTCACTGTAAATATAGATATGCGATTAAATGAGAACAATAGAGCACAATTTGCTATGAAACTTTGAGGATTTGACAATATACTAATTTGCTGTTAGGCCGTGACCAGTCCTGTACAGAAACCACTGTCTTCTAAAGTCTAATTTAAACTAATTGAACTTACATTGCAACTTAATAAAATAAAATATATAAAAGGTACAGGGTGTGCAGTAATATACTTGTAAAAGACAAGATGTGGAGGCTTGTGTACTATTCATGAAGACTGTTTGCAATAGGGGGTCGGTGTTTTGAAAACAATAGTTTTGGAAAACAGTTTTTCTTGTTGTTAATTAAATAATGTAAAGAAATCCTCTTAATTGCTCTGCTGCAGTAACAATTAATTAATATCCACTTATTCAATTAGACTTTACATATATTATCCAGATAGTCAGATAGTCTAGTTAGATACTCTAATCTCACAGTTAGCAGTATATTTCTAAACTAACTTTATTTGTATAGCACCTTTCATGACATCAAATGCAGCTCAAAGTGCTTTACAGAACAATGGAGAATAAAATAAAAGCAAAGCATAAAAGAAAAGCAAGGCAACGACATTAAAAAACAAGCAGTAATGCAATACAGTGAGGACATGAATAAGATCACTTAAAGGCAATGTTGTAGAAGTGGGTCTTGAGCTGAGCTTTAAAAATGTCTACAGAGGCTGCCTGACGAAGGTACAGAGGGAGCTTGTTCCATGCCGATGGCCCGTAGAAGCAAAAAGCTGCTTCCCGTATTTTTTAGTTGCCATTTTCATTTTCATTTTAAAATCAATCCTAAAAACAACCGGAAGCCAGTGCAGTGATGCCAAAACTGGAGTAATATGTTCTCTCATCTTAGTTCTAGTTAAAACTCTGGCTGCTGCATTTTGGACAAGTTGTAATCTGTCAGTTGTTTTCTTAGGCAGTCCTGAAAAAAGTGCATTGCAGTAATCAAGCCGAGAGAAAACAAAGGCGTGGATTAGCGTTTTTGCATCGTCCAAGGACACATAGGATCTGATTCGTGCAATATTTCTAAGGTGGAAAAAGGCAATCTTGGTAACATGATTAATGTGTGAATTAAAATTCAATTCGGAATCAATAATAACCCCCAGGTTCTTTACTGTACTGTTACTGTCTACAGTCAGGTTGCCAAGTCTGCTAAATATTGATTCTTTCTGCTCACTAGAGCCGATTATGAGAACTTCTGTCTTGTCCTCATTTAGCTTGAGAAAGTTCTCACTCATCCAACATTTGATGCTAGACAGACAGGTAAGCAGCGGGTCTAAAGCACAGGGATCATCTGGAGCCACAGATAGATATAATTGGGTATCATCAGCATAGAAATGAAAATTGACTCCGTGATTGGCAATGAGTTTGCCCAGTGGCAGTATGTACAAGGAGAAAAGCAGAGGGCCAAGAATCGAGCCCTGTGGAATACCAGAACTGATGTCGTGTTTGTCTGAGTCAAACTCGGCTAGATTGACAAAGTAACTTCTGTTTGATAGGTAGGAGGAAAACCAGGACAAGGCCGTACCAGACAGGCCTATCCAGTGCTCCAGACGCTGTATTAAAATTGAGTGATCAATCGTGTCAAATGCAGCCGTTAAATCTAGAAGTAAGAGAACGGATACATGTTTCTTGTCAGCAGACACCCTCAGATCATTCATTACTTTTACAAGTGCTGTTTCTGTGCTGTGGCCTTTCCTAAAGCCAGATTGGAATTTGTTGTGTACATTATTGTTCTGTAGAAACACATCCAATTGATGAAAGATACATTTTTCTAAAACCTTTCCCAGAAAGGGTAGATTTGAAATGGGTCGATAGTTACCCAAAACAGAGGGATCAAGATTGTGTTTCTTGAGAAGGGGCTTAACTACAGCAGTCTTCAGTGAGCCTGGGAAGACGCCTGATTGTAGAGAGCTGTTTACAATTGTTAGGATATCTCCAATCACACTGTCTAAGACTTCTTTGAGAAAGTTGGTGGGAATTGTATCTAATGAACAGGAGGATGATGTCATCTGTGATATAGTTTTGCGGAGTTCGTCTTCCTCAATTTCGCAGAACGATGATAGGCTTCCCCTGGAGAGATCTACCCTGGGACCATTTGCTGCTGTTTGACGGTTTGCGCTAGCAGTAGCACCATTTATAATATCGGCTCTAATGTTTGAAACTCATTACACTTAGCTTTAGAGGCCGGGAATGACTGCTTGTAGGACTGGGGGGGGTTTAAAAGTCGATCAATGGTAGAGAATAGGACTAGCATTTTTCTTGTTCTCGTTAATAATGCCAGAGAAATATGCCTGCCTTGCTAAACGCAAGGCTTTGTTATAGGCGACTGTTGACTTTTTAAGAATCTCTAGGTGGATGGTGAGTTTGTTTTTTCTCCAAGCTCGCTCAGCTCTTCGACATTCTTGCTTTTGCTTCAGTGAGCGTGAAAGCTCATTTATCCAGGGTGTTACTCTGGTATTATGTTTCTTTTTTGTTTTCAAAGGAGCCACTATATCAAGAGCTGACTCTAGTTTAAGAATTTAAAAATTTGAACCATATCATTCACTGGGGGAGTATCGGGCAATAAGTAAAATCTAGTATAAGAAGAGTTTGTAGTTGTCAGTTCTCCACAACTCCTCCAGGATATCAATACTTTCTGATCACATCTGACTGTGGACTCCAGGCTTGAAGCGAAGATGGACTCTCTCAATGCCACCTCAAACGATTCTACTCAACAGGGAGGACCCAATGATCACCAAGACCTCTGTAAGTTACTTACTGTGTCTATATGGATATACAGCATGGCATAAGGATGTTTTTTATCTAGTCATGTGTTGGTTTTGTTTTAGCATTTATTTTAGCATTGAGTACCTGTTTTGTGTCCTTTCTAGATTATAAAACGATTGTGAAATCAAAATATAAATGGATGCTAAATTGATAATTGGGTACATTAACTCGTTTTTGCTATTTTAAGTCCAGGAATGCCTCTAAACAACCTTCCTTTTTCTTTATTTCCAATTCAGTGTTGCATCATCAGTCTGGCTTCCCTGTTCTACCAGAGGTGAATGATCAAAGTAGCTTGGCTAAGCAAAAATACCACTGCTGTGATCAGTGTGGTAAACACTTCCCTACAATGTCTAGACTTAAAATACACCAGAGAATTCACACTGGAGAGAAACCCTATGGATGTGATCAGTGTGGACAACACTTCTCTGACAAGTCCACCCTGAAAAAACACCAAAGAATTCACACTGGAGAGAAACCCTATGGATGTGCTCAGTGTGGACAAAACTTCTCTGACAAGTCCACCCTGAAAAAACACCAAAGAATTCACACTGGAGAGAAACCCTATGGATGTGATCAGTGTGGACAACACTTCTCTGACAAGTCCACCCTGAAAAAACACCAGATAATTCATACTGGAGAGAAACCCTATGGGTGTGACCAGTGTGGACAACACTTTTCCCAAATGGTAAGCCTTAAAACACACCAGAGAATTCACACTGGAGATAAGCCCTATGGATGTGATCAGTGTGGGCAGCGCTTCTCTGACAAGTCCAACCTGAAGAGACACCAGATAATTCATACTGGAGAGAAACCATATGGATGTGATCAGTGTGGACAACACTTCTCTCAGTTGTCCGACATGAAAAGCCACCAGAGAATTCACACTGGAGAGAAACCCTATGGATGTGATCAGTGTGGGAAACATTTCTCTAGAATAAACAGCCTTAAAACCCACCAGAGAGTTCACACTGGAGAGAAACCCTATGGATGTGATCATTGTGGGAAACACTTCTCTCATTTGACCCACCTTAAAAGCCACCAGAGAATTCACACTGGAGAGAAACCCTATGGATGTGATCAGTGTGGACAACATTTCTCTCAGTTGTCCGACCTTAAAAAACACCAGAGAATTCATACTGGAGAGAAACCCTGATGTGATCATTGTGGGAAACACTTCTCTCATTTGACCAACCTTAAAAGCCACCAGAGAATCCACACTGGAGAGAAACCATATGGTTGTGATCTGTGTGGACAACACTTCTCTCGAATGTCAAATCTTAAAAGACACCAGAGAATTCATACTGTAGATAAACCCAAATAATTGTGATATGTGAGGAAAAGCTTTTAGTATTTAGCTCAAGGCCGGTGTGCGAACTACATCTCCTTTCAGATTCATTGAAAATACCCGTATTCTGGTGACTGATTGTCATAATAAACCTGTGAACGAAATATTGTGTCATACATTCTTAAATTGTAGAGCCCATGGGCCTTCTTCTCTTCATATTACTGGTCAATTATATTATGAACACATTTCACATTATGAAAGAGTAATAATTATGTTGGTGAAATGGGTATGGAGAAGTGGGAAGATCTGTTACTGAACAAACAATATAATAATTATTACTAGAGCTATTTTAACAAAACATATCCCATGTTACAAGTTACCGCACCTTTAACATTTCACAAAGGATAATAATAATAAGTTCTGTGTGATAGACGTATTTCTGCAGTTCTGTTGAAACTCAGAGTCAAAGAGGTGTAAAATGGTATCAGTTCATCCATAATGTGATCATTAACAGGTGATCTGTCCAATGACAGGCAACCAGTGACCATTTGCAGGTTTAATCTCTGCATTTGAATGCATTGTCTATAGTGAATGAAGCATCATCCATCATCATTTAGCCTGTTTACATTTTAACTGGTGGGAAGAAATGTGGGGTTTGTTCATTATTTAGCATTTGAAAAATCATTGAATAAAAGTGCAGTCATCACAACCCTATTGAAACTAATTTGCTGTTATTGTGTCTCTGTTGTTATAGGATATAATTATTATACGGATAATGACTTATCCTGATCATGAATTAATAATGCCTTACACTATGGACACATGGCCTACACATTACACAATGGAATGTCACTGTAAATATAGATATGCGATTAAATGAGAACAATTTACAATTGTACAATTTACTATGAAACTTTGAGGATTTGACAATATACTAATTTGCTGTTAGGCCTTGACCAGTCCTGTACAGAAACCCCACCACTGTCTTCTAAAGTCGAATTGGAACTAATTGAATTACATTGCAACTTTATAAAATAAAAATATAAAGGTACAGGGTTTGCAGTACTTGTAAAAGACAATATGTGAAGGCTTGTGTACTATTTGCAATACAATAGGGGGTGGGTGGCACTTTGTGTTTTGAATACAACAGTTTTGAAAAACTGTTTTTCTTGTTGTTTCTTCACCAGGCATACCACACATCTATGTTACTGAAATAATGTAAAGAAATCCTCTTAATGGCTCTGCTGCAGTAGCACTCGATTAATATCCACTTATTCAATATTTTTAGACTGTACATATATTATCCAGATAGTCAGATATTCTATATTGGATATAGATAGATTAAAATATTAAATATGAAGCTTACAAAGCAATCTCACAAAAAAAAAAACAGTGAAATAAATATTGTGTTATAAGTTATTATACTGTAGAGCCCATGGGCCTTAATCTCTTCATATTACTGGTCAATTATATTATGAACAAATGTCACATTATGAAAGAGTAATAATTATGTTGGGTATGGAGACGTGGGAAGATCTCTGTTACTGAACAAACAATATAACAATGATTACTAGAGCTATTTTAACAAAACATAGGCCTTACAACACCTTTAAAGGATAATAATAACAAGTTATGTGTGATAGACCTATTTCTGTAGTTCTGTTGAAACTCAGAGTCAAAGAGGTGTAAAATGGTCTCAGGTCATCCATAATGTGATCATTAACAGGTGATCTGTCCAATGACAGACAACCAGTGACCATTAACACGTTTAATCTCTGCATTTGAATGCATTGTCTAGTGAATGGCTCCCCCATATCTTACAAGTATGATTGAACCCTACAAACCCTCCCGCGCACTCAGATCAGCCAACGCAGGGAAGCTGGAAGTACCCTCACTAAAAACGCTCCACACGTCCCAAACTCTTCTCCCTTCTGGCTCCAAAACTGTGGAATGCACTTCCCATTGCAGTCAGAACTGCAGCATCACTCCCAATCTTCCGCCGTAGCCTGAAAACCCACCTTTTCAGACTCCATCATGGCCCATAGCACTTACCCTAACCCCTTAGATAGCATTTATGTTGGCTTAGATAGCATTTGATACAGACTTATAGCATGTTATGTAGACAGCACTATAATTGTATTGTATTTAGTCATAGCACGCCATAGTACATATGTATAGAATAGTAGTAAATATGTATAGTTTATATGTATATATAGTATTATATGTATAGTGTATGTATAGTTTCATTATATGTATGTATAGTTTCATTATATAGATATTCCACTGTTACTTTCTTAGCTTACGCATGTTTCATGATAAATACTTTTATGTGATGTATTCCCATGCTTTTGTTCTTGCTTAAATGTAAGTCGCTCTGGATTAAGAGCGTCTGCTAAATGCCTAAATTGTAAATTGTAAGCATCAGCCATCATCATTTAGCCTGTTTACATTTTAACCTAGGGAAAGAATGTGGGCTTTGTTCATTATTTAGCATTTGAAAAACAAAAACTAATTCCACACAACTGACTGCTCCTCATTCCCTCAGAGCAACACGACCTGAACAAAGACTTAAAGTTGTCCAGGTTTCCCAGGTTTACACAAATACAGTTGTTGCTGTTATTGTGTCTCTGTTGTTAATAACAATGTAATGATGGATATACAATATGATTATTATAAGGATAATGACTTATCCTGATTTATCCTGACTTATCCTGGTCATGATTGAATAATGCCTTACACTATGGACACATGTTTCTGCGCACAGGCCTACACATTACACAATGGAATTTCACTGTAAATATAGATAAGCGATTAAATTAGAACAATAGAGCCACTGTCTTCTAAAGTCTAATTGAAACTAATTGAACTTACATTAGATAGATAGATACTTTATTTGTCCTTTCGGAAATTTGTTTTGTGCACAGCAGTCGTCAGGATATACATAAAACATGCAAACAAACAGATCACACAGTACATAGACAATAAAGAAACAGTGCCAACAGAAGGCCACCAGTCATAGTTCCAAGAGGCATCACATCACACTTTATGCACGGAACTGAGATGGGGCCTGCTTGTTCATAAGTCCTATACTTATGGGAACAAACGATCTTGAGGCCCTAGCAACTTAATAAAATATAAATATAAAAGGTACAGAGTGTGCAGCAGTATACTTGTAAAAGACAAGATTCGAAGGCCTGTGTACTATGTATAAAGACTGTGCAATCATGGGGATGGGTGGCAGTTTGAGTATTGGGAAACAAATAGGCCTAACTGTTTTTACTTCTGTGTGTGTGTGTGTGTGTGTGTGTGTTTGTGACCATTTCAGCCAGTAACACGCATTATCAAATCAAGTAGGCCTAACATTGTTCCAAGATAAATTAAGACACTGGATGTAAATCACAGTATGAGCAGTTGTTTCTTTACCAGAGCTGGTTCTATATCCCCCCCCCCCCCCATCAACAACTCACACCTTGGTAAAGGGGTTACCTGATTGGTCAGAGAGGGCCCTAAGTACCCTGACTAGACTGCATATATAGTCAGTGTTTTCTCCAGAGCAGATCATCTGAATCTAGAGGTGGAAGCAGCAGCATCTTCACTAAGAACCCTGACTAGACTGCATATAGGCTATAGTGTGGGGTCAGTGTTTTCTTCAGAGCAGATCATCTGAATCTACAGAAAGCAGCAGGAGAAAGATTGAGGACTCAACAAACACACCATGACTACATTAATGACCAGGAGACAACAGGAGAGCAAAGGATTAAAACTCAAAGTAGGAGGTCTGAAAAAGCATCGCTTTGAACCATACCAGCGCTCTTCAAGGACACGTACAGGTAAGGATAAATGACCACACTTCTCATCTTATCTTGAATTGTGAAACTATTAGCCTGCTAGTCAAACTTGTACATAATATCATCGTAGCTTGATTAATTCCTTGTTATGGACTGTGTTAGTGATACAATTAATGTGTAACTCGGCTCATGTATTTGTTGAGCTGAGCGTATCAATCACAGATTTAATAGTTCCCAGCTTTAATTGATCATGGGGAGTATTATTTTGTGTATGATATTCCATGAGTCACTCACAAGGGTCTAAAATGATCTCTCTTCTCTCTCTGTAGGTGCTCAGAAGAAGCAGTTGCCTTTTCAAAAACCTTCCGTGGGCAAATCCACCCCAATGACCGACGTCCTGACTACGATCGTCCCCCTGCACTCCATCATGTCCTTCCCCACTAGCTCTGATCCAGACTGGGACAGATTTGAGCAGGACACAAAAAGCTCTGAGGACGTCCCTATCGATGTCCTGACCACCCCCTCCCCCCAACGCTCCGTGGCAGAGTGGTGCCTGGTTGGGCACAACTTGTTAAAAAACGTCAAAGTCCTGCCCCAGACCAGGCCTGGCATCATGTCCTGCTCGTTTAGCTCGGGCAGAGTCGAGCTGGGTGGCGTGTTCAACTCCGTTGACGTCCGGTCCCCGACACCACTGGTCATGGTGATCTCCAGCTCCTCCCAACACTCGGACGGTCCAGAGAGTTACATGGTGTCTGAGATGGACCTGCTGCACAGAGGCCAGTACCTGGTCCAGAGCTTCATGGGGGAAGGAAGCTTTGGGACGGTGGCCAAAGCCATCAGCACGTTCACCGGTGACACGGTGGCCATCAAGATATTGAAGAATCGCCACAATCACGATGAATTGGCAGCACGTGAGGTAAGCAAATAAGCAATAGTATTGTTCTTGAAGATTTTAATATTTGGCTCTGATTTATCATTAAGTTATCTAATCTAAATCTGTCTTGTGTTCTTAGATGGCCGTGTTGCAAATGATGAAAGTCCTGGACCCTGACACGTGTGGAACAGTGAGATTCTATGACAGCTTCGTGCATAAAGGATTGAGATGCATGGTGTTTGAGTCTCTGGATGTTAATCTCCTGGAATTCTTGAACGAGAGACATGTCCCTATGTCCATGATGGAGACGAGATGCATCATACAGCAGGTATGGCTTTGACAATTACATTTTAAAGTGATGGCAACATTTTTGATACAAAGATACTGAGTTAAATTTCTGAATGTCTGATCATGCTCTTTATTCTTGTCTTGCAGCTTGCCATTGCACTCCAGGCCCTGAAGGGAATAGGCCTGATCCATACAGACATCAAACTAGACAACATCATGCTGGTGAACCAACGAGAACAACCCCTCAAAGTCAAACTCATTGACTTTGGTCTGGCCGTTCCTGTCTCTGAGACCAAGCAACGGAGCATCAGACCGCCTCTTGAGTATAGGTGAGTTCTATTGAGCTTTTATTTTATTCATCATTGCCTTATTATCTGCTTCACTGAAAGCTCAATGCAAGCAAATATTAAAATGGTGCAATTGAGAACTTGGAAAAAAGAAACGTTTAAGTTGCTAACGTTATCCTTTTCTTTTACAACCCACAGATCACCAGAACTCTTCCTGGGCCTCCCGATCACAGAGGCACTTGACATGTGGTCACTGGGCTGTATGGTGGTTAATGGGATGATGTTCCGTGATCTCTTCGGCGGGAAGACTGAATATGATGTGGTGAGTACTGTGCTGATGCACTGCACATTACTACATGCATTCTGACTGTACTCTCTGTACTCTGTGTACTCCATAGTTATATCCTGTAAATGAAATATTCTCAATATGTGAAATATCCTGTGTTTTTTTTCTACAGGTTCAATCCATCCTCTTGACGCTTGGTATGCCAGAGCAATCCATCTTGGATGCTGGAAAAACAACCTGCAGATTTTTCATTCAGGACGACGATACATGGAGACTTAAGGTATGACTGCAACTAATACTGGAGTAATAACACCTTCTCTGAAATGTTAAAGTATAGGCTATCTTTGCACGTCATTCAATCAGATATCTAAAAAACATCGTTTTGTGTTTTCCAGGAACCAGAGGAGTATTACACAGTGCAGGAGTTCAAGGCAGAAGATGAAAACCTCTTCTTGGATGAGACCTGCTCACTGGAAGAAGCGATCTCCTCCCTACGTTACGATGCTGATGAAACATCTTGTGACGTCTTCATGGACCTGTTGAAACGAATGCTTCATCTGGATCCAGAGGAGAGGATAACACCTGACCAGGTGTTGGACCATCCCTTCATCACCATGTCTCACCTATGACCGTCTCAAGGTGTTTGTGGGTTCAACAATTACAAATGTAATGCACTCCCAGTTATTAGTATTGGATTTGGTGTACAGTACATGTTTGACGAGGCCAACACTGATCCAGACAGGACACTATGCTACCTAAAACACTTCAACGGAAACTGAGATCATGTGTGACCCATGGTGTGTACCATTTGTGATCACTGTACTCTTAGTAGTTACACTGTATATTCTTTAAGAACACATGCAATATAACTGACTGTTACTATATGACTATATACTAAACACACTGCTGCTGCAGTGCTGCTAAGAGATGCTATCCGTTATGTATACACTTACATGTGTGATATTATCTGCTGCTAAGTGTTGTCTCTCACCGGCACAACAGACTGTGATTCTATATTATGCTGCTGTTCATTTCTGCTGCAAATGTTTCTCTACTTGGAGATGAGGCATTTCTGTCTTTTATTTACATTATTATTGTTTTACATTTAATGTTTGACATTGCACTTTGACATTGCAAGATGTATGCACTCTTTCCTACTCCGATCATGTTATCAAATGGCCAATTCTCACTTAATTAGCACTTAATATAGGCCTAATGTATTTTATAGTGATCAGTGTGGGCAACATTTCTCTCAGTTGTCCGACCTTAAAAAACACCAGAGAATTCATACTGGAGAGAAACCCTATGGATGTGATCATTGTGGGAAACACTTCTCTCATTTGACCAACCTTAAAAGCCACCAGAGAATCCACACTGGAGAGAAACCATATGGTTGTGATCTGTGTGGACAACACTTCTCTCGAATGTCAAATCTTAAAAGACACCAGAGAATTCATACTGTAGATAAACCCAAATAATTGTGATATGTGAGGAAAAGCTTTTAGTATTTAGCTCAAGGCCGGTGTGCGAACTACATCTCCTTTCAGATTCATTGAAAATACCCGTATTCTGGTGACTGATTGTCATAATAAACCTGTGAACGAAATATTGTGTCATACATTCTTAAATTGTAGAGCCCATGGGCCTTCTTCTCTTCATATTACTGGTCAATTATATTATGAACACATTTCACATTATGAAAGAGTAATAATTATGTTGGTGAAATGGGTATGGAGAAGTGGGAAGATCTGTTACTGAACAAACAATATAATAATTATTACTAGAGCTATTTTAACAAAACATATCCCATGTTACAAGTTACCGCACCTTTAACATTTCACAAAGGATAATAATAATAAGTTCTGTGTGATAGACGTATTTCTGCAGTTCTGTTGAAACTCAGAGTCAAAGAGGTGTAAAATGGTATCAGTTCATCCATAATGTGATCATTAACAGGTGATCTGTCCAATGACAGGCAACCAGTGACCATTTGCAGGTTTAATCTCTGCATTTGAATGCATTGTCTATAGTGAATGAAGCATCATCCATCATCATTTAGCCTGTTTACATTTTAACTGGTGGGAAGAAATGTGGGGTTTGTTCATTATTTAGCATTTGAAAAATCATTGAATAAAAGTGCAGTCATCACAACCCTATTGAAACTAATTTGCTGTTATTGTGTCTCTGTTGTTATAGGATATAATTATTATACGGATAATGACTTATCCTGATCATGAATTAATAATGCCTTACACTATGGACACATGGCCTACACATTACACAATGGAATGTCACTGTAAATATAGATATGCGATTAAATGAGAACAATTTACAATTGTACAATTTACTATGAAACTTTGAGGATTTGACAATATACTAATTTGCTGTTAGGCCTTGACCAGTCCTGTACAGAAACCCCACCACTGTCTTCTAAAGTCGAATTGGAACTAATTGAATTACATTGCAACTTTATAAAATAAAAATATAAAGGTACAGGGTTTGCAGTACTTGTAAAAGACAATATGTGAAGGCTTGTGTACTATTTGCAATACAATAGGGGGTGGGTGGCACTTTGTGTTTTGAATACAACAGTTTTGAAAAACTGTTTTTCTTGTTGTTTCTTCACCAGGCATACCACACATCTATGTTACTGAAATAATGTAAAGAAATCCTCTTAATGGCTCTGCTGCAGTAGCACTCGATTAATATCCACTTATTCAATATTTTTAGACTGTACATATATTATCCAGATAGTCAGATATTCTATATTGGATATAGATAGATTAAAATATTAAATATGAAGCTTACAAAGCAATCTCACAAAAAAAAAACAGTGAAATAAATATTGTGTTATAAGTTATTATACTGTAGAGCCCATGGGCCTTAATCTCTTCATATTACTGGTCAATTATATTATGAACAAATGTCACATTATGAAAGAGTAATAATTATGTTGGGTATGGAGACGTGGGAAGATCTCTGTTACTGAACAAACAATATAACAATGATTACTAGAGCTATTTTAACAAAACATAGGCCTTACAACACCTTTAAAGGATAATAATAACAAGTTATGTGTGATAGACCTATTTCTGTAGTTCTGTTGAAACTCAGAGTCAAAGAGGTGTAAAATGGTCTCAGGTCATCCATAATGTGATCATTAACAGGTGATCTGTCCAATGACAGACAACCAGTGACCATTAACACGTTTAATCTCTGCATTTGAATGCATTGTCTAGTGAATGGCTCCCCCATATCTTACAAGTATGATTGAACCCTACAAACCCTCCCGCGCACTCAGATCAGCCAACGCAGGGAAGCTGGAAGTACCCTCACTAAAAACGCTCCACACGTCCCAAACTCTTCTCCCTTCTGGCTCCAAAACTGTGGAATGCACTTCCCATTGCAGTCAGAACTGCAGCATCACTCCCAATCTTCCGCCGTAGCCTGAAAACCCACCTTTTCAGACTCCATCATGGCCCATAGCACTTACCCTAACCCCTTAGATAGCATTTATGTTGGCTTAGATAGCATTTGATACAGACTTATAGCATGTTATGTAGACAGCACTATAATTGTATTGTATTTAGTCATAGCACGCCATAGTACATATGTATAGAATAGTAGTAAATATGTATAGTTTATATGTATATATAGTATTATATGTATAGTGTATGTATAGTTTCATTATATGTATGTATAGTTTCATTATATAGATATTCCACTGTTACTTTCTTAGCTTACGCATGTTTCATGATAAATACTTTTATGTGATGTATTCCCATGCTTTTGTTCTTGCTTAAATGTAAATCGCTCTGGATTAAGAGCGTCTGCTAAATGCCTAAATTGTAAATTGTAAGCATCAGCCATCATCATTTAGCCTGTTTACATTTTAACCTAGGGAAAGAATGTGGGCTTTGTTCATTATTTAGCATTTGAAAAACAAAAACTAATTCCACACAACTGACTGCTCCTCATTCCCTCAGAGCAACACGACCTGAACAAAGACTTAAAGTTGTCCAGGTTTCCCAGGTTTACACAAATACAGTTGTTGCTGTTATTGTGTCTCTGTTGTTAATAACAATGTAATGATGGATATACAATATGATTATTATAAGGATAATGACTTATCCTGATTTATCCTGACTTATCCTGGTCATGATTGAATAATGCCTTACACTATGGACACATGTTTCTGCGCACAGGCCTACACATTACACAATGGAATTTCACTGTAAATATAGATAAGCGATTAAATTAGAACAATAGAGCCACTGTCTTCTAAAGTCTAATTGAAACTAATTGAACTTACATTAGATAGATAGATACTTTATTTGTCCTTTCGGAAATTTGTTTTGTGCACAGCAGTCGTCAGGATATACATAAAACATGCAAACAAACAGATCACACAGTACATAGACAATAAAGAAACAGTGCCAACAGAAGGCCACCAGTCATAGTTCCAAGAGGCATCACATCACACTTTATGCACGGAACTGAGATGGGGCCTGCTTGTTCATAAGTCCTATACTTATGGGAACAAACGATCTTGAGGCCCTAGCAACTTAATAAAATATAAATATAAAAGGTACAGAGTGTGCAGCAGTATACTTGTAAAAGACAAGATTCGAAGGCCTGTGTACTATGTATAAAGACTGTGCAATCATGGGGATGGGTGGCAGTTTGAGTATTGGGAAACAAATAGGCCTAACTGTTTTTACTTCTGTGTGTGTGTGTGTGTGTGTGTGTTTGTGACCATTTCAGCCAGTAACACGCATTATCAAATCAAGTAGGCCTAACATTGTTCCAAGATAAATTAAGACACTGGATGTAAATCACAGTATGAGCAGTTGTTTCTTTACCAGAGCTGGTTCTATATCCCCCCCCCCCCCCCCCCATCAACAACTCACACCTTGGTAAAGGGGTTACCTGATTGGTCAGAGAGGGCCCTAAGTACCCTGACTAGACTGCATATATAGTCAGTGTTTTCTCCAGAGCAGATCATCTGAATCTAGAGGTGGAAGCAGCAGCATCTTCACTAAGAACCCTGACTAGACTGCATATAGGCTATAGTGTGGGGTCAGTGTTTTCTTCAGAGCAGATCATCTGAATCTACAGAAAGCAGCAGGAGAAAGATTGAGGACTCAACAAACACACCATGACTACATTAATGACCAGGAGACAACAGGAGAGCAAAGGATTAAAACTCAAAGTAGGAGGTCTGAAAAAGCATCGCTTTGAACCATACCAGCGCTCTTCAAGGACACGTACAGGTAAGGATAAATGACCACACTTCTCATCTTATCTTGAATTGTGAAACTATTAGCCTGCTAGTCAAACTTGTACATAATATCATCGTAGCTTGATTAATTCCTTGTTATGGACTGTGTTAGTGATACAATTAATGTGTAACTCGGCTCATGTATTTGTTGAGCTGAGCGTATCAATCACAGATTTAATAGTTCCCAGCTTTAATTGATCATGGGGAGTATTATTTTGTGTATGATATTCCATGAGTCACTCACAAGGGTCTAAAATGATCTCTCTTCTCTCTCTGTAGGTGCTCAGAAGAAGCAGTTGCCTTTTCAAAAACCTTCCGTGGGCAAATCCACCCCAATGACCGACGTCCTGACTACGATCGTCCCCCTGCACTCCATCATGTCCTTCCCCACTAGCTCTGATCCAGACTGGGACAGATTTGAGCAGGACACAAAAAGCTCTGAGGACGTCCCTATCGATGTCCTGACCACCCCCTCCCCCCAACGCTCCGTGGCAGAGTGGTGCCTGGTTGGGCACAACTTGTTAAAAAACGTCAAAGTCCTGCCCCAGACCAGGCCTGGCATCATGTCCTGCTCGTTTAGCTCGGGCAGAGTCGAGCTGGGTGGCGTGTTCAACTCCGTTGACGTCCGGTCCCCGACACCACTGGTCATGGTGATCTCCAGCTCCTCCCAACACTCGGACGGTCCAGAGAGTTACATGGTGTCTGAGATGGACCTGCTGCACAGAGGCCAGTACCTGGTCCAGAGCTTCATGGGGGAAGGAAGCTTTGGGACGGTGGCCAAAGCCATCAGCACGTTCACCGGTGACACGGTGGCCATCAAGATATTGAAGAATCGCCACAATCACGATGAATTGGCAGCACGTGAGGTAAGCAAATAAGCAATAGTATTGTTCTTGAAGATTTTAATATTTGGCTCTGATTTATCATTAAGTTATCTAATCTAAATCTGTCTTGTGTTCTTAGATGGCCGTGTTGCAAATGATGAAAGTCCTGGACCCTGACACGTGTGGAACAGTGAGATTCTATGACAGCTTCGTGCATAAAGGATTGAGATGCATGGTGTTTGAGTCTCTGGATGTTAATCTCCTGGAATTCTTGAACGAGAGACATGTCCCTATGTCCATGATGGAGACGAGATGCATCATACAGCAGGTATGGCTTTGACAATTACATTTTAAAGTGATGGCAACATTTTTGATACAAAGATACTGAGTTAAATTTCTGAATGTCTGATCATGCTCTTTATTCTTGTCTTGCAGCTTGCCATTGCACTCCAGGCCCTGAAGGGAATAGGCCTGATCCATACAGACATCAAACTAGACAACATCATGCTGGTGAACCAACGAGAACAACCCCTCAAAGTCAAACTCATTGACTTTGGTCTGGCCGTTCCTGTCTCTGAGACCAAGCAACGGAGCATCAGACCGCCTCTTGAGTATAGGTGAGTTCTATTGAGCTTTTATTTTATTCATCATTGCCTTATTGTCTGCTTCACTGAAAGCTCAATGCAAGCAAATATTAAAATGGTGCAATTGAGAACTTGGAAAAAAGAAACGTTTAAGTTGCTAACGTTATCCTTTTCTTTTACAACCCACAGATCACCAGAACTCTTCCTGGGCCTCCCGATCACAGAGGCACTTGACATGTGGTCACTGGGCTGTATGGTGGTTAATGGGATGATGTTCCGTGATCTCTTCGGCGGGAAGACTGAATATGATGTGGTGAGTACTGTGCTGATGCACTGCACATTACTACATGCATTCTGACTGTACTCTCTGTACTCTGTGTACTCCATAGTTATATCCTGTAAATGAAATATTCTCAATATGTGAAATATCCTGTGTTTTTTTTCTACAGGTTCAATCCATCCTCTTGACGCTTGGTATGCCAGAGCAATCCATCTTGGATGCTGGAAAAACAACCTGCAGATTTTTCATTCAGGACGACGATACATGGAGACTTAAGGTATGACTGCAACTAATACTGGAGTAATAACACCTTCTCTGAAATGTTAAAGTATAGGCTATCTTTGCACGTCATTCAATCAGATATCTAAAAAACATCGTTTTGTGTTTTCCAGGAACCAGAGGAGTATTACACAGTGCAGGAGTTCAAGGCAGAAGATGAAAACCTCTTCTTGGATGAGACCTGCTCACTGGAAGAAGCGATCTCCTCCCTACGTTACGATGCTGATGAAACATCTTGTGACGTCTTCATGGACCTGTTGAAACGAATGCTTCATCTGGATCCAGAGGAGAGGATAACACCTGACCAGGTGTTGGACCATCCCTTCATCACCATGTCTCACCTATGACCGTCTCAAGGTGTTTGTGGGTTCAACAATTACAAATGTAATGCACTCCCAGTTATTAGTATTGGATTTGGTGTACAGTACATGTTTGACGAGGCCAACACTGATCCAGACAGGACACTATGCTACCTAAAACACTTCAACGGAAACTGAGATCATGTGTGACCCATGGTGTGTACCATTTGTGATCACTGTACTCTTAGTAGTTACACTGTATATTCTTTAAGAACACATGCAATATAACTGACTGTTACTATATGACTATATACTAAACACACTGCTGCTGCAGTGCTGCTAAGAGATGCTATCCGTTATGTATACACTTACATGTGTGATATTATCTGCTGCTAAGTGTTGTCTCTCACCGGCACAACAGACTGTGATTCTATATTATGCTGCTGTTCATTTCTGCTGCAAATGTTTCTCTACTTGGAGATGAGGCATTTCTGTCTTTTATTTACATTATTATTGTTTTACATTTAATGTTTGACATTGCACTTTGACATTGCAAGATGTATGCACTCTTTCCTACTCCGATCATGTTATCAAATGGCCAATTCTCACTTAATTAGCACTTAATATAGGCCTAATGTATTTTATAGTGATATGTGGTAAGCACATGTGAGCAGTTCTTAAATGAAAAACCTGTGAAATAAATATTGTTATAAGTTCTTATACTGTAGAGTCCATGGGCCTTCTTCTCTTCATATTACTGGTCAATTATATTATGAACAAATGTCACATTATGAAAGAGTAATAATTATGTTGGGTATGGAGACGTGGGAAGATCTCTGTTACTGAACAAACAATATAACAATGATTACTAGAGCTATTTTAACAAAACATAGGCCTTACAACACCTTTAAATGATAATAACAAGTTCTGTGTGATAGACCTATTTCTGTAGTTCTGTTGAAACTCAGAGTCAAAGAGGTGTAAAATGGTCTCAGGTCATCCATAATGTGATCATTAACAGGTGATCTGTCCAATGACAGACAACCAGTGACCATTAACATGTTTAATCTCTGCATTTGAATGCATTGTCTATAGTGAATGAAGCATCAGCCATCATCATTTAGCCTGTTTACATTTTAACCTGGGGAAAGAATGTGGGGTTTGTTCATTATTTAGCATTTGAAAAACAAAAACTAATTCCACACAACTGACTGCTCCTCATTCCCTCAGAGCAACACGACCTGAACAAAGACTTAAAGTTGTCCAGGTTTACACAAATACAGTTGTTGCTGTTATTGTGTCTCTGTTGTTAATAACAATGTAATGATGGATATACAATATGATTATTATAAGGATAATGACTTATCCTGATTTATCCTGACTTATCCTGGTCATGATTGAATAATGCCTTACACTATGGACACATGTTTCTGCGCACAGGCCTACACATTACACAATGGAATTTCACTGTAAATATAGATAAGCGATTAAATTAGAACAATAGAGCCACTGTCTTCTAAAGTCTAATTGAAACTAATTGAACTTACATTAGATAGATAGATACTTTATTTGTCCTTTCGGAAATTTGTTTTGTGCACAGCAGTCGTCAGGATATACATAAAACATGCAAACAAACAGATCACACAGTACATAGACAATAAAGAAACAGTGCCAACAGAAGGCCACCAGTCAGAGTTCCAAGAGGCATCACATCACACTTTATGCACGGAACTGAGATGGGGCCTGCTTGTTCATAAGTCCTATACTTATGGGAACAAACGATCTTGAGGCCCTAGCAACTTAATAAAATATAAATATAAAAGGTACAGAGTGTGCAGCAGTATACTTGTAAAAGACAAGATTCGAAGGCCTGTGTACTATGTATAAAGACTGTGCAATCATGGGGATGGGTGGCAGTTTGAGTATTGGGAAACAAATAGGCCTAACTGTTTTTACTTCTGTGTGTGTGTGTGTGTGTGTTTGTGACCATTTCAGCCAGTAACACGCATTATCAAATCAAGTAGGCCTAACATTGTTCCAAGATAAATTAAGACACTGGATGTAAATCACAGTATGAGCAGTTGTTTCTTTACCAGAGCTGGTTCTATATCCCCCCCCCCCCCCCATCAACAACTCACACCTTGGTAAAGGGGTTACCTGATTGGTCAGATAGGGCCCTAAGTACCCTGACTAGACTGCATATATAGTCAGTGTTTTCTCCAGAGCAGATCATCTGAATCTAGAGGTGGAAGCAGCAGCATCTTCACTAAGAACCCTGACTAGACTGCATATAGGCTATAGTGTGGGGTCAGTGTTTTCTTCAGAGCAGATCATCTGAATCTACAGAAAGCAGCAGGAGAAAGATTGAGGACTCAACAAACACACCATGACTACATTAATGACCAGGAGAGCAAAGGATTAAAACTCAAAGTAGAAGGTCTGAAAAAGCATCGCTTTGAACCATACCAGCGCTCTTCAAGGACACGTACAGGTAAGGATAAATGACCACACTTCTCATCTTATCTTGAATTGTGAAACTATTAGCCTGCTAGTCAAACTTGTACATAATATCATCGTAGCTTGATTAATTCCTTGTTATGGACTGTGTTAGTGATACAATTAATGTGTAACTCGGCTCATGTATTTGTTGAGCTGAGCGTATCAATCACAGATTTAATAGTTCCCAGCTTTAATTGATCATGGGGAGTATTATTTTGTGTATGATATTCCATGAGTCACTCACAAGGGTCTAAAATGATCTCTCTTCTCTCTCTGTAGGTGCTCAGAAGAAGCAGTTGCCTTTTCAAAAACCTTCCGTGGGCAAATCCACCCCAATGACCGACGTCCTGACTACGATCGTCCCCCTGCACTCCATCATGTCCTTCCCCACTAGCTCTGATCCAGACTGGGACAGATTTGAGCAGGACACAAAAAGCTCTGAGGACGTCCCTATCGATGTCCTGACCACCCCCTCCCCCCAACGCTCCGTGGCAGAGTGGTGCCTGGTTGGGCACAACTTGTTAAAAAACGTCAAAGTCCTGCCCCAGACCAGGCCTGGCATCATGTCCTGCTCGTTTAGCTCGGGCAGAGTCGAGCTGGGTGGCGTGTTCAACTCCGTTGACGTCCGGTCCCCGACACCACTGGTCATGGTGATCTCCAGCTCCTCCCAACACTCGGACGGTCCAGAGAGTTACATGGTGTCTGAGATGGACCTGCTGCACAGAGGCCAGTACCTGGTCCAGAGCTTCATGGGGGAAGGAAGCTTTGGGACGGTGGCCAAAGCCATCAGCACGTTCACCGGTGACACGGTGGCCATCAAGATATTGAAGAATCGCCACAATCACGATGAATTGGCAGCACGTGAGGTAAGCAAATAAGCAATAGTATTGTTCTTGAAGATTTTAATATTTGGCTCTGATTTATCATTAAGTTATCTAATCTAAATCTGTCTTGTGTTCTTAGATGGCCGTGTTGCAAATGATGAAAGTCCTGGACCCTGACACGTGTGGAACAGTGAGATTCTATGACAGCTTCGTGCATAAAGGATTGAGATGCATGGTGTTTGAGTTTCTGGATGTTAATCTCCTGGAATTCTTGAACGAGAGACATGTCCCTATGTCCATGATGGAGACGAGATGCATCATACAGCAGGTATGGCTTTGACAATTACATTTTAAAGTGATGGCAACATTTTTGATACAAAGATACTGAGTTAAATTTCTGAATGTCTGATCATGCTCTTTATTCTTGTCTTGCAGCTTGCCATTGCACTCCAGGCCCTGAAGGGAATAGGCCTGAGAGTTACATGGTAAGACATCAAACTAGACAACATCATGCTGGTGAACCAACGAGAACAACCCCTCAAAGTCAAACTCATTGACTTTGGTCTGGCCGTTCCTGTCTCTGAGACCAAGCAACGGAGCATCAGACCGCCTCTTGAGTATAGGTGAGTTCTATTGAGCTTTTATTTTATTCATCATTGCCTTATTATCTGCTTCACTGAAAGCTCAATGCAAGCAAATATTAAAATGGTGCAATTGAGAACTTGGAAAAAAGAAACGTTTAAGTTGCTAACGTTATCCTTTTCTTTTACAACCCACAGATCACCAGAACTCTTCCTGGGCCTCCCGATCACAGAGGCACTTGACATGTGGTCACTGGGCTGTATGGTGGTTAATGGGATGATGTTCCGTGATCTCTTCGGCGGGAAGACTGAATATGATGTGGTGAGTACTGTGCTGATGCACTGCACATTACTACATGCATTCTGACTGTACTCTCTGTACTCTGTGTACTCCATAGTTATATCCTGTAAATGAAATATTCTCAATATGTGAAATATCCTGTGTTTTTTTTCTACAGGTTCAATCCATCCTCTTGACGCTTGGTATGCCAGAGCAATCCATCTTGGATGCTGGAAAAACAACCTGCAGATTTTTCATTCAGGACGACGATACATGGAGACTTAAGGTATGACTGCAACTAATACTGGAGTAATAACACCTTCTCTGAAATGTTAAAGTATAGGCTATCTTTGCACGTCATTCAATCAGATATCTAAAAAACATCGTTTTGTGTTTCCCAGGAACCAGAGGAGTATTACACAGTGCAGGAGTTCAAGGCAGAAGATGAAAACCTCTTCTTGGATGAGACCTGCTCACTGGAAGAAGCGATCTCCTCCCTACGTTACGATGCTGATGAAACATCTTGTGACGTCTTCATGGACCTGTTGAAACGAATGCTTCATCTGGATCCAGAGGAGAGGATAACACCTGACCAGGTGTTGGACCATCCCTTCATCACCATGTCTCACCAATGACCGTCTCAAGGTGTTTGTGGGTTCAACAATTACAAATGTAATGCACTCCCAGTTATTAGTATTGGATTTGGTGTACAGTACATGTTTGACGAGGCCAACACTGATCCAGACAGGACACTATGCTACCTAAAACACTTCAACGGAAACTGAGATCATGTGTGACCCATGGTGTGTACCATTTGTGATCACTGTACTCTTAGTAGTTACACTGTATATTCTTTAAGAACACATGCAATATAACTGACTGTTACTATATGACTATATACTAAACACACTGCTGCTGCAGTGCTGCTAAGAGATGCTATCCGTTATGTATACACTTACATGTGTGATATTATCTGCTGCTAAGTGTTGTCTCTCACCGGCACAACAGACTGTGATTCTATATTATGCTGCTGTTCATTTCTGCTGCAAATGTTTCTCTACTTGGAGATGAGGCATTTCTGTCTTTTATTTACATTATTATTGTTTTACATTTAATGTTTGACATTGCACTTTGACATTGCAAGATGTATGCACTCTTTCCTACTCCGATCATGTTATCAAATGGCCAATTCTCACTTAATTAGCACTTAATATAGGCCTAATGTATTTTATAGTGATATGTGGTAAGCACATGTGAGCAGTTCTTAAATGAAAAACCTGTGAAATAAATATTGTTATAAGTTCTTATACTGTAGAGTCCATGGGCCTTCTTCTCTTCATATTACTGGTCAATTATATTATGAACAAATGTCACATTATGAAAGAGTAATAATTATGTTGGGTATGGAGACGTGGGAAGATCTCTGTTACTGAACAAACAATATAACAATGATTACTAGAGCTATTTTAACAAAACATAGGCCTTACAACACCTTTAAATGATAATAACAAGTTCTGTGTGATAGACCTATTTCTGTAGTTCTGTTGAAACTCAGAGTCAAAGAGGTGTAAAATGGTCTCAGGTCATCCATAATGTGATCATTAACAGGTGATCTGTCCAATGACAGACAACCAGTGACCATTAACATGTTTAATCTCTGCATTTGAATGCATTGTCTATAGTGAATGAAGCATCAGTCATCATCATTTAGCCTGTTTACATTTTAACCTGGGGAAAGAATGTGGGGTTTGTTCATTATTTAGCATTTGAAAAACAAAAACTAATTCCACACAACTGACTGCTCCTCATTCCCTCAGAGCAACACGACCTGAACAAAGACTTAAAGTTGTCCAGGTTTACACAAATACAGTTGTTGCTGTTATTGTGTCTCTGTTGTTAATAACAATGTAATGATGGATATAGGATATGATTATTATACAGATAATGACTTATCCTGATTTATCCTGACTTATCCTGGTCATGATTGAATAATGCCTTACACTATGGACACATGTTTCTGCACACAGGCCTACACATTACACAATGGGATTTCACTGTAAATATAGATAAGCGATTCAATTAGAACAATAGAGCACGATTGGCTATGATACTTTGAGGATTTGACAATATACTAATTTGTTGTTGCCTTGACCAGTCCTGTACAGAAACCCCACCACTGTCTTCTAAAGTCTAATTGAAACTAATAAAAAAAAAAATATATATATATATATATATAAATATAAAGGTACAGGGTGTGCAGTAGTATACTTGTAAAAGACAAGATGTGAAGGCTTGTGTACTATTTATGAAGACTGTGCAATCATGGGGGTGGGTGGCAGTTTGAGTCTTGGGAAACAAATAGGCCTAACTGTTTTTAGTTCTGTGTGTGTTTGTGACCATTTCAGCCAGTAACACACATTATCAAATCAAGTAGACCTAACATATATATCTGTATATGTATACATTTATAAAGATAAATTAAGACACTGGGATGTAAATCACAGTATGAGCAGTTGTTTCTTCTTTGATAATGCGTGTTACTGGCTGAACTGGTCACAAACACACACAGAACCAAAAACAGTTAGGCCTATTTGTTTCCCAATACTCAAACTGCCACCCACCCCCATGATTGCACAGTCTTTATACATAGTACACAAGCCTTCACATCTTGTCTTTCATAAGTATATATACAGCCCCTGTACTTATTATTGTATGTGTTAAGTTGTAATGTTAGTTGAATTTTCCACTTTAGTATAGAAGCCATCATCATTTAGCATGTTTACATTTTAACCTATAGGGAAAGAATGTGGGGTTTGTTCATTATTTAGAACCATTCATTCCCTCAGAGCAACACAACCTGAACAAAGACTTGGAGTTGTCCAGGTTTACACAAATACAGTTGTTGCTGTTATTGTGTCTCTGTTGTTAATAACAATGTAATGATGGATATAGGATATGATTATTATACGGATAATGACTTATCCTGATTTATCTTGACTTATCCTGGTCATGAATTAATAATGACGTACACTATGGACACATGTTCCTGCACACAGTATAAAAAATATATAAAATATAGATAAGCGATTAAATGAGAACAATAGAGCACAATTGGCTATGATACTTTGAGGGTTTGACAATATACTAATTTGTTGTTAGGCCTTGACTCGAAAACAAATTGAACTTACATTGAAACTTAATACAATAAAACGATGTACTATTTATGAAGACTGTTTGCAAAAAATTTAGGGAGTGGGTGGCAGTTTGTGTTTTGGAAAAGAAAATATGTTTTGGAAAACTTCTTGTTGTTTCTTCACCAGAGCTGGTTCTATGTTGCTGACATAATATGCAGCAATCCTCTTAATGGCTCTGCTGCAGTAACACTTCATTAATATCCACGTATTCAATATTTTTAGACTGTACATATATTATCCAGATAGTCAGATACTCTATATTGGATATAGATAGATTCATATATTAAATATGAAGCTTACAAAGCAATCTCGCAGTGTATTTCTAGAATGTTGCATAGAGCATGACCTGGGGGAGGAGTCAGAGAGGAATGGAGGACATGCAGCCGTTTGTTAGTTTGTGATTGGTGGCTGATAATTCTATTGTTCCACTCTTTGGCCAATCAACACCAAGCAGTTAGTGGTTCCACCTCAGGCTCTCTAGTATAAGAAGAGTTTGTAGTTGTCCGTTCTCCACAACTCCTCCGGGATATCAATCCTTTCTGATCTCATCTGACTGTGGACTCCAGACTTCAGCTGAAGATGAACTCTACTAATGCCACCATGAACAGTTCTGCTCAACAGGGAGGACCCAATGATCACCAAGACCTCTGTAAGTTACTTAGCCTACTGTGTTTATGTGGACATACAGCATGCCATAAGGATGTATTTTGATATAGTCATGTGTTTGTTTTGATTTATTTTAGCATTGAGTACCTGTTTATGTATTTTATAAAAATATAAAACTATTGTACAAACAAATTATAAATGGATGCTAAATTGATTATTGGGTATATTAACTTCACACAATTTTAAGTGCAGGGATGCCTCTAAACAACATTTCCTTTGTCTTTGTTTCCAATTCAGTGTTGCATCATCAGTCTGGTTTCCCTGTTCTACCAGAGGTGAATGAACAGAGAAGCTTGGCTAAGCAAAAATGCCACTGCTGTGATCAGTGTGGTAAACGCTTCCCTACAATGTCTAAACTTAAAACACACCAGAGAATTCACACTGGAGAGAAACCCTATGGGTGTGATCAGTGTGGACAACACTTCTCTACAATGGGAAACCTTACAACACACCAGATAATTCATACTGGAGAGAAACCCTATGGATGTGATCATTGTGGGAAACACTTCTCTCAGTTGTCCAACCTTAAAAAACACCAGGTAATTCATACTGGAGAGAAACCCTATGGATGTGAACAGTGTGGACAACACTTCTCTCAAATGCCAAGCCTTAAAAGCCACCAGACAGTTCACACTGGAGAGAAACCCTATGGATGTGATGATTGTGGACAACACTTCTCTCAGTTGTCCAACCTTAAAAAACACCAGAGAATTCACACTGGAGATAAACCCTATGGATGTGATCAGTGTGGGCAGCGCTTCTCTGACAAGTCCAACCTGAAGAGTCACCAGATAATTCATACTGGAGAGAAACCATATGGATGTGATCAGTGTGGACAACACTTCTCTCAGTTGTCCGACATGAAAAAACACCAGAGAATTCACACTGGAGAGAAACCCTATGGATGTGATCAGTGTGGACAACACTTCTCTACAATGGGAAACCTTAAAAGCCACCAGAGAATTCATACTGGAGAGAAACCCTATGGATGTGATCATTGTGGGAAACACTTTTCTCAGTTGTCCAACCTTAAAAAACACCAGATAATTCACACTGGAGAGAAACCATATGGTTGTGATCAGTGTGGACAACACTTCTCTCAAATGGCAAGCCTTAAAAGACACCAGAAAATTCATACTGTAGAGAAACCCAAATAATTGTGTTATGTGAGGAAAAGCTTTTAGTAATTAGCTCAATGCCGGTGTGCAAACTACATCTCCTTTCAGATTAATTGAAAACACCCGTATTCTGGTGACTGATTGTCATAATGTTTGCGGGTGAGTGATTTGTATTACTTTTAATTCATTTTTTGATTTTCTACTTGAGGCATTTCTGTCTTTTTTCCTTATTTGATTTTATATTTGACATTGCACTTTGACATCACAAGATGTATTCTCTCTCTTTCCTACTCATCATGTTCTCAAATGGCCAGTTCTCTGGTTACCATTTCAACTGAGAGAGAGAAATTAGCATATGTTTTTGTATATAGGCCTAATGTATTTTATAGTGATATATGTGGTAAGCACATGTGAGCATTCTTTTTTAATTAAAACCTGTGAACGAAATATTGAGTCATGAAAAAATGCAAACAGAACATCTAAACAGAACATCTAAAAGCATGGAAACACAAGCTGATGTAGTGGAATGTGGACCATCACAACCAACTAGTGACGATCAGCTCCTCTCTTCACACTGTTCTGAATCTGACATCACTGAAGACAGTGATGAGTGGGATGAGACCACTGATGACCAGACTGGTTTAAACAAACTGAAATTGCACAATACACAACACATGGGAGGAAATAGTTTGTCTTTGAGCAACAAGCTGCTCCATGACCTCAAATCATCAAAAGAAAGTCACTCCATGAGGAGTCACAGGTAAGACATGTTTTACTTGTGCAGATTGTCGCAAAATGTTTAATCACAAGGGAAATCTGAAGAAGCATGCAATGATTCATTCAGGGGAAAAGCCATTTGCTTGCACAGTGTGTGGCACAGGCTTTAGTCGAAAATATAATCTAAAATTACACATGATTAATCACACAGGGGAAAGACCCTTTACGTGTACAGTTTGTGGCACAGGCTTTAGTCTAAAGAGTAATGTAAAAGTACACATGATGACTCATACAGGGGAAAAGCCCTTTACGTGTACAGTTTGCGGCAAGGGCTGTAGTTCTAATGGGGTATTAAAAGTACACATGAGGACTCATACAGGGGAAAAACCCTTTGAGTGTAAAATTTGCAAAAAGGGCTTTACTCATACTGGTAATCTAAAAACACACATGAAGACACACAGGAAAAAGCTGTTAGGCCTAAATCATGAGTGCTTTCCCCCCCAAAGAAGGCGATATAGTTGAGTTGCAGATAAGTGTGTCGACAATTATCTGCAGTTTTGTCCAGCCATTATGTATAATACATGATTAGCTGGATTTGTTTTAAACGATTTTCAACTGGTATAATGACCTGCTGATACTGATATAACATTGTAAGAATCAGTGGTTGTCCACATTCGTAAGCAATTAAAATGTCACATTGATTATTATTCATACTAGTGGTACAATTGTAGCCTAGAAATCAGACAAACCAGGAGAAAAATGTGTGTCTACGCAGTGATATTAGGATGACCATGCCAGGCTATCTTTGCAACTGTAACTCATATTTGAATCGCTTACTTTGATCCTTTGTTTAGATTCTCTGTAGTATTTTGTCTTCATTGAATGCATTGTAAATATTTACTCTGTCATACCTGTTTTACAAATAAAGGGTTGACAGCTACATATCCTTCATGTGTGTTCATTACAGAAAGCTCGTCACATTTTGCCACTTTGTCCTGAATATGTTTTCAATTAAGGCAACAGGTGTGTTCCTGGGGGTCTGGAAGAGGGCAGACCCCCTGGGTGTGTTCCTGGGGGTCTGGAAGAGGGCAGACCCCCTGGGTGTGTTCCTGGGGGTCTGGATGAAGAGGGCAGACCCCCTGGGTGTGTTCCTGGGGGTCTGGAAGAGGGCAGACCCCCTGGGTGTGTTCCTGGGGGTCTGGATGAAGAGGGCAGACCCCCTGGGTGTGTTCCTGGGGGTCTGGATGAAGAGGGCAGACCCCCTGGGTGTGTTCCTGGGGGTCTAGATGTTCCAGCGATGCCCACGAGGTAACTCTGTCATTTCTCGATCGTTTTGGACATGGGAAGGCTCGCAGTGTGGCCATAAATTAAATTAATTGAGCAACGTAAAAACTGTCCAGGGTGTTCACTAAAGCCTGAGTAGACGATACAATTACCCACAATTATTTTTAAAGTCAAATCTCTCTTCAAAAGGGCCACTTCACCCCTTTTGCAACCAGATCTAATTGTAATGATGTTTGGGATACAATAAACACTTCCCTGGGGTTGTTATGTGGGTAATTTGTGTTTTTAGATATTTCAATATGTCAAAGTGTCAATGGGCTCCATGATGTCATGGACACTGGGCTCCCTTATTTCCGGGACTACATGTTGTCTCAGTAAGACAGCCCTCCCCCCTATCCACAAAAGCATTATGGGAATTGTAGTCAAGGAAGGAAGTGAGCCCAGTGGCCATGATGACATCATGGAGCCCATGGACACTTTGAAATACTAAAATATCTAAAAACACATTTATATTACCCACGTAAAAACCCCAGGAAAGTGTTTCTTGTCTCCCAAACATCATTAAGATCTGGTTGCAAAAGGGGTGAAGTGGCCCTTTAAGTAAATAAAACAGCACATACCTGTACGGTACAACTTTACAACAGGTTGCATCATTGCATCAAACAGTCCACGTCGCTGCAGGTCCTTCTCTGGCTGTTCCTCTGACAACGTTGAATGTGTGGTGGAGGCCGTCTCTGTAGATACTGTAGACCTCTCCCTGTGGTGCTCTGTGGAAATCACCAGTAGAAACAACTTGTACTTAGCATGCAGTAAAGGGTGTCATTGTTATTGCCATTATTATTATCTTCCGCCGTAGTCTGAAAACCCACCTTTTCAGACTCCATCATGGCCCATAGCACTTACCCTACCCTATAGTTTATTTATATGTATAGTCTCATAATATAGATATTCCACTGTTACTTTCTTAGCTTACGCATGTTTCATGATAAATGCTTTTTTGTGATGTATTCCCATGCTTTTGTTCTTGCTTATTGTAAGTCGCTCTGGATTAAGAGCGTCTGCTAAATGCCTAAATTGTAAATTGTGCCACGAGAGAGAGAGAATACCAGCCATTTTCAGTGTTTCTACATAGCTGATACTTTTACTTAAGTAAAACATTAGAGCAACTTTTCCACCACTGATTAGAAGTGAGTAGGCTTAGCTATAGCCTGTGCAATAATGTAATGACAAATAGGCTACCATGTTATATTTACATAATTATTTTGTATTAGAAATTCTAATTATATTATTTAAATAGGACAAAAACCACAACAGATGCTGTGATTGGCCAGAATCAGTGTAGAGGGTCCTCATCTGGAGATGTTTGATACCTCAGTGTCTTTGAAGAGATGGATGGATGAGGGACAGAAAGTCTGGACAATACATTTTGTTCTGGTTCCATCATATTGAAGAGATGGATGGATGAGGGACAGAAAGTCTGGACAATACATTTTGTTCTGGTTCCATCATATTGAATAGTGATGGCTTACCATGCACTTTAACTACTTTCATCATTGTGTGTATTGTATTTGTAAATCGCACTGTTATATTATTGTGTTTATGAATGTAAACAATCTATTAGGCCTACATTGGTGCTTCTTAAAATTTGGTGGGTGCTCCTAACTTTTTTCCGGTGCCCCGTCATTTTGAAAAATAATCACCCGTGGCTCCCGACATGCGTGGCTGGTTAAGACATATATGTGGCCGGTTAAGACTCGTTCATTTGGGGTAGGGTGTTGGACAATTTCGTGTCAGACTGTTAGTACGTCTGACCAAAAGATATGTAGATCGGCTATTTCAGGCCCCACAATGTAGGGATGCTGGGGTTCAAATGGTTAACAGTCTCTAGACCACTGATTCTCAAACATTTGTTTGGCTCAAGACCCCTAAAATAAATTTGCCCCGGGACCCAAACTAGTGAAAATTAATAGCAGATTGGCTATTTTCACTACTTCGTAAACATTTGATTTCTAATTTATCGATTTTTTTTTTTTTTAAGTTTTTGATTCATGGCATGTTTTGTTTTTCTTTTGGAGCATTTATTTTTAACTATAATAATTTAATTATGTCTCTCTCTCTCTCTCTCTCTCTTTCTCTCTCCACAACACACTGACGTTATGGTTACAATAATAATAGTGATGATGCAACCAAACAATGTATATATTGTAACGTTTAGCACCCTGAGCTGGAATCGAACTCAGCAAAACAGGCAGGCAACAAGCCACGTAGCCAAGAGAGCTAGCTCCCTTTGGAGGAGTGAGTTACTATATTATCACTGCTGCTAGTATTATCTACAATAATAGGATACAACAAACCAGCAAATATGAGAGAAATACTCATCATGTTCCATAAAAGATGAGTCAATAATATGAAAGATAACTGTAGTAAAAACACAACGTGGTGAATCAGTTCATCTTTTTACCTGTAGCTGTGTTTCTTTCACTGGTTGAGCTGCTAACAAACAGAAGTCCTACCGCTGCTTAACGACCACACTGTTTTCAAACCACAACATTTACTTTTAATGTATTATTAAAGCGTTAACAGTCCTGGGAGAACAAACCACAGAGGAACACACACACACAAGGTTTGTGCACATGCGCACTCTCTGATCATGCACACTAGCGCTGCTGGAGCATGCACGTACCATAAACGGTCACTAGGGGGAGCCATCGTACAGTGTAATACAGTGGAACAGCTATAAGAGCATCGCAGTGGGTTCTGGACCCACAGAACCCACAGATTTACTAAAATATGTTTTAATTTTAATTTATTCACATAATCAAAGGTTTTATGGTCATGATTCACCAGTATGCTGGATGGCTTGATTCTAGGCTTAGAATAATTCATTTTTAATACATTTACTATTTTTAAATGCATTAATTCATAAATATTGTAGTAAATCTGAAATAATGGCCAATTCTCCCAGTGCGTCCAGAAAAGCATGCCCACTGCTATGCTCTCTATATAATGTGATCTCATCAAAGTCTAAGTTCACTAAAATATGTCCAATGACAGACAACCAGTGACCATTAACACATTTAATCTCTGCATTTGAATGCATTGTCTATAGTGGATGAAGCATCAGCCATCATCATTTAGCCTGTTTACATTTTAACTGGTGGGAAGAAATGTGGGTTTTGTTCATTATTTAGCATTTGAAAAAACATTGAATAAAAGTGCAGTCATCACAACCCTATTGAAACTAATTCAGTGCCCCTCATTCCCTCAGAGCAACACAACCTGAACAATGACTTAAACACTTAAAGTTGTCCAGGTTTACACAAATGCAGTTGTTGCTGTTATTGTGTCTCTGTTGTTAAAAACAATGTAATGATGGATATAGGATATAATTATTATGCGGATAATGATTTATGATTATGATTATGAATTAATAATGCCTTACACTATGGACACATGGCCTACACATTACACAATGGAATTTCACTGTAAATATAGATAAGCGATTAAATGAGAACAATAGAGCACAATTTGCTATGAAACTTTGAGGATTTGACAATATACTAATTTGCTGTTAGGCCTTGACCAGTCCTGTACAGAAACCTCACCACTGTCTTCTAAAGTCGAATTGGAACTAATTGAATTACATTGCAACTTTATAAAATAAAAATATAAAGGTACAGGGTTTGCAGTACTTGTAAAAGACAATATGAAGGCTTGTGTACTATTTGCAATACAATAGGGGGTGGGTGGCACTTTGTGTTTTGAAAACAACAGTTTTGAAAAACTGTTTTTCTTGTTGTTTCTTCACCAGACATACCACACATCTATGTTACTGAAATAATGTAAATAAATCCTCTTAATGGCTCTGCTGCAGTAGCACTTCATTAATATCCACTTATTCAATATCGTTAGACTGTACATATATTATCCAGATAGTCAGATACTCTATATTGGATATAGATAGATTAAAATATTAAATATGAAGCTTACAAAGCAATCTCGCAGTTTATTTCTAGAATGTTGCATAGAGCAAGACCTGGGGGAGGAGTCAGAGAGGAATGGAGGACATGCAGCCGTTTGTTAGGTTGTGATTGGTGGCTGATGATTATATTGTTCCACTCTTTGGCCAATCAACACCAAGCAGTTAGTGGTTCCACCTCAGGCTCTAGTATAAGAAGAGTTTGTAGTTGTCAGCTCTCCACAACTCTTCCAGGATATCAATCTTTTCTGATCACATCTGACTGTGGACTCCAGACTTCAGCTGAAGATGAACTCTACCAATGCCACCACGAACAGTTCTGCTCAACAGGGAGGACCCAATGATCACCAAGACCTCTGTAAGTTACTTACTGTGTTTATATGGATATACAGCATGCCATAAGGATGTATTTTGATCTAGTCATTTGTTTGTTTTGATTTATTTTAGCATTGAGTACCTGTTTATGCATTTTATAAAATATAAAACTATTGTACAAACGAATTATAAATGGATGCTAAATTGATTATTGGGTATATTAACTTCACACTATTTTAAGTCCAGGGATGCCTCTAAACAACATTTCCTTTGTCTTTGTTTCCAATTCAGTGTTGCATCATCAGTCTGGTTTCCATGTTCTACCAGAGGTGAATGAACAAAGAAGCTTGGCTAAGCAAAAATGCCACTGCTGTGATCAGTGTGGTAAACGCTTCCCTACAATGTCTAAACTTAAAACACACCAGAGAATTCACACTGGTGAGAAACCCTATGGATGTGATCAGTGTGGACAACATTTCTCTCAAATGGCACACCTTCAAATCCACCAGACAATTCATACTGGAGAGAAACCCTATGGATGTGAACAGTGTGGTCACCACTTCTCTAAAATGGCAAACCTTAAAAGCCACCAGAAAATTCACACTGGAGAGAAACCCTATGGATGTGATCAGTGTGGGCAGCGCTTCTCTGACAAGTCCAACCTGAAGAGACACCAGAGAATTCACACTGGAGAAAAACCCTATGGATGTGATCAGTGTGGACAACACTTCTCTACAATGGGAAACCTTAAAACACACCAGATAATTCATACTGGAGAGAAACCATATGGATGTGAACAGTGTGGACAACACTTCTCTACAATGGCAAACCTTAAAAGCCACCAGAAAGTTCACACTGGAAAGAAACCCTATGGATGTGATCATTGTGGGAAACACTTCTCTCATTTGACCCACCTTAAAAGCCACCAGAGAATTCACACTGGAGATAAACCCTATGGATGTGATCAGTGTGGACAACATTTCTCTCAGTTGTCCAACCTTAAAAAACACCAGAGAATTCACACTGGAGAGAAACCATATGGTTGTGATCTGTGTGGACAACACTTCTCTCAAATGCAAAGCCTTAAAAGACACCAGATAATTCATACTGTAGAGAAACTCAAATAATTGTGATATGTGAGGAAAAGCTTTTAGTAATTAGATCAAGGCCGGTGTGCGAACTACATCTCCTTTCAGATTAATTGAAAACACCCGTATTCTGGTGACTGATTGTCATAATGTTTGCTGGTGAGTGATTTGTATTACTTTTAATTCATTTTTTGATTTTCTACTTGAGACATTTCTGTCTTTTTTCCTTATTTGATTTCATATTTGACATTGCACTTTGACATCACAAGATGTATTCTCTCTCTTTCCTACTCATCATGTTCTCAAATGGCCAGTTCTCTGGTTACCATTTCAACTGAGAGAGAGAAATTAGCATATGTTTTTGTATATAGGCCCAATGTATTTTATAGTGATATATGTGGTAAGCACATGTGAGCATTATTTTTTAATTAAAACCTGTGAACGAAATATTGTGTCATAAATTCTTAAATTGTAGAGCCCATGGGCCTTCTTCTCTTCATATTACTGGTCAATTATATTATGAACAAATTTCACATTATGAAAGAGTAATAATTATGTTGGTGAAACAGGTATGGCGAAGTGGGAAGATCTCAGTTACTGAACAAACAATATAACAATGATTACTAGAGCTATTTGAACAAAACATATCCCATGTTACAAGTTACCACACCTTTAACTTTTCACAAAGGATAATGTCCGGTTTTTGGTGAGATTTGCCGGGATCCGAATTCCCAAGAGATACAGCAGATAAGCTACGTTCAATACGCACAATTGATTTATTTAATGCTTCAATAATTTCCTTGTTTTACGAATCAAATATGCTTTTTATAGGGTTTTTATTAGTTCATTTAAACATAAAACACATATAACAACATTCACACATTTGTTCAAACTTCCCCAATGCAGACTGACAAATAGTACCCTGGAACTTGTGCATTTGGCACGCCCTTAAAGTCTAAAGCCTAACCTACTCTCATTTGGTGAAGTGTGGTTAATATTGAACACTTGTAACTAGGTGTGGCGTGTGCCACTTCCAACTATGTGGTTTTAAATCTACCATCAAGATTATCGATTGGAGACAAGAAACACAAATATACATTTGGTTACAACCTAATTATCATATTTACACATTTATAACATATTATGGAATAATGCACATATCATATGATTATATTTACCGCTGGCCTCATGCTGATCTCTATCTTGTCACGGTGGTACGGTGTAGAATCTAACTTCCACTTTCCATCAACAGTGTACTTAGACCAAAGAGAATGCCTTTGCAGCCAATCAAATGACAGGGTCAGTTTTTCTGCCCCCGTCCTTTAGCCAATGAGAAGCCACAGACACTTTCTCCTGTGGATCCTGACAACAGCCCCCATCACTTCCTGTCAAGTGAGCTGCATGCTGCTTATCTAGATCAGAATGTCTAGATTAACTGTAAGATCATTACATTCTTATATTATCTAGGCTTTACTAACCCAGTATAATATTGGTTACATTTAGAACACATTTTACTCAATGAAAGGAAGAATCTACCAGATTATGGCCTCCCTATTCATGCATCTGCTCAGTGACTCAGAGGTCTCTCCTGCCAGCCTGTGGCCAGGTCATAAATCCCTTTGTTTTCACAATCAAGATTAGATCACAACCCCCTACCATGGTGGCTGCTTCCTTGAAATGTGCTGTGAGAGACTTCAGTTCTCTCTCGCAGTCTCATCAGTGTGAAATAGTTGATCAATAATTATGACCTAAATATATTTACCACACTTCTGATAACACATCCTCGCATATCCATATATAATTCGACACCCCCTATGCAGATATGAAAAATTGATATGGTTTTGATCAATTTTCCATATCTGAGCGATTTTTCTATTCGGGCGTCTAACATGGTTTTAAGTTATAACGTTTATACAACTTTTAAAACACACTAAATAACACAACACATCAACTCATTAGAAATCAATGTTACTTAATGTCTGTACTAATAATGTGATTGCTGGAAGTGAACTATATTTGGTTAGTTCCTCCTCTTATTTTTCTCACTCCTCCATTCTTATTTGGGAGAAGCAGATTCTTGCCATGTCAGTCAAACCTGATTGCCATGGCATTATTTCACCTCCTGTCCGTTTTTATGGCTTCCTGCCTGGACAAAAGGTTAATTCTTTATCTACACATTCCTCTAACTTAACTTGGTCAAGCTGGAGGAGAATAAGCAGTTGCGTCTGCTAAACCTTATCTCAACACCCCCATCTGTCTGTTCACAGAATGTGGACATTGGATAAACACAGTTTACACAAATGCAGTTTATTACCTAGCTAACCTGATCACAAAAACCTTTTGGCTTTGCTACTTTGTTAGGGACATTCCAAATTGTAATTGAACAAATAACCTATTTTGTATTTCAATCAACTTGGTTTCTTTCAACCTTTTGGATTTTTTAACTTTAACTTTAAAGCAACCCAATTGAAAATTGCAAGTTTGCAACATTCTCACCACACTATGTGTTTTCCACACATGTGGTTGTTTGTGCGTGTGTGTGTGTGTTCCTGTGCGCGCGCACGCGCTCAAACACCACCTCTTCACACGTGCACTAAACTTCTCTCCCCTCATTGAAGAGAAGTAAATCATTATTCAGCATTCTTCAACACAATTACACACCACATTTTTTAATGCACAGTTCAGTCACACATTTGTCCGTGTGAGTGTGTGTGTGTGTGTGTGTTTTGACTGCAGATCGTGACACCTGATTGTCACTACATCCCCATTTCCTGCTGTGTGCAGAACAATGGGGGGGGGGGAGAGCAAATCACTTGCTCTCCTTGGTTGTGTCAGCCCCTGGTCTCACTGACTCAGAACTGGCAAAAACGTTTTTCCATTTCCATTTCACTTTGTTTATATTGGACAACAAAGCTTTTTCCTTAGCCTTGTGATCTGATCGACAGGCCCTGCAATGACAAACAAGCCCACAGGCGCATACCTGTGTTGGCACTGTGGTCAGCTTCTTTGTCTGCTGCACGGATGGCCCAGATTGCACCACACTGGACTCCGCCACCCCTGGTTTGTGAGGTGACTTACCCCCTATGGTGGTGAATCCCCGGGCTGTGAGTGTGTGTGTTTTGGATGTCCGCTCTTCTCCCACCGCCTGAACGCGTCGACTGGCACCGGTAATGCCCATCGAACCGCTTAGCGTCTTCGTGATGAGGTGCTTTGACTCCTTGGCCCCGCCTTCGATCTCCATCGCAGGCACGGCGTTGATGGGCAAGGTGGTGCCAGTTGGATCTGACCCCCCCGCTCCTGTTGAAGAAGTGATGTGATGCTCCAGGGTCTCGATCCCTGGCCAGCTTCTCACCTCTGCTCCTTTTGACAACTGCACTGTGGCGGTTGTCTCCCCTGTGTCACCCACAGGAATCTCCACGCCAGCGACGTCCGTCACTGGCTGGACTTTGATGGACGAGCAAGTGACTTCCTCCAGGTTCTGGACCCCTGGCAGGCTCACCGGTCCCGTCGTTGTAGTCAGCTGCGCTGTCTCTTCTGCGATGTCCACAGGCAGTCCCACGCCAGCGATGCTTGTCGCCGACGTGGGTTCGATGAACAACTGCTCTGCTGCTTCCGCTGCTGCCGCCGTCCCTTCTGTGTCGCCCACAGGAACTTGCCCCTTGCCAGCGGCGTCCGCCTCTGGCATGGCTTCGATCCCCAGCTCTCCCGCTGGGCCCGTGGATTTGCCCACGGTGGAGGGCTCTGGTTCTGCAGGATTACTGTAGGTACCAGGCTGCTCCGTGGTGACAGGCTGCATCGGTGGCCCGTCTTCCCGCCCCTCTGGCGTCCACGTGGCTTCCGGAATGTCACATCCGGTCATCTCCCTCACTTCTCCCCTGGGATAGAGAAGGATCATGGTCTCCAGCCTCGGCCGGCTTTCCCTGCATTCTGCAGGCTTATCACAGGGGCCTATCTGGCTCCCTGCTGTGTTCCTAACACTTCTCAACTCTAGAGCTTCCATTATTTTTTCGAAGCTAAATACAGAGCATATTTTTAAACAAGATACTAAGTCCTGCTTCTCTTTTTCGACAATATCAAACCTGCCCACGCTTTCTAATCTTTTGATATAGAATGCGGAGAGATCTCTCACGTCTCCTCTTTCAATTTGCAGTTCAATTACCTGATCTGGAATACTGCTTAATGAGCCCCATTTGAGGCTCTCTCCCAAACTAAGCGCCATATTACAGCAACGAAGTTTGGACTCTTTACAGCTATCCTGTAGCTGCTTAAGCCAATTTTCTGTAAAAGCCATCTTACCCCCTCCTCCCCCACTGTTAACAATTTGTTAATAGGGTTAGTAGACAGAGGTTAGTGGTTAATTGACTTCACAACTCATTCACACAATTGCAAATGGTTAGTTTTCGCCCAGTTAATAATAGTTATATTAACTTGGACTCTAGGACACTCACTGTGCCCTCTTTTTACCGGGCGTTTCACGATTCGTATTTACGTATTTCGTGATCTCCACACGGTCTTTTATCCTCCCGAGACCGAGAGAAATAAGCATGCAACTTTTTCGAGCTGTCGCGTTGGCCTTTGACAAGGCAACAGCTACTAACGGGTCCAATGATTTTATGCTTTTTACCAGGAAGGCCGTCCTTTTGATGGGTCCAAAATAAATGCCTCACTGGTTACCGTGATAGTCGCGTTTATAGTTATGATTAACATACACCATGCTAATTTAACATGCATAACTATTTGTATGAATTAAAAGGATCCCATAAATCCCCTAACCAATACCTTAGCCAATAAATCTTTTATTAGTAGTCTACTACCAGATGTATATTAGCCGCGGACGGTCTACCCTATAGCATTATTAAATCTCCCAGATTTTACTATAGCACTATTCATAATAGTGGATGCTTACGGCACCAGGTTATATATTGACACGTCCTTAGATGCGATTTACCTACTTTGAAAGCACACTTTTGCAGTGTTAAAACATTATTTGATTGTAACTATTTAATTACATCACGTTAACACAGCTTATCAAACCAGTCCCCTGTCACTCCCGTGTCAGACGGACTGCTTTCAAAGTCCCTTGCACTGTTTTAGTGCAGGGCACATTTACATGACAAAAGTCACTTTGCGCAGTGAGAAAAGGGTCTCCCCCGCCCACACATGCATCAACTGCTGTCCTCTGTGCTGCCTGAGCACCCAGCAAATAGCCTATCTTTATTGTGTTGTTCACAGATAAAAGCACTATTATTATTTTAAACGGTCGGTTCCTAATCCGGCACAATTAAAACGTTATGTTTGGTTCAAATAGTCTAATAATCAGTTTCCTCACTGACCGCCGATAGAGTCATCTGCTCTAATCGATCAAATGACTAATGCCAAACTTTTGTTTAAACCACAGTCACTCATTTGGGGTGGCTGTGTTTATAACTCCGTTTTCCATAGACCCATATCTATATGACAACGGGTTTTTTACGGTGTCGCATTTAGTTAGCCCAAATCAGACGCATCGCGCGTTTGATATGAGGACACTAAACATGCGCATCGATCGCCATGCGCTGTTACGCACGGCTTCACATTCGTCTGAATTTAACCACATCAAACAATCCACAAACAGTGTGTCGTTACCTGAACGATCTGAATTGAGGGTTGTTAGTGGGGCACGATCCAAACTATATGTGTGCCGCGGTCTCCACTCACGGCTTTATTTGTTTAGATTGTGGTTACTTTAGTAACTTCACCGACGCTGTTTCTAGTTTAGACAGCCCTCGGCCACAACATAAACTACGGTAGCAATTTAAACTGCAATATGTCCAGTTGTTTAGACCATATTATGTCTTAAATTGCCCGGGCATAACCCGACTGTACGCTGAGCCCAGCGCACGGCACCACATTGCTCGCTCGGCGGCGAGATAATACCTCGCACGGCGGCGAGTCCAAACTGCACTAACGGACGGTTCTTTTAACCGCACCCGCTCCAAACTGTACAGCCTGATTTAACCTGGTATTAATCGGGCGCTTTAGCAGCCCCACCAAGTATAAAACTGTGCGCTGTCTTCAGCGCACAGCATCGGATTGAAACTGGAATATTTTATTCTGTTTGACTGTTTCAATTCGAGTTGCTGCTGTAGCAGCGGTTTAAACTGTGCACTCCCAGTGCACAGCCACGCAACGAATTAAACTATTCGCTTTGCGGTTTAAACTATTTGAACGGTCGGGTCTTTAACCGGCCGTGATTTTGTGCGCTCTAATAGCGCATCAAATCGCGACTGTGCACTGATTAGTGCACGGCAGCGATTTAAAACTGTCCGGTTTTTGGTGAGATTTGCCGGGATCCGAATTCCCAAGAGATACAGCAGATAAGCTACGTTCAATACGCACAATTGATTTATTTAATGCTTCAATAATTTCCTTGTTTTACGAATCAAATATGCTTTTTATAGGGTTTTTATTAGTTCATTTAAACATAAAACACATATAACAACATTCACACATTTGTTCAAACTTCCCCAATGCAGACTGACAAATAGTACCCTGGAACTTGTGCATTTGGCACGCCCTTAAAGTCTAAAGCCTAACCTACTCTCATTTGGTGAAGTGTGGTTAATATTGAACACTTGTAACTAGGTGTGGCGTGTGCCACTTCCAACTATGTGGTTTTAAATCTACCATCAAGATTATCGATTGGAGACAAGAAACACAAATATACATTTGGTTACAACCTAATTATCATATTTACACATTTATAACATATTATGGAATAATGCACATATCATATGATTATATTTACCGCTGGCCTCATGCTGATCTCTATCTTGTCACGGTGGTACGGTGTAGAATCTAACTTCCACTTTCCATCAACAGTGTACTTAGACCAAAGAGAATGCCTTTGCAGCCAATCAAATGACAGGGTCAGTTTTTCTGCCCCCGTCCTTTAGCCAATGAGAAGCCACAGACACTTTCTCCTGTGGATCCTGACAACAGCCCCCATCACTTCCTGTCAAGTGAGCTGCATGCTGCTTATCTAGATCAGAATGTCTAGATTAACTGTAAGATCATTACATTCTTATATTATCTAGGCTTTACTAACCCAGTATAATATTGGTTACATTTAGAACACATTTTACTCAATGAAAGGAAGAATCTACCAGATTATGGCCTCCCTATTCATGCATCTGCTCAGTGACTCAGAGGTCTCTCCTGCCAGCCTGTGGCCAGGTCATAAATCCCTTTGTTTTCACAATCAAGATTAGATCACAACCCCCTACCATGGTGGCTGCTTCCTTGAAATGTGCTGTGAGAGACTTCAGTTCTCTCTCGCAGTCTCATCAGTGTGAAATAGTTGATCAATAATTATGACCTAAATATATTTACCACACTTCTGATAACACATCCTCGCATATCCATATATAATTCGACACCCCCTATGCAGATATGAAAAATTGATATGGTTTTGATCAATTTTCCATATCTGAGCGATTTTTCTATTCGGGCGTCTAACATGGTTTTAAGTTATAACGTTTATACAACTTTTAAAACACACTAAATAACACAACACATCAACTCATTAGAAATCAATGTTACTTAATGTCTGTACTAATAATGTGATTGCTGGAAGTGAACTATATTTGGTTAGTTCCTCCTCTTATTTTTCTCACTCCTCCATTCTTATTTGGGAGAAGCAGATTCTTGCCATGTCAGTCAAACCTGATTGCCATGGCATTATTTCACCTCCTGTCCGTTTTTATGGCTTCCTGCCTGGACAAAAGGTTAATTCTTTATCTACACATTCCTCTAACTTAACTTGGTCAAGCTGGAGGAGAATAAGCAGTTGCGTCTGCTAAACCTTATCTCAACACCCCCATCTGTCTGTTCACAGAATGTGGACATTGGATAAACACAGTTTACACAAATGCAGTTTATTACCTAGCTAACCTGATCACAAAAACCTTTTGGCTTTGCTACTTTGTTAGGGACATTCCAAATTGTAATTGAACAAATAACCTATTTTGTATTTCAATCAACTTGGTTTCTTTCAACCTTTTGGATTTTTTAACTTTAACTTTAAAGCAACCCAATTGAAAATTGCAAGTTTGCAACATTCTCACCACACTATGTGTTTTCCACACATGTGGTTGTTTGTGCGTGTGTGTGTGTGTTCCTGTGCGCGCGCACGCGCTCAAACACCACCTCTTCACACGTGCACTAAACTTCTCTCCCCTCATTGAAGAGAAGTAAATCATTATTCAGCATTCTTCAACACAATTACACACCACATTTTTTAATGCACAGTTCAGTCACACATTTGTCCGTGTGAGTGTGTGTGTGTGTGTTTTGACTGCAGATCGTGACACCTGATTGTCACTACATCCCCATTTCCTGCTGTGTGCAGAACAATGGGGGGGGGGGAGAGCAAATCACTTGCTCTCCTTGGTTGTGTCAGCCCCTGGTCTCACTGACTCAGAACTGGCAAAAACGTTTTTCCATTTCCATTTCACTTTGTTTATATTGGACAACAAAGCTTTTTCCTTAGCCTTGTGATCTGATCGACAGGCCCTGCAATGACAAACAAGCCCACAGGCGCATACCTGTGTTGGCACTGTGGTCAGCTTCTTTGTCTGCTGCACGGATGGCCCAGATTGCACCACACTGGACTCCGCCACCCCTGGTTTGTGAGGTGACTTACCCCCTATGGTGGTGAATCCCCGGGCTGTGAGTGTGTGTGTTTTGGATGTCCGCTCTTCTCCCACCGCCTGAACGCGTCGACTGGCACCGGTAATGCCCATCGAACCGCTTAGCGTCTTCGTGATGAGGTGCTTTGACTCCTTGGCCCCGCCTTCGATCTCCATCGCAGGCACGGCGTTGATGGGCAAGGTGGTGCCAGTTGGATCTGACCCCCCCGCTCCTGTTGAAGAAGTGATGTGATGCTCCAGGGTCTCGATCCCTGGCCAGCTTCTCACCTCTGCTCCTTTTGACAACTGCACTGTGGCGGTTGTCTCCCCTGTGTCACCCACAGGAATCTCCACGCCAGTGACGTCCGTCACTGGCTGGACTTTGATGGACGAGCAAGTGACTTCCTCCAGGTTCTGGACCCCTGGCAGGCTCACCGGTCCCGTCGTTGTAGTCAGCTGCGCTGTCTCTTCTGCGATGTCCACAGGCAGTCCCACGCCAGCGATGCTTGTCGCCGACGTGGGTTCGATGAACAACTGCTCTGCTGCTTCCGCTGCTGCCGCCGTCCCTTCTGTGTCGCCCACAGGAACTTGCCCCTTGCCAGCGGCGTCCGCCTCTGGCATGGCTTCGATCCCCAGCTCTCCCGCTGGGCCCGTGGATTTGCCCACGGTGGAGGGCTCTGGTTCTGCAGGATTACTGTAGGTACCAGGCTGCTCCGTGGTGACAGGCTGCATCGGTGGCCCGTCTTCCCGCCCCTCTGGCGTCCACGTGGCTTCCGGAATGTCACATCCGGTCATCTCCCTCACTTCTCCCCTGGGATAGAGAAGGATCATGGTCTCCAGCCTCGGCCGGCTTTCCCTGCATTCTGCAGGCTTATCACAGGGGCCTATCTGGCTCCCTGCTGTGTTCCTAACACTTCTCAACTCTAGAGCTTCCATTATTTTTTCAAAGCTAAATACAGAGCATATTTTTAAACAAGATACTAAGTCCTGCTTCTCTTTTTCGACAATATCAAACCTGCCCACGCTTTCTAATCTTTTGATATAGAATGCGGAGAGATCTCTCACGTCTCCTCTTTCAATTTGCAGTTCAATTACCTGATCTGGAATACTGCTTAATGAGCCCCATTTGAGGCTCTCTCCCAAACTAAGCGCCATATTACAGCAACGAAGTTTGGACTCTTTACAGCTATCCTGTAGCTGCTTAAGCCAATTTTCTGTAAAAGCCATCTTACCCCCTCCTCCCCCACTGTTAACAATTTGTTAATAGGGTTAGTAGACAGAGGTTAGTGGTTAATTGACTTCACAACTCATTCACACAATTGCAAATGGTTAGTTTTCGCCCAGTTAATAATAGTTATATTAACTTGGACTCTAGGACACTCACTGTGCCCTCTTTTTACCGGGCGTTTCACGATTCGTATTTACGTATTTCGTGATCTCCACACGGTCTTTTATCCTCCCGAGACCGAGAGAAATAAGCATGCAACTTTTTCGAGCTGTCGCGTTGGCCTTTGACAAGGCAACAGCTACTAACGGGTCCAATGATTTTATGCTTTTTACCAGGAAGGCCGTCCTTTTGACGGGTCCAAAATAAATGCCTCACTGGTTACCGTGATAGTCGCGTTTATAGTTATGATTAACATACACCATGCTAATTTAACATGCATAACTATTTGTATGAATTAAAAGGATCCCATAAATCCCCTAACCAATACCTTAGCCAATAAATCTTTTATTAGTAGTCTACTACCAGATGTATATTAGCCGCGGACGGTCTACCCTATAGCATTATTAAATCTCCCAGATTTTACTATAGCACTATTCATAATAGTGGATGCTTACGGCACCAGGTTATATATTGACACGTCCTTAGATGCGATTTACCTACTTTGAAAGCACGCTTTTGCAGTGTTAAAACATTATTTGATTGTAACTATTTAATTACATCACGTTAACACAGCTTATCAAACCAGTCCCCTGTCACTCCCGTGTCAGACGGACTGCTTTCAAAGTCCCTTGCACTGTTTTAGTGCAGGGCACATTTACATGACAAAAGTCACTTTGCGCAGTGAGAAAAGGGTCTCCCCCGCCCACACATGCATCAACTGCTGTCCTCTGTGCTGCCTGAGCACCCAGCAAATAGCCTATCTTTATTGTGTTGTTCACAGATAAAAGCACTATTATTATTTTAAACGGTCGGTTCCTAATCCGGCACAATTAAAACGTTATGTTTGGTTCAAATAGTCTAATAATCAGTTTCCTCACTGACCGCCGATAGAGTCATCTGCTCTAATCGATCAAATGACTAATGCCAAACTTTTGTTTAAACCACAGTCACTCATTTGGGGTGGCTGTGTTTATAACTCCGTTTTCCATAGACCCATATCTATATGACAACGGGTTTTTTACGGTGTCGCATTTAGTTAGCCCAAATCAGACGCATCGCGCGTTTGATATGAGGACACTAAACATGCGCATCGATCGCCATGCGCTGTTACGCACGGCTTCACATTCGTCTGAATTTAACCACATCAAACAATCCACAAACAGTGTGTCGTTACCTGAACGATCTGAATTGAGGGTTGTTAGTGGGGCACGATCCAAACTATATGTGTGCCGCGGTCTCCACTCACGGCTTTATTTGTTTAGATTGTGGTTACTTTAGTAACTTCACCGACGCTGTTTCTAGTTTAGACAGCCCTCGGCCACAACATAAACTACGGTAGCAATTTAAACTGCAATATGTCCAGTTGTTTAGACCATATTATGTCTTAAATTGCCCGGGCATAACCCGACTGTACGCTGAGCCCAGCGCACGGCACCACATTGCTCGCTCGGCGGCGAGATAATACCTCGCACGGCGGCGAGTCCAAACTGCACTAACGGACGGTTCTTTTAACCGCACCCGCTCCAAACTGTACAGCCTGATTTAACCTGGTATTAATCGGGCGCTTTAGCAGCCCCACCAAGTATAAAACTGTGCGCTGTCTTCAGCGCACAGCATCGGATTGAAACTGGAATATTTTATTCTGTTTGACTGTTTCAATTCGAGTTGCTGCTGTAGCAGCGGTTTAAACTGTGCACTCCCAGTGCACAGCCACGCAACGAATTAAACTATTCGCTTTGCGGTTTAAACTATTTGAACGGTCGGGTCTTTAACCGGCCGTGATTTTGTGCGCTCTAATAGCGCATCAAATCGCGACTGTGCACTGATTAGTGCACGGCAGCGATTTAAAACTGTCCGGTTTTTGGTGAGATTTGCCGGGATCCGAATTCCCAAGAGATACAGCAGATAAGCTACGTTCAATACGCACAATTGATTTATTTAATGCTTCAATAATTTCCTTGTTTTACGAATCAAATATGCTTTTTATAGGGTTTTTATTAGTTCATTTAAACATAAAACACATATAACAACATTCACACATTTGTTCAAACTTCCCCAATGCAGACTGACAAATAGTACCCTGGAACTTGTGCATTTGGCACGCCCTTAAAGTCTAAAGCCTAACCTACTCTCATTTGGTGAAGTGTGGTTAATATTGAACACTTGTAACTAGGTGTGGCGTGTGCCACTTCCAACTATGTGGTTTTAAATCTACCATCAAGATTATCGATTGGAGACAAGAAACACAAATATACATTTGGTTACAACCTAATTATCATATTTACACATTTATAACATATTATGGAATAATGCACATATCATATGATTATATTTACCGCTGGCCTCATGCTGATCTCTATCTTGTCACGGTGGTACGGTGTAGAATCTAACTTCCACTTTCCATCAACAGTGTACTTAGACCAAAGAGAATGCCTTTGCAGCCAATCAAATGACAGGGTCAGTTTTTCTGCCCCCGTCCTTTAGCCAATGAGAAGCCACAGACACTTTCTCCTGTGGATCCTGACAACAGCCCCCATCACTTCCTGTCAAGTGAGCTGCATGCTGCTTATCTAGATCAGAATGTCTAGATTAACTGTAAGATCATTACATTCTTATATTATCTAGGCTTTACTAACCCAGTATAATATTGGTTACATTTAGAACACATTTTACTCAATGAAAGGAAGAATCTACCAGATTATGGCCTCCCTATTCATGCATCTGCTCAGTGACTCAGAGGTCTCTCCTGCCAGCCTGTGGCCAGGTCATAAATCCCTTTGTTTTCACAATCAAGATTAGATCACAACCCCCTACCATGGTGGCTGCTTCCTTGAAATGTGCTGTGAGAGACTTCAGTTCTCTCTCGCAGTCTCATCAGTGTGAAATAGTTGATCAATAATTATGACCTAAATATATTTACCACACTTCTGATAACACATCCTCGCATATCCATATATAATTCGACAGATAATAATAATAAGTTCTGTGTGATCGACCTATTTCTGTAAAGTCAAAGAGGTGTAAAATGGTCTCAGTTCATCCATAATGTGATCATTAACAGGTGATCTGTCCAATGACAGACAACCAGTGACCATTAACATGTTTAATCTCTGCATTTGAATGCATTGTCTATAGTGAATGAAGCATCAGCCATCATCATTTAGCCTGTTTACATTTTAACCGGTGGGAAGAAATGTGGGTTTTGTTCATTATTTAGCATTTGAAAAAAACATTGAATAAAAGTGCAGTCATCACAACCCTATGAAACTAATTCAGTGCCCCTCATTCCCTCAGAGCAACACAACCTGAACAATGACTTAACCCTCTTAACACCCGCATTAATTTATACTTGCAAAAAATAGATTTCAACCTTACTACTACTTTGTACTACTAGGACTAAGACTAAAAAATATGTTAAAAAATAAATAAATCATAATTTTCATTTTGGGGATATCTTTCACAATAATGAATAAAACATGTTCTAGACATTCTAATGATCACAAAAAAACATATATTACAATTACTTTACCTACTTTTATTAGGGTAAAGGTCTATATTGGATATAGATAGATTAAAATATTAAATATGAAGCTTACAAAGCAATCTCACAGTTTATTTCTAGAATGATGCATAGAGCAAGACCTGGGGGAGGAGTCAGAGAGGAATGGGGGACATGCAGCCGTTTGTTAGTTTGTGATTGGTGGCTGATGATTCTATTGTTCCACTCTTTGGCCAATCAACACCAAGCAGTTAGTGGTTCCACCTCAGGCTCTAGTATAAGAAGAGTTTGTAGTTGTCAGTTCTCCACAACTCCTCCAGGATATCAATCCTTTCTGATCTCATCTGACTGTGGACTCCAGACTTCAGCTGAAGATGAACTCTACCAATGCCACCACGAACAGTTCTGCTCAACAGGGAGGACCCAATGATCACCAAGACCTCTGTAAGTACTTACTGTCTTTATATGGATATACAGCATGCCATAAGGGTGCATTTTGATATAGTCATTTGTTTGTTTTGATTTATTTTAGCATTGAGTACTTTTATAAAATATAAAACTATTGTACAAACGAATTATAAATGGATGCTAAATTAATAATTGTGTATATTAACTTCACACTATTTTAAGTCCAGGGATGCGTCTAAACAACATTTCCTTTGTCTTTGTTTCCAATTCAGTGTTGCATCATCAGTCTGGTTTCCATGTTCTACCAGAGGTGAATGAACAAAGAAGCTTGGCTAAGCAAAAATGCCACTGCTGTGATCAGTGTGGTAAACAATTCCCTACAATGTCTAGACTTAAAACACACCAGAGAATTCACATTGGAGAGAAACCCTATGGATGTGATCAGTGTGGACAACACTTCTCTACAATGGGAAACCTTAAAACACACCAGAGAATTCACATTGGAGAGAAACCCTATGGATGTGATCAGTGTGGGCAGCGCTTCTCTGACAAGTCCAACCTGAAGAGTCACCAGATAATTCACACTGGAGAGAAACCCTATGGATGTGATGATTGTGGACAACACTTCTCTCAGTTGTCCAACCTTAAAAAACACCAGAGAATTCACACTGGAGATAAACCCTATGGATGTGATCAGTGTGGGCAGCGCTTCTCTGACAAGTCCAACCTGAAGAGTCACCAGATAATTCATACTGGAGAGAAACCCTATGGATGTGATCAGTGTGGACAACACTTCTCTACAATGGGAAACCTTAAAACACACCAGAGACACACACCCCTGGGTGTGTTCCTGGGGGTCTGGATGAAGAGGGCAGACCCCCTGGGTGTGTTCCTGGGGGTCTGGATGAAGAGGGCAGACCCCCTGGGTGTGTTCCTGGGGGTCTAGATGTTCCAGCGATGCCCACGAGGTAACTCTGTCATTTCTCGATCGTTTTGGACATGGGAAGGCTCGCAGTGTGGCCATAAATTAAATTAATTGAGCAACGTAAAAACTGTCCAGGGTGTTCACTAAAGCCTGAGTAGACGATACAATTACCCACAATTATTTTTAAAGTCAAATCTCTCTTCAAAAGGGCCACTTCACCCCTTTTGCAACCAGATCTAATTGTAATGATGTTTGGGATACAATAAACACTTCCCTGGGGTTGTTATGTGGGTAATTTGTGTTTTTAGATATTTCAATATGTCAAAGTGTCAATGGGCTCCATGATGTCATGGACACTGGGCTCCCTTATTTCCGGGACTACATGTTGTCTCAGTAAGACAGCCCTCCCCCCTATCCACAAAAGCATTATGGGAATTGTAGTCAAGGAAGGAAGTGAGCCCAGTGGCCATGATGACATCATGGAGCCCATGGACACTTTGAAATACTAAAATATCTAAAAACACATTTATATTACCCACGTAAAAACCCCAGGAAAGTGTTTCTTGTCTCCCAAACATCATTAAGATCTGGTTGCAAAAGGGGTGAAGTGGCCCTTTAAGTAAATAAAACAGCACATACCTGTACGGTACAACTTTACAACAGGTTGCATCATTGCATCAAACAGTCCACGTCGCTGCAGGTCCTTCTCTGGCTGTTCCTCTGACAACGTTGAATGTGTGGTGGAGGCCGTCTCTGTAGATACTGTAGACCTCTCCCTGTGGTGCTCTGTGGAAATCACCAGTAGAAACAACTTGTACTTAGCATGCAGTAAAGGGTGTCATTGTTATTGCCATTATTATTATCTTCCGCCGTAGTCTGAAAACCCACCTTTTCAGACTCCATCATGGCCCATAGCACTTACCCTACCCTATAGTTTATTTATATGTATAGTCTCATAATATAGATATTCCACTGTTACTTTCTTAGCTTACGCATGTTTCATGATAAATGCTTTTTTGTGATGTATTCCCATGCTTTTGTTCTTGCTTATTGTAAGTCGCTCTGGATTAAGAGCGTCTGCTAAATGCCTAAATTGTAAATTGTGCCACGAGAGAGAGAGAATACCAGCCATTTTCAGTGTTTCTACATAGCTGATACTTTTACTTAAAGTGGCTGTAAAGCAAATTATGCTATTTTCTTATAGACATATTACACATGTAACACGGTCATCTATGAAACCCTGGAAAAAAAATTGGAACTTTATTTTGCAGCACTGTGGAATAAGACCATTTCGCGTTTTTTGATCATATCTGCGGGGGGTCGAGATTATCATATCACCGCGTGACGTACCACGGTGATATTTAAATATGTAATGAGCCCACTGCCGAAGCTCCGCCCCCTACCTGGCTAGCTAGCTACTACCAGAGCCTATACTACTAGCTACTAGCTTAGCTTGCTGTGCTGCTGTTTATTGTTGTTGTCGTCCCCACGCTCCCTCTACCACCACCACAGCACCACTACAGAATCCCTACAGCTAGTAGACGGTACTTTTTACAGTTTGTTGGTTTAGCCTTTGGCCTTTTTGCTCGTTGTCATGGCTCCTTGGCGAAAATGCGTTTTACCTGCCTGCCATGCTCGCCAAGGCGGTTCCATTTGTTTATTCGCGTTCCCCAAAAAAGAGGAAATGAGACAGAGGTGGATGGAGTTTGTGATGCGACACGGCGGAAGAGATGTGCAATTCACCACCTCCACTGCCTACCTATGCAGCCAACATTTCACCGCCGATTGTTTCTCAAACTGGCAACGGAGACAGCTCGGTTTTACAGACAACCCACTGGTTAGTGGTGCCGAGCCGACCATATATGTCGCCGCTGGGGCCGGACTCCCTCCAACTCCTCTCCCCCCACCTGTATCACTATCTACGGTCGTCAACACGCCTGTTGCTTCCCATGTAAGTTTCCAGCAGTACTTGTTATTATAATTATACTTTTTTATTTATGTCTACTAGTCTGGGCTCTATTTTCTGCTAAACGACAAAATGGTCAATGTTACGTAGCGTTTGTAGTGTGTATCGTATCATCCACTGTAACATAGTGCATATACCATAGTCCATGATTTGACCATCGACCAAATACAGAAAGTATTGCACTGTACCGGAAAGTGATGGTAGTAGCCTAGTCTGGTTGCAGTGTGTTTCCTGGATATGAGTAATTAGGAAATATCGCGCTCTGCTCTTTGATAAAGTTATGCCTGTGTTGTGTTGTCCACTGAAATAATAACATTTTTCTGGTGATGATAAACAGAACACAATAGAACATGTGCAATGCATCTTCACTGACTGTCACAAAACACCATGTGCATTTCATGTATTGTAGGTAAGGGTTTACCCCCCCAAGTGTACAAGGGCATAAGGGGCGGTCTCAAGACTGATGCTACAGTTATATAGGCCATTACAAGTGGACATTCATCATTCACATTATTTTATTTTCTACATACAGATTTACGAGGGTGTTATTGATCAGGACATAGCCTGCACTATTGTTTTCATGAGCAGAAGTAGGCTATGTCTGAACAAGTAATTTATACTGTTATCTTATCTGTTCACAAAGCAGGCCCTTCCATCCACAAGAGAGACACAGAGTCAGCGTGACAAAGTCACTACCCGAGATATTGGGGTTCAGACTGACCGCTCTGTGGGGAGAAGAACAGTTGCAACGCAACTTGCCAGAAGAACCCTCATTAGCAGCAAGAGTGAAGGTTGGTCAAGTTATTATGGTAGTTTGTAATTGTCTGACAGATTCTATTGATGAACAATATAATTTTTGAAGGAAAATCACTTATTGAATAGAATATAACAGAACCTATTCATTAGTCATTGGACACAGACAGTACATTATGCTGCATACTGATGTTCATTGTCAAAGTATTTGTATACTATGTGCAGTGACAATAAATGTAATCTAATCTAATTACTGCTGTCACAATATCCTATAATCTATTATTCGGTCATTGGACACAGTAAAGCTTGGTAAAATCACTAAACTAAATATTATGTCAGACTCAGTTGATTACCACTTCTTATTGGCTTAGAGACAGTAATTATTCATTGTGGGGTTACAATATATTTATACATGGCATGCCATGACATGTATAAATATATATATATATCTAACTATTCCATTCCTTGACAAACATTGGCTTTGCAATTTTTCAGAGTTACTTTGCCCTGTTGAGGTTGTTGATCTTTTGAGAGACTGAGAGGGGGTGAAGTTGGAGTTATCAAACATAATCTGTATGACCCACAGTTTAAAACACAACACTGGTGTTTACACAATGTTCTTTTTGGACGATGTGACGCCTCCTCAGAAGGTGACTGAGAAAGCTCAGTCCAGCAATAACTGAGCTAACTGCTTCATTGCTCTGTGTACATTTTGCGAGCCATCACAGTCCCTCCTCCTTGGTACAGAGAGACGCTACTTTTGTGGTGGGTGTATTTGGAGGCATCTAAACTGTATATAACACTCTTATTCTTATATGTTCCAGGTTCTCAAGCTACGGTGGCCACTAAGACTGTTGGTGTGGGAACTCTGTTTCAGTTGCCTCTAGGCACATCTCTGAAGAGGAAAGCTTTAGTGCCAGCTGAGAGCCCGGCAGCAAAGCAACCTCTGTTAGAGCTGCTGTCTTCTCAGGAGTCTGAGGTCCCATCCCTCGGTTCAGAAGAGGACCCCACCTACCATCCCACCACGTCTAAATTAGACGACGACATCAATGAACGGTAAAACAATAATTGCTTGTTATATCCATAGCATCCATATTCTGGACATGCCATAGCTGAACATTTAGCCAAAATGAAAAAGATCTGTAGATCTTCTATTTTCTCTATCTGATGTACAACATAGTGTATATATATATATATTCCTCATTATTTGATTTCATGCAGTTATGCTGAAAAGAGAAAGCCATTTAGATAGCAATATGAGAGATTATACAAGAACAAAGGGGTTCCACCCCGCCTCAAGCCAAATTCTGGCTAGTCCGGTGCATCTCAGGAGTGGGACTGGTATGTGATGTGTAGAAGGAAGGCACTGGAACAAACTCTGCGACACTTCGATGTCAATACATCCTGACCTGATGAAGATGTATTGACATAGAAAAGTTGTAATGTTATTTACCTTTACATTGTAAATATTAAAGCCTTTATTGCTCCAGTGCCTTCCTTATTCTAGAAAAGTATACACTTTGTAATAAGTATTTGTATTTGTCAACAGAGAGCCAACACAGCCACAGCACACAGTGAAGTACTTGGTGTATGAGGATTGCCTTCTGGACCTTTTCCGTATTTGCCCCACATGCTCTAGTGTCTGCAAGGTGCGCACATTTGTAAAAGGAACTTTCCTTAGTGTGACGCAGACCTGCAGCCATGAGTTTTGTGAATTCAGCCGGAAGTGGAATAGTCAGCCACTGTTGCGCAGCACACCAGCAGGGAATCTGCAGCTATCGGCTGCTGTGTACTTCACGGGCTCTTCTTTCATCCAGACTAACAAGGTTGGTAAGAAATAATGGAGTCTTCTCCCACAGCTTTGTGTTTTCATTTTTCAGTGCATCCCACTCTGCTACAGAGGGATGTGGTATGAACACTGTTACAGAGGAGCTTTCATATTTTTCATTGCAGGTGCTCAATGCAATGAACGTCAGAACGTTCAGCAGGATGTCGCACCGCAATCACGTTCACCAGTACATCCAGGCTTCTGTGCTGCATAAATGGCGGCTACACCAGGCGGGCTTGCTGGAGGGTCTTAAACGGAACCAAAAAGTATCTCTTGGTGGAGACATGCGAGCGGACAGCCCAGGCCACTGTGCAAAGTACGGCTCTTACTCCATGATGGACCTCGACACCAACAAGATAGTTGATATCCAGCTGGTACAGGTAAATTGTTTGTAAAATTAGAAAATGTGCTCAGTATAGCAATAGCGCAGAACTTCACCAATGAGGCAGATCTGGTATTCATGTGTGTGTTTATGATACACAGAGCAATGAAGTCAAGAGCAGTGTCCATATGGAGAAAGAAGGGCTGATCAGGAGTCTAAAGTACCTTTCCAAAGCTGGCGTGAAGGTGGATTACCTGGTGACAGACCGACACAACCAGGTCCAAAAATATATGAGGGAGGAAAAACCCACTATTACCCACTATTACGATGTGTGGCATTTATGCAAAGGTAGGATATTATGGAAAATAGTGTTTATTGATCATTTGTAGCACCGCTACACCATCCAATAAAATATATTTTATATGTTTTTAAACAGCTTTCACCAAGAAGCTGGTTGCCATGGCAAAGTTGAAAGAATGCGCTAAGGTCAAGCTGTGGAAAAACAGCGTAAAAAATCATCTCTACTGGTCAGCATCTGGTTCTTCCAGTGGAGAGGAAACGGTGGCAAAGTGGACATCTGTGATCAACCACATCACCAATGTTCATGTCCATGACAATCCACACTTCCCCAAGTGCCTCCACCCCCCCTCCACTGACAAGAACAAGTGGCTGAAGCCTGGTATGCCACTATTCAATAGTAACCTTTTGTCATTAGAATGCTGTTGTAACAAAATTCTCAAGATCAGTGTTGATTTTGGCAGAAATTATTTTTTTGTCAGTCTTTCGAATAAAATTCCATTTAGCTTTGTCAACTAAATATAAGATTTGAATCGACAAAATCTACAGTTGATTTGGTTGACTAAAATGTATTTTGGCAGTCTCCTCATTTTTCACTTGCTGAAAATAGCCGATCTACAAGCTCACAAAGTCACAATGCAGCACAACACATGAGCTTGTAGAGCTGCTATTATCAGCATGCACAAAGTGTAAAATGTCATTTATGTATACTGGATACCTTTAGTCTAGTTTTTGTCGACAAAATTGTACATTAATACATTTAATCTTAGTTTTAGTCATCATAGCTTAGTTTTCATCATTGAAAATAGGTTGTCGACAAACATTTTGTCATAGCTTTAGTCGACGAAATCAACACTGCTCAAGATGTAATCCACTGACTGAATGTATTTTATAATAGTATACTCTTTCCCCCTTTAGGATCAACGGCCATCCGCAAGCTGGAGACGGCATTGACTAATAAGCGCATTCTGGGAGACGTGAAGAAGCTGAGCCCTCTCTACCAGACATCTGCCTTGGAGAGCTACCATAGCGTCATTTTGAGATTTGCTCCGAAAAATGTCGCCTTTTCGTACTTGGGAATGCTTTGCAGGTAAATTATATAGTAATCAATATCATGTTGTAATCAAGTGTTATGTATTATTATTTAATATTATAGTGCCATTTCATTTGGAAATGTTGTGCATCTGCTGCCTATGTGCTTGTTGCCAGTGTTTAAAAAAGGGGGAAAAAAAGCCAGCCACTTGAACAATGTAAAATGTGATCTTCTAGCCATCTAAAAACTATCTTGGGTTCATGATATCATCCCATTCTTCTCATTTCAGGCTTTACCTCGCTGCATTGCATTTCAACGAAAATGCTGGACGTCTCCAAGCGGTAACTGCGTCAGGAGTTCCGCAGCACAAAATAACGTTTCCCAAGGCCAAGAAAGGGGACCACGTTGTCAACAGGGTTAAGACCAACTATACTACAGGTCAGTTACATGCAATACCATGGTCATCAGTGAAACTTGCAATACCATGGTCATCAGTGAAACTTGCAATACCATGGTCATCAGTGAAACTTTGCATTATAAATGCTCTAGTTGCAATTGAGACCATATGAATTACTCAAACTACTGTACATGCGGTTATGTGCTCTTGTGTATTTTAGAATATGTGACAGAGCTTACAGACCTCCTCTTTGACGAGGTGTTCCCTAACCCTGCACATTTTGTGGCTGAGCTGGAAGAGGTGCCTGTCCCTGGATTCCTGTGCTCACAGTACGAGCATCCAGAGAAGACTGCTGCAGTTGCTGCACATGTGTCCCGCTTCATCCACCCAGAGCCAAATTAAGACGTCAAATAAATACAAAATAAACAAAGCATTTTGGCTCCAACAATCTGTAATTTTATATTTTAGCTATATATATATATATATATATATACACACACAGCAACATACTTTTTTTTTAAACAAAAACCTCTTTATAGTTTTAGGATATTTCCATTGGAAAAAAATGTCTTGTATTCAGGCAAATTAAATGGAAGGCCTAAATCCAGTGTATTCGCCATCCTCATCTGGGTATTCGTCGTGTATCCGGTGCACAATACAGGATGGCAAAATTCTCCGGTTCCCAGCACCCAGGCAGCCCCAGCACCATGACACGAAAGACCTGTAGGCCAGGTAGCGAGCACGCCTGTAATGAGAGAATTAATAAAATTACTTGTGTGCCGTTTTCTTTCCCTGCCTGAGGGTGGTGCTGTTAGCTCTGTTTTGTGTTTCTCAGTTGAGTTACAGCCAGGTGGTGAATGCACTGGAGACTAACTGCATGGCGCCAACTTCAAAATGACACCTGCTAATGCCAGTTCCATTTCTCTTCTTCCGGGTTGTCAACAAGGAAGCTTTGAGAAGGAAGAGAAGTGGTCACGTGACTGGGCTGCGCCATGTTACTTTCATGGGAGCCTAACTCACACCAGCAGTGCAATGAATGCATGGCAGTGAATGGAGCCGGCTGGACCAGCGCATAACAAACATTATTTATGAACGATTGAGACCTTTGTCATATAATCGGTTCAGGAATATAAAACAAGACATATCACAGGTTGTTTTCGATGTGCATAGTATATAATTTTATCTGAGAATCTAAACAGCAGCAGATATCGTTTCTGGCTCCGAAGTATCACAAGATTTGGCTGACAGACAGGAAACGGTGGGAAGTCTTGCGATACTTTGTACGTTCAGAAAGGTACTTTGTGCTCTTTAAATACCATACCTCTATAAAAATTACACAGTGTACACATCGAAAAGCAACACAGCAGACAATAATGTGTTACATGTCTTGTTATTTTCCAGAAGTGATTACTTTACAACAGGTCTCAGTCATTCATAAATAATGTTTGTTCATGAGCTGGTCACTGAGCTCTCATTGACTCCAGTGCATTCTGCCAAACCTCTGGGTAGCTCCCATGAAAGCGTCCATGAAAGTGTCATGGCGCAGCCCAGTCACGTAACCACTTTGCTTCCTTCTCAAAGCTTCCTTGGTTGTCAAGCACACTGCTGTGCTGCCATTTGATCACCAACCTTAGTCTTCATTTACTGGTCTCTGTCATGAGTATGAGTCTTCTGTCATCTACTGTATATACTATATGGGTTGCAGGATCACAATCTGCTTCAATGATTGCGTTGATAAGTTTAGTCAGTGTAGTCAGCCTGCTAAACGGATCACCCCAAAGTGCCTTATAATAACACCAAATTGGTTTGGAAGAAAATACTTCAATGTCTCTGAATTGCATACAGTATATAATGGAACATACATAACCCACTGTGAAGCTGTTCACAAAGTTTACCTAACTTTTGCTACTACAGGGAAAGCATGTACTTATTTTATTTGTAGCCTACTCTTTGAATGCTCTTGCCCTCAATATTCTATCCCTTTTGTTTGCTGTGTTTTGTTGTTTGAATGTTATGCTATCTATATGCTGCTGCAGTCTGTAAGGAAGCCAAACAAATAAGTTTTACTCTTATGTACCTGGTACACAAGATGTAACAAATGTACTGTGCACATTTGTGTACAAAACACTTGACAATTGTCATCTTGATCGGTGTCCCAGAGATACATATTGAATCAAATGGGTCTGTGGCCTAATGCATATACAAATGGAGGTTCTTGAAATAACATTTCAATAACATTGAATGCCTATGACCATACAGCTAAGTGACCATAGTTTGTTTTGTATAATGATTATATAACATATTTTTCTTGTCCTACATCTTACCAGTTTATGAAGGGCATGTGTGCCATTTGATAAAAGTAATCCCTATACATTCCAAATAAATATTTGATGGTCTAACATACTCAGCTCTCTTCTTCGTCCTCAGTCTTCCATGCTCTGCCTCATATTGTCTGAGGGCATTCTGCAGGGACCAGGGGTTCAGGCAGACAGGTTCTAGTCCTGGATGGAGAGTCATGCACTCCAGGTCCTCTGGAAGCTCGCTAAACATATTCTGAAGCTGTTGGAGTATAAGATATTTTAGTACTTTACTGGTTCTGTGGTGATCATTGTTGCATTGTTGAAGATGTTTCTTTACATACCACATTAACACTCTTGCAGCAGATATTGTGATTCACATCGGCCATTGGTCTGCATTTCCCACAGATGCACCTGTATGATTACAATTCACAGTGATGTGTACAATTTACAATGTATGCATTTAGCAGACCCTCATCTCCACTATACCGTACATAGACAGCAGAGAGACACTAGTGCCTCAATAACCTACTATCCCAGGTAAATCAATAACCTAGCATCATGTCGGTATACTATTACAAACAATGAAAAAAATGAAATGAAATCTAGCTGTCATCATGCTACCCAAAGGCCAGTCCACTCCGATGCAACTCCATGATGCAACTACTTGCTACCATTATCTCCAAATGGCAGTTGCATTGGTGTGGATTGCCCTTCAGTTGGATTATATATTTTGTCAACCATTGAACTAAATTGAGTCATACAGTTTACAATAAAGTTACAGTTCAGAGCATAATATTTTGTAGCAATATTTTCTGCTAGGCTAGGCAACAGAACTAAAAACATGATGGCTGGCTGCCAGTTAGATTTATACAAAAATATTGAACTGGTAAAATGACAATGTTTTTTGTTCTATGCTACTTATAAATAGCATGGGGTATGCTAATGGTATGCACTCCGGACCAGTGTTTGTTGTTCAATTCGTTGTTCAGACAGTGGTAGAATAATAGAGTAGACTGGAGTATGGGGGAAATAAATAACCCACCATTCTCCTTGAGGTTGAGTTTGAGCTGGTTCCTCTTCATCTGGTTCCTCTGGTTCTGGTGGCTCAAACATGTATGGCTGTACATTGCCGATGGAACTATTTGGTGCTGCATACATGTTTATCTTGTTCAAAAGACCGGGCGACACGAGAATACTTGTTGTCTTCCGCGAATGGGCGTGGCTTAGACACGCGCGCGCACACACACACACACACACACACACACACACACACACACACACACACACTGTCAACACACACACGTGGCACACTAGCGACCAGCGAGCAACTTCATTGAAACAGTACAGTCCGTGAGGAAAGCTTGTCGACATAGCGTTTGGACGAAACGGGGAGAGATATTCCCCGCGAACTGTACAATGGACACGCCCCTACAGTCCTTGTCAGAGAGGCCAGAAAATATTGCATTGTATTTCATCCATTTTTAAACATCATTCCTGAAACAAAGCGATTTTTTTCATCATTCAACTTTGGTCTGTTGGTTAATAACATATTACTCTGTGGCGTGACAAACTGGGAATACAAATTGTATCATCTTTTTATTTTGCTTTACAGCCACTTTAAGTAAAACATTAGAGCAACTTTTCCACCACTGATTAGAAGTGAGTAGGCTTAGCTATAGCCTGTGCAATAATGTAATGACAAATAGGCTACCATGTTATATTTACATAATTATTTTGTATTAGAAATTCTAATTATATTATTTAAATAGGACAAAAACCACAACAGATGCTGTGATTGGCCAGAATCAGTGTAGAGGGTCCTCATCTGGAGATGTTTGATACCTCAGTGTCTTTGAAGAGATGGATGGATGAGGGACAGAAAGTCTGGACAATACATTTTGTTCTGGTTCCATCATATTGAAGAGATGGATGGATGAGGGACAGAAAGTCTGGACAATACATTTTGTTCTGGTTCCATCATATTGAATAGTGATGGCTTACCATGCACTTTAACTACTTTCATCATTGTGTGTATTGTATTTGTAAATCGCACTGTTATATTATTGTGTTTATGAATGTAAACAATCTATTAGGCCTACATTGGTGCTTCTTAAAATTTGGTGGGTGCTCCTAACTTTTTTCCGGTGCCCCGTCATTTTGAAAAATAATCACCCGTGGCTCCCGACATGCGTGGCTGGTTAAGACATATATGTGGCCGGTTAAGACTCGTTCATTTGGGGTAGGGTGTTGGACAATTTCGTGTCAGACTGTTAGTACGTCTGACCAAAAGATATGTAGATCGGCTATTTCAGGCCCCACAATGTAGGGATGCTGGGGTTCAAATGGTTAACAGTCTCTAGACCACTGATTCTCAAACATTTGTTTGGCTCAAGACCCCTAAAATAAATTTGCCCCGGGACCCAAACTAGTGAAAATTAATAGCAGATTGGCTATTTTCACTACTTCGTAAACATTTGATTTCTAATTTATCGATTTTTTTTTTTTTAAGTTTTTGATTCATGGCATGTTTTGTTTTTCTTTTGGAGCATTTATTTTTAACTATAATAATTTAATTATGTCTCTCTCTCTCTCTCTCTCTCTCTTTCTCTCTCCACAACACACTGACGTTATGGTTACAATAATAATAGTGATGATGCAACCAAACAATGTATATATTGTAACGTTTAGCACCCTGAGCTGGAATCGAACTCAGCAAAACAGGCAGGCAACAAGCCACGTAGCCAAGAGAGCTAGCTCCCTTTGGAGGAGTGAGTTACTATATTATCACTGCTGCTAGTATTATCTACAATAATAGGATACAACAAACCAGCAAATATGAGAGAAATACTCATCATGTTCCATAAAAGATGAGTCAATAATATGAAAGATAACTGTAGTAAAAACACAACGTGGTGAATCAGTTCATCTTTTTACCTGTAGCTGTGTTTCTTTCACTGGTTGAGCTGCTAACAAACAGAAGTCCTACCGCTGCTTAACGACCACACTGTTTTCAAACCACAACATTTACTTTTAATGTATTATTAAAGCGTTAACAGTCCTGGGAGAACAAACCACAGAGGAACACACACACACAAGGTTTGTGCACATGCGCACTCTCTGATCATGCACACTAGCGCTGCTGGAGCATGCACGTACCATAAACGGTCACTAGGGGGAGCCATCGTACAGTGTAATACAGTGGAACAGCTATAAGAGCATCGCAGTGGGTTCTGGACCCACAGAACCCACAGATTTACTAAAATATGTTTTAATTTTAATTTATTCACATAATCAAAGGTTTTATGGTCATGATTCACCAGTATGCTGGATGGCTTGATTCTAGGCTTAGAATAATTCATTTTTAATACATTTACTATTTTTAAATGCATTAATTCATAAATATTGTAGTAAATCTGAAATAATGGCCAATTCTCCCAGTGCGTCCAGAAAAGCATGCCCACTGCTATGCTCTCTATATAATGTGATCTCATCAAAGTCTAAGTTCACTAAAATATGTCCAATGACAGACAACCAGTGACCATTAACACATTTAATCTCTGCATTTGAATGCATTGTCTATAGTGGATGAAGCATCAGCCATCATCATTTAGCCTGTTTACATTTTAACTGGTGGGAAGAAATGTGGGTTTTGTTCATTATTTAGCATTTGAAAAAACATTGAATAAAAGTGCAGTCATCACAACCCTATTGAAACTAATTCAGTGCCCCTCATTCCCTCAGAGCAACACAACCTGAACAATGACTTAAACACTTAAAGTTGTCCAGGTTTACACAAATGCAGTTGTTGCTGTTATTGTGTCTCTGTTGTTAAAAACAATGTAATGATGGATATAGGATATAATTATTATGCGGATAATGATTTATGATTATGATTATGAATTAATAATGCCTTACACTATGGACACATGGCCTACACATTACACAATGGAATTTCACTGTAAATATAGATAAGCGATTAAATGAGAACAATAGAGCACAATTTGCTATGAAACTTTGAGGATTTGACAATATACTAATTTGCTGTTAGGCCTTGACCAGTCCTGTACAGAAACCTCACCACTGTCTTCTAAAGTCGAATTGGAACTAATTGAATTACATTGCAACTTTATAAAATAAAAATATAAAGGTACAGGGTTTGCAGTACTTGTAAAAGACAATATGAAGGCTTGTGTACTATTTGCAATACAATAGGGGGTGGGTGGCACTTTGTGTTTTGAAAACAACAGTTTTGAAAAACTGTTTTTCTTGTTGTTTCTTCACCAGACATACCACACATCTATGTTACTGAAATAATGTAAATACATCCTCTTAATGGCTCTGCTGCAGTAGCACTTCATTAATATCCACTTATTCAATATCGTTAGACTGTACATATATTATCCAGATAGTCAGATACTCTATATTGGATATAGATAGATTAAAATATTAAATATGAAGCTTACAAAGCAATCTCGCAGTTTATTTCTAGAATGTTGCATAGAGCAAGACCTGGGGGAGGAGTCAGAGAGGAATGGAGGACATGCAGCCGTTTGTTAGGTTGTGATTGGTGGCTGATGATTATATTGTTCCACTCTTTGGCCAATCAACACCAAGCAGTTAGTGGTTCCACCTCAGGCTCTAGTATAAGAAGAGTTTGTAGTTGTCAGCTCTCCACAACTCTTCCAGGATATCAATCTTTTCTGATCACATCTGACTGTGGACTCCAGACTTCAGCTGAAGATGAACTCTACCAATGCCACCACAAACAGTTCTGCTCAACAGGGAGGACCCAATGATCACCAAGACCTCTGTAAGTTACTTACTGTGTTTATATGGATATACAGCATGCCATAAGGATGTATTTTGATCTAGTCATTTGTTTGTTTTGATTTATTTTAGCATTGAGTACCTGTTTATGCATTTTATAAAATATAAAACTATTGTACAAACGAATTATAAATGGATGCTAAATTGATTATTGGGTATATTAACTTCACACTATTTTAAGTCCAGGGATGCCTCTAAACAACATTTCCTTTGTCTTTGTTTCCAATTCAGTGTTGCATCATCAGTCTGGTTTCCATGTTCTACCAGAGGTGAATGAACAAAGAAGCTTGGCTAAGCAAAAATGCCACTGCTGTGATCAGTGTGGTAAACGCTTCCCTACAATGTCTAAACTTAAAACACACCAGAGAATTCACACTGGTGAGAAACCCTATGGATGTGATCAGTGTGGACAACATTTCTCTCAAATGGCACACCTTAAAATCCACCAGACAATTCATACTGGAGAGAAACCCTATGGATGTGAACAGTGTGGTCACCACTTCTCTAAAATGGCAAACCTTAAAAGCCACCAGAAAATTCACACTGGAGAGAAACCCTATGGATGTGATCAGTGTGGGCAGCGCTTCTCTGACAAGTCCAACCTGAAGAGACACCAGATAATTCACACTGGAGAAAAACCCTATGGATGTGATCAGTGTGGACAACACTTCTCTGCAATGGGAAACCTTAAAACACACCAGATAATTCATACTGGAGAGAAACCATATGGATGTGAACAGTGTGGACAACACTTCTCTACAATGGCAAACCTTAAAAGCCACCAGAAAGTTCACACTGGAAAGAAACCCTATGGATGTGATCATTGTGGGAAACACTTCTCTCATTTGACCCACCTTAAAAGCCACCAGAGAATTCACACTGGAGATAAACCCTATGGATGTGATCAGTGTGGACAACATTTCTCTCAGTTGTCCAACCTTAAAAAACACCAGAGAATTCACACTGGAGAGAAACCATATGGTTGTGATCTGTGTGGACAACACTTCTCTCAAATGCAAAGCCTTAAAAGACACCAGATAATTCATACTGTAGAGAAACTCAAATAATTGTGATATGTGAGGAAAAGCTTTTAGTAATTAGCTCAAGGCCGGTGTGCGAACTACATCTCCTTTCAGATTAATTGAAAACACCCGTATTCTGGTGACTGATTGTCATAATGTTTGCTGGTGAGTGATTTGTATTACTTTTAATTCATTTTTTGATTTTCTACTTGAGACATTTCTGTCTTTTTTCCCTATTTGATTTCATATTTGACATTGCACTTTGACATCACAAGATGTATTCTCTCTCTTTCCTACTCATCATGTTCTCAAATGGCCAGTTCTCTGGTTACCATTTCAACTGAGAGAGAGAAATTAGCATATGTTTTTGTATATAGGCCCAATGTATTTTATAGTGATATATGTGGTAAGCACATGTGAGCATTATTTTTTAATTAAAACCTGTGAACGAAATATTGTGTCATAAATTCTTAAATTGTAGAGCCCATGGGCCTTCTTCTCTTCATATTACTGGTCAATTATATTATGAACAAATTTCACATTATGAAAGAGTAATAATTATGTTGGTGAAACAGGTATGGCGAAGTGGGAAGATCTCAGTTACTGAACAAACAATATAACAATGATTACTAGAGCTATTTGAACAAAACATATCCCATGTTACAAGTTACCACACCTTTAACTTTTCACAAAGGATAATAATAATAAGTTCTGTGTGATCGACCTATTTCTGTAAAGTCAAAGAGGTGTAAAATGGTCTCAGTTCATCCATAATGTGATCATTAACAGGTGATCTGTCCAATGACAGACAACCAGTGACCATTAACATGTTTAATCTCTGCATTTGAATGCATTGTCTATAGTGAATGAAGCATCAGCCATCATCATTTAGCCTGTTTACATTTTAACCGGTGGGAAGAAATGTGGGTTTTGTTCATTATTTAGCATTTGAAAAAACATTGAATAAAAGTGCAGTCATCACAACCCTATGAAACTAATTCAGTGCCCCTCATTCCCTCAGAGCAACACAACCTGAACAATGACTTAACCCTCTTAACACCCGCATTAATTTATACTTGCAAAAAATAGATTTCAACCTTACTACTACTTTGTACTACTAGGACTAAGACTAAAAAATATGTTAAAAAATAAATAAATCATAATTTTCATTTTGGGGATATCTTTCACAATAATGAATAAAACATGTTCTAGACATTCTAATGATCACAAAAAAACATATATTACAATTACTTTACCTACTTTTATTAGGGTAAAGGTCTATATTGGATATAGATAGATTAAAATATTAAATATGAAGCTTACAAAGCAATCTCACAGTTTATTTCTAGAATGATGCATAGAGCAAGACCTGGGGGAGGAGTCAGAGAGGAATGGGGGACATGCAGCCGTTTGTTAGTTTGTGATTGGTGGCTGATGATTCTATTGTTCCACTCTTTGGCCAATCAACACCAAGCAGTTAGTGGTTCCACCTCAGGCTCTAGTATAAGAAGAGTTTGTAGTTGTCAGTTCTCCACAACTCCTCCAGGATATCAATCCTTTCTGATCTCATCTGACTGTGGACTCCAGACTTCAGCTGAAGATGAACTCTACCAATGCCACCACGAACAGTTCTGCTCAACAGGGAGGACCCAATGATCACCAAGACCTCTGTAAGTACTTACTGTCTTTATATGGATATACAGCATGCCATAAGGGTGCATTTTGATATAGTCATTTGTTTGTTTTGATTTATTTTAGCATTGAGTACTTTTATAAAATATAAAACTATTGTACAAACGAATTATAAATGGATGCTAAATTAATAATTGTGTATATTAACTTCACACTATTTTAAGTCCAGGGATGCGTCTAAACAACATTTCCTTTGTCTTTGTTTCCAATTCAGTGTTGCATCATCAGTCTGGTTTCCATGTTCTACCAGAGGTGAATGAACAAAGAAGCTTGGCTAAGCAAAAATGCCACTGCTGTGATCAGTGTGGTAAACAATTCCCTACAATGTCTAGACTTAAAACACACCAGATAATTCACATTGGAGAGAAACCCTATGGATGTGATCAGTCTGGACAACACTTCTCTACAATGGGAAACCTTAAAACACACCAGAGAATTCACATTGGAGAGAAACCCTATGGATGTGATCAGTGTGGGCAGCGCTTCTCTGACAAGTCCAACCTGAAGAGTCACCAGATAATTCACACTGGAGAGAAACCCTATGGATGTGATGATTGTGGACAACACTTCTCTCAGTTGTCCAACCTTAAAAAACACCAGAGAATTCACACTGGAGATAAACCCTATGGATGTGATCAGTGTGGGCAGCGCTTCTCTGACAAGTCCAACCTGAAGAGTCACCAGATAATTCATACTGGAGAGAAACCCTATGGATGTGATCAGTGTGGACAACACTTCTCTACAATGGGAAACCTTAAAACACACCAGAGAATTCATACTGGAGAGAAACCCTATGGTTGTGATCTGTGTGGGCAGCACTTCTCTGACAAGTTCAACCTGAAGAGACACCAGATAATTCATACTGGAGAGAAACCATATGGATGTGATAAGTGTGGACAACACTTCTCTCAGTTGTCCGACCTTAACAAACACCAGATAATTCACACTGGAGAGAAACCCTATGGATGTGATCAGTGTGGACAACATTTCTCTCAAATGGCACACCTTAAAAGCCACCAGAGAATTCATACTGGAGAGAAACCCTATGGATGTGATCATTGTGGGAAACACTTCTCTCTGTTGTCCAACCTTAAAAAACACCAGAGAATTCACACTGGAGAGAAAGCCAAATAATTGTGATATGTGAGGAAAAGCTTTTAGTAATTAGCTCAAGGCCGGTGTGCGAACTACATCTCCTTTGAGATTAATTGAAAACACCCATATTCTGGTGACTGATTGTCATAATGTTTGCTGGTGAGTGATTTGTATTACTTTTAATTCATTTTTTGATTTTCTACTTGAGGCATTTCTGTCTTTTTTCCTTCCTTCCTTATTTGATTTTATATTTGACATTGCACTTTGACATCACAAGATGTATTCTCTCTCTTTCCTACTCATGTTCTCAAATGGCCAGTTCTCTGGTTACCATTTTCAACTGAGATAGAGAAATTAGCATATGTTTTTGTATATAGGCCTAATGTATTTTATAGTGATATATGTGGTAAGCACATGTGAGCATTTTTTTTAATAAAAACCTGTGAACGAAATATTGTGTCATAAATTCTTAAATTGTAGAGCCCATGGGCCTTCTTCTCTTCATATTACTGGTCAATTATATTATGAACAAATTTCACTTCATGAAATAGTAATAATTATGTTGGTGAAATGGGTATGGAGAAGTGGGAAGATCTCTGTTACTGAACAAACACTATAACAATGATTACTAGAGCTATTTTAACAAAACATGTCCCATGTTACAAGTTACCGCACCTTTAACATTTCACAAAGGATACTAATAATAATAAGTTCTGTGTGATAGACCTATTTCTGTAGTTCTGTTGAAACTCAGACTCAAAGAGGTGTAAAATGGTCTCAGTTCATCCATAATGTGATCATTAACAGGTGATCTGTCCAATGACAGACAACCAGTGACCATTTGCAGGTTTAATCTCTGCATTTGAATGCATTGTCTACAGTGAATGAAGCATCAGCCATCATCATTTAGTCTGTTTACATTTTAACTGGTGGGAAGAAATGTGGGGTTTGTTCATTATTTAGCAAAACATTGAATAAAAGTGCAGTCATCACAACCCTATTGAAACTAATTCAGTGCCCCTCATTCCCTCAGAGCAACACAACCTGAACAATGACTTAAAAACTTAAAGTTGTCCAGGTTTACACAAATTCAGTTGTTGCTGTTATTGTGTCTCTGTTGTTAAAAACAATGTAATGATGGATATAGGATATAATTATTATACGGATAATGACTTATCCTGATCATGAATTAATAATGCCTTACACTATGGACACATGGCCTACACATTACACAATGGGATTTCACTGTAAATATAGATAAGCGATTAAATGAGAACAATAGAGCACAATTTGCTATGAAACTTTGAGGATTTGACAATATACTAATTTGCTGTTAGGCCTTGACCAGTCCTGTACAGAAACCACTGTCTTCTAAAGTCTAATTGAAACTAATTGAACTTACATTGCAACTTAATAAAATATAAATATAAAGGTACAGGCTGTGCAGTAGTATACTTGTAAAAGACAAGATGTGAAGGCTTACATGTGTACTGTTCATGAAGACTGTTTGCAATACTATAGGGGGTGGGTGTTTTGAAAACAATAGTTTTGGAAAACTGTTTTTCTTGTTGTTTCTATGTTAATTAAATAATGTAAAGAAATCCTCTTAATTGCTCTGCTGCAGTAACAATTAATTAATATCCACTTATTCAATTAGACTTTACTCTTCACTCTTAATTATCACGCGTTCGGGTCAGCACCAGTCGGGTGACGGCCACAATCCTACCATCAACAGACCGGCCGTCTGCTGTCTGAGAACGTGGTTGATGCAGATCTGGATCCTGGAATCATCAACTGGGTAGCTCGCCATCAACTAGGTCTCCAGGGTTACTGGGTCTCCAGGGATACTGGTTTCCAGGAATACTGGTCTCCGGGAATCTTCAACCTCATCAAAAAACCTGACCTGTATTTGAAACAGGTCTTTTAGTTCTATAATCTAACTCTATATGAATTAAATACCTTCAAGTAGAGATGCAACGATACTGATTTTTCAATTCCGATCCGATCTGATATATTCATTTTGAAATTTCCCGATATCCGATATTTTCCGATCCGATATTTGCTGTAGGCTACATACAAAAAAATTCAAAGAGGGGATGTTTATGGTTAAGTGTTTAACTTGTAAAAATAAGAATATGAACTGTTTAACCTGTAAACCTTAAGGGAATGGCAACCTGTTAATTAATACTATGGATTATTATTATGTGCAAAGGTACATTTTTACCCCTAAAGTGATGCCTGCATGTAACCTGTTAATTCATTATATGGTTTATTATTATTAATAATAATAATAATAATAATAGTAATTATTATTATTGTTATATACACATGGTTTTTTACCCCTAATGCGATGCCGGGAATCAGCTGTGCTATCATGTGACAAAAGCCTTGACCCTTACCGACAGAACTCGGGGAGAAAAAAATTACCTCAGGACGTTTGTTATTGCGCTGGTGTTGTGTTTATGCTACTTTAGTTTGCAAACTCTGTCTTTGTCTTAAGAATTGCACTACACTTACAATCTGAATCAGTGTTTGAGCTTCTGACAACAATGTCATGGTTTGATAACTGAGCCAATTATATAAAGACGGATTTAACCGCGACGACGACATGCGCCTTTTCTTCATCATCATCATCGTCGTCACACAGCAGCATTTTTTTCAATGGCAATAATAAAGTTACAAAGATTGAATTACATAGCGCTAAACAGTACGTATGTGCAGTAAATCTATAGCAGAAGAATGGATTACAAGAGCAAGCTCATCAACAACAATGTCAGAACGCAGCTAGATGATAGGCTCCACCACAAAACTGAACTGCAGTGACTTGACTGATCAGTGCGACGACGGGTAAACTTTATACTTTTATTACTGTTAAGTCTGTATGAAAGTGATTCCATTCTCTTGCATATTGCACCTTAGTGGGGCTTTTTTCTATAGTCTCTGTTTGCAGTCTGTACATACTGGAGGTTGGATTCGCTCACTGCACTGTCTGTGCAGGACGGACTGTAAACATTAAACACGTGTCCCCCTCCTGTATCGGAGCGTGTATCGGTGGCATCAAATCCGATCTCCGATACATTAATTAAGCTGGATCGGAGGCCGATACCGATATAATATCGGATCGGTTGCATCTCTACCTTCAAGTATCTCTATCATGTTCTTTTCTTGTTGTACAACCTTTTTTATCTCAATATCAACTGAGTATTGCGGAATGCAAATACTCTATGAACTCAGTTTTTAACTCTAAACCCAAATACCATATGAAATGAATTTTTAGAATTATATCTTCACATACAGTCACATATGCTTGGCATATTTTTAACCAATAACTGGTTGAATACAAAATAAAAGTATTAAACTGCTTCAGTTTAACCATTATAGCAACATACAAAAATATCAAATACCTCTTATTAATCATGAACTCAAAATTACATGTTAGTGCAAAATAAAATACACATAGTGCTTTTCTGTCATAATACAGCACACAAAGGCACTAATTTACTCTCACTGTGTTTAACACATACTGATAATATAATAGAATACCTCCTGTCATTTAGCATTTATGACCAAAACATGTGGAATGCACCTTTAAAATGCATTTGCACCATAAGGAATAATTGTAACATTTCCCATTTGAAAGTGCATCTCATAACTCAAATCAAATCACGTTTTTGTGCAGTTAGTACAATAACAGTAAAATCATATATTTCCCACAACACTAGTAAGTTACAACAACATTTCAACAGCCACAGATATCTCACCGAATCACATCCAATGTTCCAGTACTGAGCGACGTCAGGAATCAAGTCTCACAACAGGGGTTTGCCTGTATAAACAGGGTGCTAGCTGTTAGCATTATGTATGAAAGACGTTAGCATTAGCTAGTTAGCAAAACATGTCAATGTGTTGGTTTGTTTATCTCACCGAGTGGGTTAACGTTTGGTTCACACACCAAACGGCTGCAGGATTCCCCCCTTGCAAGGCTAACATACAGCACCACACTGTAGCCACAGCTGGTGTATCTGTTCTGTTATTTATATCGTTTTTATGAACATAATCCGTCTCAGTTGATCCACTGCTGCTTCTATGCATTTGCGCCAACATGAAAGAGGGAGTGTAGACGTGGTGACGTCACTTTCAGCTGCGCTGTTGTGATATGCTTCCAAGTGTGTGATTGTAAAAAGCAGTGCTGCCCTCTACTGTTGCTCCCAAGTATACCTCATGAACAACTAAACCATTGAGTATCATTAGTTCTGAGGTAGGTTATTTTGTACATGTTTTAAAATAAAACAATACCTTATAATGAATTTCAATACAAATAAAATAATAGCTTGGTTAACCTTGTTAACTCTTTTAGCTTGTAAGCTGGGTTTTCCACCTGGGTTACATATACACTTACATGTGTGATATTATCTGCTGCTAAGTGTTGTCTCTCACCTGCACAACAGACTGTGATTCTATATTATGCTGCTGTTCATTTCTGCTGCAAATGTTTCTCTACTTGGAGATGAGGCATTTCTGTCTCCTTTTATTTACATTATTATTGTTTTACATGTAATGTTTGACATTGCACTTTGACATTGCAAGATGTATGCACTCTCTTTCCTACTCCGATCATGTTCTCAAATGGCCAATTCTCACTTAATTAGCACTATATATAGGCCTAATGTATTTTATAGTGATATGTGGTAAGCACATGTGAGCAGTTCTTAAATTAAAAACCTGTGAAATAAATATTGTGTTATAAGTTATTATACTGTAGAGCCCATGGGCCTTCTTCTCTTCATATTACTGGTCAATTATATTATGAACAAATGTCACATTATGAAAGAGTAATAATTATGTTGGGTATGGAGACGTGGGAAGATCTCTGTTACTGAACAAACAATATAACAATGATTACTAGAGCTATTTTAACAAAACACAGGCCTTACAACACCTTTAAAGGATAATAATAACAAGTTATGTGTGATAGACCTATTTCTGTAGTTCTGTTGAAACTCAGAGTCAAAGAGGTGTAAAATGGTCTCACTTCATCCATAATGTGATCATTAACAGGTGATCTGTCCAATGCCAGACAACCAGTGACCATTAACATGTTTTAACTCTGCATTTTAATGCATTGTCTATAGTGAATGAAGCATCAGCCAGCATCATTTAGCCTGTTTACATTTTAACCTGGTGTAAGAATGTGGGTTTTGTTCATTATTTAGCATTTGAAAAACAAAAACGAATTCCACACAACTGACTGCTCCTCATTCCCTCAGAGCAACACAACCTGAACAAAGACTTAAAGTTGTCCAGGTTTCCCAGGTTTACACAAATACAGTTGTTGCTGTTATTGTGTCTCTGTTGTTAATAACAATGTAATGATGGATATAGGATATGATTATTATAAGGATAATGACTTATCCTGATTTATCCTGACTTATCCTGGTCATGATTGAATAATGCCTTACACTATGGACACATGTTTCTGCACACAGGCCTACACATTACACAATGGGATTTCACTGTAAATATAGATAAGCGATTAAATTAGAACAATAGAGCACAATTGGCTATGATACTTTGAGGATTTGACAATATACTAATTTGTTGTTGCCTTGACCAGTCCTGTACAGAAACCACTGTCTTCTAAAGTCTAATTGAAACTAATTTTACTTACATTGCAACTTAATAAAATAAACAAATATAAAGGTACAGGGTGTGCAGTAGTATACTTGTAAAAGACAAGATGTGAAGGCTTACATGTGTACTATTCATGAAGACTGTTTGCAATACTATAGGGGGTGGGTGTTTTGAAAACAATAGTTTTGGAAAACTGTTTTTCTTGTTGTTTCTATGTTAATTACATAATGTAAAGAAATCCTCTTAATTGCTCTGCTGCAGTAACAATTAATTAATATCCACTTATTCAATTAGACTTTACATATATGATCCAGATAGTCAGATAGTCTAGTTAGATACTCTAATCTCACAGTTAGCAGTATATTTCTAGATTGTTGCATAGAGCATGGGGGGAGGAGTCAGAGAGGGGTGGAGGACATGCAGCAGTTTCTTAGGTTGTGATTGGTGGCTGATGATTCTATTGTTCCACTCTTTGACCAATCAACACCAAGCAGTTAGTGGCTCCACCTCAGACTCTCTAGTATAAGAAGAGTTTGTAGTTGTCAGTTCTCCACAACTCCTCCAGGATATCAATCATTTCTGATCTCATCTGACTGTGGACTCCAGACTTGAAGAGAAGATGGACTCTCTCAACAACTTAATAAAATATAAATATAAAGGTACAGGCTGTGCAGTAGTATACTTGTAAAAGACAAGATGTGAAGGCTTACATGTGTACTGTTCATGAAGACTGTTTGCAATACTATAGGGGGTGGGTGTTTTGAAAACAATAGTTTTGGAAAACTGTTTTTCTTGTTGTTTCTATGTTAATTAAATAATGTAAAGAAATCCTCTTAATTGCTCTGCTGCAGTAACAATTAATTAATATCCACTTATTCAATTAGACTTTACTCTTCACTCTTAATTATCACGCGTTCGGGTCAGCACCAGTCGGGTGACGGCCACAATCCTACCATCAACAGACCGGCCGTCTGCTGTCTGAGAACGTGGTTGATGCAGATCTGGATCCTGGAATCATCAACTGGGTAGCTCGCCATCAACTAGGTCTCCAGGGTTACTGGGTCTCCAGGGATACTGGTTTCCAGGAATACTGGTCTCCGGGAATCTTCAACCTCATCAAAAAACCTGACCTGTATTTGAAACAGGTCTTTTAGTTCTATAATCTAACTCTATATGAATTAAATACCTTCAAGTAGAGATGCAACGATACTGATTTTTCAATTCCGATCCGATCTGATATATTCATTTTGAAATTTCCCGATATCCGATATTTTCCGATCCGATATTTGCTGTAGGCTACATACAAAAAAATTCAAAGAGGGGATGTTTATGGTTAAGTGTTTAACTTGTAAAAATAAGAATATGAACTGTTTAACCTGTAAACCTTAAGGGAATGGCAACCTGTTAATTAATACTATGGATTATTATTATGTGCAAAGGTACATTTTTACCCCTAAAGTGATGCCTGCATGTAACCTGTTAATTCATTATATGGTTTATTATTATTAATAATAATAATAATAATAATAGTAATTATTATTATTGTTATATACACATGGTTTTTTACCCCTAATGCGATGCCGGGAATCAGCTGTGCTATCATGTGACAAAAGCCTTGACCCTTACCGACAGAACTCGGGGAGAAAAAAATTACCTCAGGACGTTTGTTATTGCGCTGGTGTTGTGTTTATGCTACTTTAGTTTGCAAACTCTGTCTTTGTCTTAAGAATTGCACTACACTTACAATCTGAATCAGTGTTTGAGCTTCTGACAACAATGTCATGGTTTGATAACTGAGCCAATTATATAAAGACGGATTTAACCGCGACGACGACATGCGCCTTTTCTTCATCATCATCATCGTCGTCACACAGCAGCATTTTTTTCAATGGCAATAATAAAGTTACAAAGATTGAATTACATAGCGCTAAACAGTACGTATGTGCAGTAAATCTATAGCAGAAGAATGGATTACAAGAGCAAGCTCATCAACAACAATGTCAGAACGCAGCTAGATGATAGGCTCCACCACAAAACTGAACTGCAGTGACTTGACTGATCAGTGCGACGACGGGTAAACTTTATACTTTTATTACTGTTAAGTCTGTATGAAAGTGATTCCATTCTCTTGCATATTGCACCTTAGTGGGGCTTTTTTCTATAGTCTCTGTTTGCAGTCTGTACATACTGGAGGTTGGATTCGCTCACTGCACTGTCTGTGCAGGACGGACTGTAAACATTAAACACGTGTCCCCCTCCTGTATCGGAGCGTGTATCGGTGGCATCAAATCCGATCTCCGATACATTAATTAAGCTGGATCGGAGGCCGATACCGATATAATATCGGATCGGTTGCATCTCTACCTTCAAGTATCTCTATCATGTTCTTTTCTTGTTGTACAACCTTTTTTATCTCAATATCAACTGAGTATTGCGGAATGCAAATACTCTATGAACTCAGTTTTTAACTCTAAACCCAAATACCATATGAAATGAATTTTTAGAATTATATCTTCACATACAGTCACATATGCTTGGCATATTTTTAACCAATAACTGGTTGAATACAAAATAAAAGTATTAAACTGCTTCAGTTTAACCATTATAGCAACATACAAAAATATCAAATACCTCTTATTAATCATGAACTCAAAATTACATGTTAGTGCAAAATAAAATACACATAGTGCTTTTCTGTCATAATACAGCACACAAAGGCACTAATTTACTCTCACTGTGTTTAACACATACTGATAATATAATAGAATACCTCCTGTCATTTAGCATTTATGACCAAAACATGTGGAATGCACCTTTAAAATGCATTTGCACCATAAGGAATAATTGTAACATTTCCCATTTGAAAGTGCATCTCATAACTCAAATCAAATCACGTTTTTGTGCAGTTAGTACAATAACAGTAAAATCATATATTTCCCACAACACTAGTAAGTTACAACAACATTTCAACAGCCACAGATATCTCACCGAATCACATCCAATGTTCCAGTACTGAGCGACGTCAGGAATCAAGTCTCACAACAGGGGTTTGCCTGTATAAACAGGGTGCTAGCTGTTAGCATTATGTATGAAAGACGTTAGCATTAGCTAGTTAGCAAAACATGTCAATGTGTTGGTTTGTTTATCTCACCGAGTGGGTTAACGTTTGGTTCACACACCAAACGGCTGCAGGATTCCCCCCTTGCAAGGCTAACATACAGCACCACACTGTAGCCACAGCTGGTGTATCTGTTCTGTTATTTATATCGTTTTTATGAACATAATCCGTCTCAGTTGATCCACTGCTGCTTCTATGCATTTGCGCCAACATGAAAGAGGGAGTGTAGACGTGGTGACGTCACTTTCAGCTGCGCTGTTGTGATATGCTTCCAAGTGTGTGATTGTAAAAAGCAGTGCTGCCCTCTACTGTTGCTCCCAAGTATACCTCATGAACAACTAAACCATTGAGTATCATTAGTTCTGAGGTAGGTTATTTTGTACATGTTTTAAAATAAAACAATACCTTATAATGAATTTCAATACAAATAAAATAATAGCTTGGTTAACCTTGTTAACTCTTTTAGCTTGTAAGCTGGGTTTTCCACCTGGGTTACATATACACTTACATGTGTGATATTATCTGCTGCTAAGTGTTGTCTCTCACCTGCACAACAGACTGTGATTCTATATTATGCTGCTGTTCATTTCTGCTGCAAATGTTTCTCTACTTGGAGATGAGGCATTTCTGTCTCCTTTTATTTACATTATTATTGTTTTACATGTAATGTTTGACATTGCACTTTGACATTGCAAGATGTATGCACTCTCTTTCCTACTCCGATCATGTTCTCAAATGGCCAATTCTCACTTAATTAGCACTATATATAGGCCTAATGTATTTTATAGTGATATGTGGTAAGCACATGTGAGCAGTTCTTAAATTAAAAACCTGTGAAATAAATATTGTGTTATAAGTTATTATACTGTAGAGCCCATGGGCCTTCTTCTCTTCATATTACTGGTCAATTATATTATGAACAAATGTCACATTATGAAAGAGTAATAATTATGTTGGGTATGGAGACGTGGGAAGATCTCTGTTACTGAACAAACAATATAACAATGATTACTAGAGCTATTTTAACAAAACACAGGCCTTACAACACCTTTAAAGGATAATAATAACAAGTTATGTGTGATAGACCTATTTCTGTAGTTCTGTTGAAACTCAGAGTCAAAGAGGTGTAAAATGGTCTCACTTCATCCATAATGTGATCATTAACAGGTGATCTGTCCAATGCCAGACAACCAGTGACCATTAACATGTTTTAACTCTGCATTTTAATGCATTGTCTATAGTGAATGAAGCATCAGCCAGCATCATTTAGCCTGTTTACATTTTAACCTGGTGTAAGAATGTGGGTTTTGTTCATTATTTAGCATTTGAAAAACAAAAACGAATTCCACACAACTGACTGCTCCTCATTCCCTCAGAGCAACACAACCTGAACAAAGACTTAAAGTTGTCCAGGTTTCCCAGGTTTACACAAATACAGTTGTTGCTGTTATTGTGTCTCTGTTGTTAATAACAATGTAATGATGGATATAGGATATGATTATTATAAGGATAATGACTTATCCTGATTTATCCTGACTTATCCTGGTCATGATTGAATAATGCCTTACACTATGGACACATGTTTCTGCACACAGGCCTACACATTACACAATGGGATTTCACTGTAAATATAGATAAGCGATTAAATTAGAACAATAGAGCACAATTGGCTATGATACTTTGAGGATTTGACAATATACTAATTTGTTGTTGCCTTGACCAGTCCTGTACAGAAACCACTGTCTTCTAAAGTCTAATTGAAACTAATTTTACTTACATTGCAACTTAATAAAATAAACAAATATAAAGGTACAGGGTGTGCAGTAGTATACTTGTAAAAGACAAGATGTGAAGGCTTACATGTGTACTATTCATGAAGACTGTTTGCAATACTATAGGGGGTGGGTGTTTTGAAAACAATAGTTTTGGAAAACTGTTTTTCTTGTTGTTTCTATGTTAATTACATAATGTAAAGAAATCCTCTTAATTGCTCTGCTGCAGTAACAATTAATTAATATCCACTTATTCAATTAGACTTTACATATATGATCCAGATAGTCAGATAGTCTAGTTAGATACTCTAATCTCACAGTTAGCAGTATATTTCTAGATTGTTGCATAGAGCATGGGGGGAGGAGTCAGAGAGGGGTGGAGGACATGCAGCAGTTTCTTAGGTTGTGATTGGTGGCTGATGATTCTATTGTTCCACTCTTTGACCAATCAACACCAAGCAGTTAGTGGCTCCACCTCAGACTCTCTAGTATAAGAAGAGTTTGTAGTTGTCAGTTCTCCACAACTCCTCCAGGATATCAATCATTTCTGATCTCATCTGACTGTGGACTCCAGACTTGAAGAGAAGATGGACTCTCTCAACACCACCTCAAACGATTCTGCTCAACAGGGAGGACCCAATGATCACCAAGACCTCTGTAAGTTACTTACTTATATGGATATACAGCATGGCATAAGGATGTTTTTTATCTAGCCATGTGTTGGTTTTGTTTTAGCATTTATTTTAAAATTGAGTACCTGTTTTGTGTCCTTTCTAGATTATAAAACGATTGTGAAATGAAAATGGATGCTAAATTGATAATTGGGTACATTAACTAGTTTTTGCTATTTTAAGTCCAGGAATGCCTCTAAACAACATTTTCCTTTTTCTTTATTTCCACTTCAGTGTTGCATCATCAGTCTGGCTTCCCTGTTCTACCAGAGGTGAATGATCAAAGTAGCTTGGCTAAGCAAAAATACCACTGCTGTGATCAGTGTGGTAAACGCTTCCCTCAAATGTCCAGCCTTAAAATACACCAGAGAATTCACACTGGAGAGAAACCCTATGGATGTGATCAGTGTGGACAACACTTCTCTGACAAGTCCACCCTGAAAAAACACCAAAGAATTCACACTGGAGAGAAACCTTACCGACAGAACTCGGGGAGAAAAAAATTACCTCAGGACGTTTGTTATTGCGCTGGTGTTGTGTTTATGCTACTTTAGTTTGCAAACTCTGTCTTTGTCTTAAGAATTGCACTACACTTACAATCTGAATCAGTGTTTGAGCTTCTGACAACAATGTCATGGTTTGATAACTGAGCCAATTATATAAAGACGGATTTAACCGCGACGACGACATGCGCCTTTTCTTCATCATCATCATCGTCGTCACACAGCAGCATTTTTTTCAATGGCAATAATAAAGTTACAAAGATTGAATCACATAGCGCTAAACAGTACGTATGTGCAGTAAATCTATAGCAGAAGAATGGATTACAAGAGCAAGCTCATCAACAACAATGTCAGAACGCAGCTAGATGATAGGCTCCACCACACAACTGAACTGCAGTGACTTGACTGATCAGTGCGACGACGGGTAAACTTTATACTTTTATTACTGTTAAGTCTGTATGAAAGTGATTCCATTCTCTTGCATATTGCACCTTAGTGGGGCTTTTTTCTATAGTCTCTGTTTGCAGTCTGTACATACTGGAGGTTGGATTCGCTCACTGCACTGTCTGTGCAGGACGGACTGTAAACATTAAACACGTGTCCCCCTCCTGTATCGGAGCGTGTATCGGTGGCATCAAATCCGATCTCCGATACATTAATTAAGCTGGATCGGAGGCCGATACCGATATAATATCGGATCGGTTGCATCTCTACCTTCAAGTATCTCTATCATGTTCTTTTCTTGTTGTACAACCTTTTTTATCTCAATATCAACTGAGTATTGCGGAATGCAAATACTCTATGAACTCAGTTTTTAACTCTAAACCCAAATACCATATGAAATGAATTTTTAGAATTATATCTTCACATACAGTCACATATGCTTGGCATATTTTTAACCAATAACTGGTTGAATACAAAATAAAAGTATTAAACTGCTTCAGTTTAACCATTATAGCAACATACAAAAATATCAAATACCTCTTATTAATCATGAACTCAAAATTACATTTTAGTGCAAAATAAAATACACATAGTGCTTTTCTGTCATAATACAGCACACAAAGGCACTAATTTACTCTCACTGTGTTTAACACATACTGATAATATAATAGAATACCTCCTGTCATTTAGCATTTATGACCAAAACATGTGGAATGCACCTTTAAAATGCATTTGCACCATAAGGAATAATTGTAACATTTCCCATTTGAAAGTGCATCTCATAACTCAAATCAAATCACGTTTTTGTGCAGTTAGTACAATAACAGTAAAATCATATATTTCCCACAACACTAGTAAGTTACAACAACATTTCAACAGCCACAGATATCTCACCGAATCACATCCAATGTTCCAGTACTGAGCGACGTCAGGAATCAAGTCTCACAACAGGGGTTTGCCTGTATAAACAGGGTGCTAGCTGTTAGCATTATGTATGAAAGACGTTAGCATTAGCTAGTTAGCAAAACATGTCAATGTGTTGGTTTGTTTATCTCACCGAGTGGGTTAACGTTTGGTTCACACACCAAACGGCTGCAGGATTCCCCCCTTGCAAGGCTAACATACAGCACCACACTGTAGCCACAGCTGGTGTATCTGTTCTGTTATTTATATCGTTTTTATGAACATAATCCGTCTCAGTTGATCCACTGCTGCTTCTATGCATTTGCGCCAACATGAAAGAGGGAGTGTAGACGTGGTGACGTCACTTTCAGCTGCGCTGTTGTGATATGCTTCCAAGTGTGTGATTGTAAAAAGCAGTGCTGCCCTCTACTGTTGCTCCCAAGTATACCTCATGAACAACTAAACCATTGAGTATCATTAGTTCTGAGGTAGGTTATTTTGTACATGTTTTAAAATAAAACAATACCTTATAATGAATTTCAATACAAATAAAATAATAGCTTGGTTAACCTTGTTAACTCTTTTAGCTTGTAAGCTGGGTTTTCCACCTGGGTTACATATACACTTACATGTGTGATATTATCTGCTGCTAAGTGTTGTCTCTCACCTGCACAACAGACTGTGATTCTATATTATGCTGCTGTTCATTTCTGCTGCAAATGTTTCTCTACTTGGAGATGAGGCATTTCTGTCTCCTTTTATTTACATTATTATTGTTTTACATGTAATGTTTGACATTGCACTTTGACATTGCAAGATGTATGCACTCTCTTTCCTACTCCGATCATGTTCTCAAATGGCCAATTCTCACTTAATTAGCACTATATATAGGCCTAATGTATTTTATAGTGATATGTGGTAAGCACATGTGAGCAGTTCTTAAATTAAAAACCTGTGAAATAAATATTGTGTTATAAGTTATTATACTGTAGAGCCCATGGGCCTTCTTCTCTTCATATTACTGGTCAATTATATTATGAACAAATGTCACATTATGAAAGAGTAATAATTATGTTGGGTATGGAGACGTGGGAAGATCTCTGTTACTGAACAAACAATATAACAATGATTACTAGAGCTATTTTAACAAAACACAGGCCTTACAACACCTTTAAAGGATAATAATAACAAGTTATGTGTGATAGACCTATTTCTGTAGTTCTGTTGAAACTCAGAGTCAAAGAGGTGTAAAATGGTCTCACTTCATCCATAATGTGATCATTAACAGGTGATCTGTCCAATGCCAGACAACCAGTGACCATTAACATGTTTTAACTCTGCATTTTAATGCATTGTCTATAGTGAATGAAGCATCAGCCAGCATCATTTAGCCTGTTTACATTTTAACCTGGTGTAAGAATGTGGGTTTTGTTCATTATTTAGCATTTGAAAAACAAAAACGAATTCCACACAACTGACTGCTCCTCATTCCCTCAGAGCAACACAACCTGAACAAAGACTTAAAGTTGTCCAGGTTTCCCAGGTTTACACAAATACAGTTGTTGCTGTTATTGTGTCTCTGTTGTTAATAACAATGTAATGATGGATATAGGATATGATTATTATAAGGATAATGACTTATCCTGATTTATCCTGACTTATCCTGGTCATGATTGAATAATGCCTTACACTATGGACACATGTTTCTGCACACAGGCCTACACATTACACAATGGGATTTCACTGTAAATATAGATAAGCGATTAAATTAGAACAATAGAGCACAATTGGCTATGATACTTTGAGGATTTGACAATATACTAATTTGTTGTTGCCTTGACCAGTCCTGTACAGAAACCACTGTCTTCTAAAGTCTAATTGAAACTAATTTTACTTACATTGCAACTTAATAAAATAAACAAATATAAAGGTACAGGGTGTGCAGTAGTATACTTGTAAAAGACAAGATGTGAAGGCTTACATGTGTACTATTCATGAAGACTGTTTGCAATACTATAGGGGGTGGGTGTTTTGAAAACAATAGTTTTGGAAAACTGTTTTTCTTGTTGTTTCTATGTTAATTACATAATGTAAAGAAATCCTCTTAATTGCTCTGCTGCAGTAACAATTAATTAATATCCACTTATTCAATTAGACTTTACATATATGATCCAGATAGTCAGATAGTCTAGTTAGATACTCTAATCTCACAGTTAGCAGTATATTTCTAGATTGTTGCATAGAGCATGGGGGGAGGAGTCAGAGAGGGGTGGAGGACATGCAGCAGTTTATTAGGTTGTGATTGGTGGCTGATGATTCTATTGTTCCACTCTTTGACCAATCAACACCAAGCAGTTAGTGGCTCCACCTCAGACTCTCTAGTATAAGAAGAGTTTGTAGTTGTCAGTTCTCCACAACTCCTCCAGGATATCAATCATTTCTGATCTCATCTGACTGTGGACTCCAGACTTGAAGAGAAGATGGACTCTCTCAACACCACCTCAAACGATTCTGCTCAACAGGGAGGACCCAATGATCACCAAGACCTCTGTAAGTTACTTACTTATATGGATATACAGCATGGCATAAGGATGTTTTTTATCTAGCCATGTGTTGGTTTTGTTTTAGCATTTATTTTAAAATTGAGTACCTGTTTTGTGTCCTTTCTAGATTATAAAACGATTGTGAAATGAAAATGGATGCTAAATTGATAATTGGGTACATTAACTAGTTTTTGCTATTTTAAGTCCAGGAATGCCTCTAAACAACATTTTCCTTTTTCTTTATTTCCACTTCAGTGTTGCATCATCAGTCTGGCTTCCCTGTTCTACCAGAGGTGAATGATCAAAGTAGCTTGGCTAAGCAAAAATACCACTGCTGTGATCAGTGTGGTAAACGCTTCCCTCAAATGTCCAGCCTTAAAATACACCAGAGAATTCACACTGGAGAGAAACCCTATGGATGTGATCAGTGTGGACAACACTTCTCTGACAAGTCCACCCTGAAAAAACACCAAAGAATTCACACTGGAGAGAAACCTTACCGACAGAACTCGGGGAGAAAAAAATTACCTCAGGACGTTTGTTATTGCGCTGGTGTTGTGTTTATGCTACTTTAGTTTGCAAACTCTGTCTTTGTCTTAAGAATTGCACTACACTTACAATCTGAATCAGTGTTTGAGCTTCTGACAACAATGTCATGGTTTGATAACTGAGCCAATTATATAAAGACGGATTTAACCGCGACGACGACATGCGCCTTTTCTTCATCATCATCATCGTCGTCACACAGCAGCATTTTTTTCAATGGCAATAATAAAGTTACAAAGATTGAATCACATAGCGCTAAACAGTACGTATGTGCAGTAAATCTATAGCAGAAGAATGGATTACAAGAGCAAGCTCATCAACAACAATGTCAGAACGCAGCTAGATGATAGGCTCCACCACACAACTGAACTGCAGTGACTTGACTGATCAGTGCGACGACGGGTAAACTTTATACTTTTATTACTGTTAAGTCTGTATGAAAGTGATTCCATTCTCTTGCATATTGCACCTTAGTGGGGCTTTTTTCTATAGTCTCTGTTTGCAGTCTGTACATACTGGAGGTTGGATTCGCTCACTGCACTGTCTGTGCAGGACGGACTGTAAACATTAAACACGTGTCCCCCTCCTGTATCGGAGCGTGTATCGGTGGCATCAAATCCGATCTCCGATACATTAATTAAGCTGGATCGGAGGCCGATACCGATATAATATCGGATCGGTTGCATCTCTACCTTCAAGTATCTCTATCATGTTCTTTTCTTGTTGTACAACCTTTTTTATCTCAATATCAACTGAGTATTGCGGAATGCAAATACTCTATGAACTCAGTTTTTAACTCTAAACCCAAATACCATATGAAATGAATTTTTAGAATTATATCTTCACATACAGTCACATATGCTTGGCATATTTTTAACCAATAACTGGTTGAATACAAAATAAAAGTATTAAACTGCTTCAGTTTAACCATTATAGCAACATACAAAAATATCAAATACCTCTTATTAATCATGAACTCAAAATTACATTTTAGTGCAAAATAAAATACACATAGTGCTTTTCTGTCATAATACAGCACACAAAGGCACTAATTTACTCTCACTGTGTTTAACACATACTGATAATATAATAGAATACCTCCTGTCATTTAGCATTTATGACCAAAACATGTGGAATGCACCTTTAAAATGCATTTGCACCATAAGGAATAATTGTAACATTTCCCATTTGAAAGTGCATCTCATAACTCAAATCAAATCACGTTTTTGTGCAGTTAGTACAATAACAGTAAAATCATATATTTCCCACAACACTAGTAAGTTACAACAACATTTCAACAGCCACAGATATCTCACCGAATCACATCCAATGTTCCAGTACTGAGCGACGTCAGGAATCAAGTCTCACAACAGGGGTTTGCCTGTATAAACAGGGTGCTAGCTGTTAGCATTATGTATGAAAGACGTTAGCATTAGCTAGTTAGCAAAACATGTCAATGTGTTGGTTTGTTTATCTCACCGAGTGGGTTAACGTTTGGTTCACACACCAAACGGCTGCAGGATTCCCCCCTTGCAAGGCTAACATACAGCACCACACTGTAGCCACAGCTGGTGTATCTGTTCTGTTATTTATATCGTTTTTATGAACATAATCCGTCTCAGTTGATCCACTGCTGCTTCTATGCATTTGCGCCAACATGAAAGAGGGAGTGTAGACGTGGTGACGTCACTTTCAGCTGCGCTGTTGTGATATGCTTCCAAGTGTGTGATTGTAAAAAGCAGTGCTGCCCTCTACTGTTGCTCCCAAGTATACCTCATGAACAACTAAACCATTGAGTATCATTAGTTCTGAGGTAGGTTATTTTGTACATGTTTTAAAATAAAACAATACCTTATAATGAATTTCAATACAAATAAAATAATAGCTTGGTTAACCTTGTTAACTCTTTTAGCTTGTAAGCTGGGTTTTCCACCTGGGTTACATATACACTTACATGTGTGATATTATCTGCTGCTAAGTGTTGTCTCTCACCTGCACAACAGACTGTGATTCTATATTATGCTGCTGTTCATTTCTGCTGCAAATGTTTCTCTACTTGGAGATGAGGCATTTCTGTCTCCTTTTATTTACATTATTATTGTTTTACATGTAATGTTTGACATTGCACTTTGACATTGCAAGATGTATGCACTCTCTTTCCTACTCCGATCATGTTCTCAAATGGCCAATTCTCACTTAATTAGCACTATATATAGGCCTAATGTATTTTATAGTGATATGTGGTAAGCACATGTGAGCAGTTCTTAAATTAAAAACCTGTGAAATAAATATTGTGTTATAAGTTATTATACTGTAGAGCCCATGGGCCTTCTTCTCTTCATATTACTGGTCAATTATATTATGAACAAATGTCACATTATGAAAGAGTAATAATTATGTTGGGTATGGAGACGTGGGAAGATCTCTGTTACTGAACAAACAATATAACAATGATTACTAGAGCTATTTTAACAAAACACAGGCCTTACAACACCTTTAAAGGATAATAATAACAAGTTATGTGTGATAGACCTATTTCTGTAGTTCTGTTGAAACTCAGAGTCAAAGAGGTGTAAAATGGTCTCACTTCATCCATAATGTGATCATTAACAGGTGATCTGTCCAATGCCAGACAACCAGTGACCATTAACATGTTTTAACTCTGCATTTTAATGCATTGTCTATAGTGAATGAAGCATCAGCCAGCATCATTTAGCCTGTTTACATTTTAACCTGGTGTAAGAATGTGGGTTTTGTTCATTATTTAGCATTTGAAAAACAAAAACGAATTCCACACAACTGACTGCTCCTCATTCCCTCAGAGCAACACAACCTGAACAAAGACTTAAAGTTGTCCAGGTTTCCCAGGTTTAAACAAATACAGTTGTTGCTGTTAGTGTGTCTCTGTTGTTAATAACAATGTAATGATGGATATAGGATATGATTATTATAAGGATAATGACTTATCCTGATTTATCCTGACTTATCCTGGTCATGATTGAATAATGCCTTACACTATGGACACATGTTTCTGCACACAGGCCTACACATTACACAATGGGATTTCACTGTAAATATAGATAAGCGATTAAATTAGAACAATAGAGCACAATTGGCTATGATACTTTGAGGATTTGACAATATACTAATTTGTTGTTGCCTTGACCAGTCCTGTACAGAAACCACTGTCTTCTAAAGTCTAATTGAAACTAATTTTACTTACATTGCAACTTAATAAAATAAACAAATATAAAGGTACAGGGTGTGCAGTAGTATACTTGTAAAAGACAAGATGTGAAGGCTTACATGTGTACTATTCATGAAGACTGTTTGCAATACTATAGGGGGTGGGTGTTTTGAAAACAATAGTTTTGGAAAACTGTTTTTCTTGTTGTTTCTATGTTAATTACATAATGTAAAGAAATCCTCTTAATTGCTCTGCTGCAGTAACAATTAATTAATATCCACTTATTCAATTAGACTTTACATATATGATCCAGATAGTCAGATAGTCTAGTTAGATACTCTAATCTCACAGTTAGCAGTATATTTCTAGATTGTTGCATAGAGCATGGGGGGAGGAGTCAGAGAGGGGTGGAGGACATGCAGCAGTTTCTTAGGTTGTGATTGGTGGCTGATGATTCTATTGTTCCACTCTTTGACCAATCAACACCAAGCAGTTAGTGGCTCCACCTCAGACTCTCTAGTATAAGAAGAGTTTGTAGTTGTCAGTTCTCCACAACTCCTCCAGGATATCAATCATTTCTGATCTCATCTGACTGTGGACTCCAGACTTGAAGAGAAGATGGACTCTCTCAACACCACCTCAAACGATTCTGCTCAACAGGGAGGACCCAATGATCACCAAGACCTCTGTAAGTTACTTACTTATATGGATATACAGCATGGCATAAGGATGTTTTTTATCTAGCCATGTGTTGGTTTTGTTTTAGCATTTATTTTAAAATTGAGTACCTGTTTTGTGTCCTTTCTAGATTATAAAACGATTGTGAAATGAAAATGGATGCTAAATTGATAATTGGGTACATTAACTAGTTTTTGCTATTTTAAGTCCAGGAATGCCTCTAAACAACATTTTCCTTTTTCTTTATTTCCACTTCAGTGTTGCATCATCAGTCTGGCTTCCCTGTTCTACCAGAGGTGAATGATCAAAGTAGCTTGGCTAAGCAAAAATACCACTGCTGTGATCAGTGTGGTAAACGCTTCCCTCAAATGTCCAGCCTTAAAATACACCAGAGAATTCACACTGGAGAGAAACCCTATGGATGTGATCAGTGTGGACAACACTTCTCTGACAAGTCCACCCTGAAAAAACACCAAAGAATTCACACTGGAGAGAAACCTTACCGACAGAACTCGGGGAGAAAAAAATTACCTCAGGACGTTTGTTATTGCGCTGGTGTTGTGTTTATGCTACTTTAGTTTGCAAACTCTGTCTTTGTCTTAAGAATTGCACTACACTTACAATCTGAATCAGTGTTTGAGCTTCTGACAACAATGTCATGGTTTGATAACTGAGCCAATTATATAAAGACGGATTTAACCGCGACGACGACATGCGCCTTTTCTTCATCATCATCATCGTCGTCACACAGCAGCATTTTTTTCAATGGCAATAATAAAGTTACAAAGATTGAATCACATAGCGCTAAACAGTACGTATGTGCAGTAAATCTATAGCAGAAGAATGGATTACAAGAGCAAGCTCATCAACAACAATGTCAGAACGCAGCTAGATGATAGGCTCCACCACACAACTGAACTGCAGTGACTTGACTGATCAGTGCGACGACGGGTAAACTTTATACTTTTATTACTGTTAAGTCTGTATGAAAGTGATTCCATTCTCTTGCATATTGCACCTTAGTGGGGCTTTTTTCTATAGTCTCTGTTTGCAGTCTGTACATACTGGAGGTTGGATTCGCTCACTGCACTGTCTGTGCAGGACGGACTGTAAACATTAAACACGTGTCCCCCTCCTGTATCGGAGCGTGTATCGGTGGCATCAAATCCGATCTCCGATACATTAATTAAGCTGGATCGGAGGCCGATACCGATATAATATCGGATCGGTTGCATCTCTACCTTCAAGTATCTCTATCATGTTCTTTTCTTGTTGTACAACCTTTTTTATCTCAATATCAACTGAGTATTGCGGAATGCAAATACTCTATGAACTCAGTTTTTAACTCTAAACCCAAATACCATATGAAATGAATTTTTAGAATTATATCTTCACATACAGTCACATATGCTTGGCATATTTTTAACCAATAACTGGTTGAATACAAAATAAAAGTATTAAACTGCTTCAGTTTAACCATTATAGCAACATACAAAAATATCAAATACCTCTTATTAATCATGAACTCAAAATTACATTTTAGTGCAAAATAAAATACACATAGTGCTTTTCTGTCATAATACAGCACACAAAGGCACTAATTTACTCTCACTGTGTTTAACACATACTGATAATATAATAGAATACCTCCTGTCATTTAGCATTTATGACCAAAACATGTGGAATGCACCTTTAAAATGCATTTGCACCATAAGGAATAATTGTAACATTTCCCATTTGAAAGTGCATCTCATAACTCAAATCAAATCACGTTTTTGTGCAGTTAGTACAATAACAGTAAAATCATATATTTCCCACAACACTAGTAAGTTACAACAACATTTCAACAGCCACAGATATCTCACCGAATCACATCCAATGTTCCAGTACTGAGCGACGTCAGGAATCAAGTCTCACAACAGGGGTTTGCCTGTATAAACAGGGTGCTAGCTGTTAGCATTATGTATGAAAGACGTTAGCATTAGCTAGTTAGCAAAACATGTCAATGTGTTGGTTTGTTTATCTCACCGAGTGGGTTAACGTTTGGTTCACACACCAAACGGCTGCAGGATTCCCCCCTTGCAAGGCTAACATACAGCACCACACTGTAGCCACAGCTGGTGTATCTGTTCTGTTATTTATATCGTTTTTATGAACATAATCCGTCTCAGTTGATCCACTGCTGCTTCTATGCATTTGCGCCAACATGAAAGAGGGAGTGTAGACGTGGTGACGTCACTTTCAGCTGCGCTGTTGTGATATGCTTCCAAGTGTGTGATTGTAAAAAGCAGTGCTGCCCTCTACTGTTGCTCCCAAGTATACCTCATGAACAACTAAACCATTGAGTATCATTAGTTCTGAGGTAGGTTATTTTGTACATGTTTTAAAATAAAACAATACCTTATAATGAATTTCAATACAAATAAAATAATAGCTTGGTTAACCTTGTTAACTCTTTTAGCTTGTAAGCTGGGTTTTCCACCTGGGTTACATATACACTTACATGTGTGATATTATCTGCTGCTAAGTGTTGTCTCTCACCTGCACAACAGACTGTGATTCTATATTATGCTGCTGTTCATTTCTGCTGCAAATGTTTCTCTACTTGGAGATGAGGCATTTCTGTCTCCTTTTATTTACATTATTATTGTTTTACATGTAATGTTTGACATTGCACTTTGACATTGCAAGATGTATGCACTCTCTTTCCTACTCCGATCATGTTCTCAAATGGCCAATTCTCACTTAATTAGCACTATATATAGGCCTAATGTATTTTATAGTGATATGTGGTAAGCACATGTGAGCAGTTCTTAAATTAAAAACCTGTGAAATAAATATTGTGTTATAAGTTATTATACTGTAGAGCCCATGGGCCTTCTTCTCTTCATATTACTGGTCAATTATATTATGAACAAATGTCACATTATGAAAGAGTAATAATTATGTTGGGTATGGAGACGTGGGAAGATCTCTGTTACTGAACAAACAATATAACAATGATTACTAGAGCTATTTTAACAAAACACAGGCCTTACAACACCTTTAAAGGATAATAATAACAAGTTATGTGTGATAGACCTATTTCTGTAGTTCTGTTGAAACTCAGAGTCAAAGAGGTGTAAAATGGTCTCACTTCATCCATAATGTGATCATTAACAGGTGATCTGTCCAATGCCAGACAACCAGTGACCATTAACATGTTTTAACTCTGCATTTTAATGCATTGTCTATAGTGAATGAAGCATCAGCCAGCATCATTTAGCCTGTTTACATTTTAACCTGGTGTAAGAATGTGGGTTTTGTTCATTATTTAGCATTTGAAAAACAAAAACGAATTCCACACAACTGACTGCTCCTCATTCCCTCAGAGCAACACAACCTGAACAAAGACTTAAAGTTGTCCAGGTTTCCCAGGTTTACACAAATACAGTTGTTGCTGTTATTGTGTCTCTGTTGTTAATAACAATGTAATGATGGATATAGGATATGATTATTATAAGGATAATGACTTATCCTGATTTATCCTGACTTATCCTGGTCATGATTGAATAATGCCTTACACTATGGACACATGTTTCTGCACACAGGCCTACACATTACACAATGGGATTTCACTGTAAATATAGATAAGCGATTAAATTAGAACAATAGAGCACAATTGGCTATGATACTTTGAGGATTTGACAATATACTAATTTGTTGTTGCCTTGACCAGTCCTGTACAGAAACCACTGTCTTCTAAAGTCTAATTGAAACTAATTTTACTTACATTGCAACTTAATAAAATAAACAAATATAAAGGTACAGGGTGTGCAGTAGTATACTTGTAAAAGACAAGATGTGAAGGCTTACATGTGTACTATTCATGAAGACTGTTTGCAATACTATAGGGGGTGGGTGTTTTGAAAACAATAGTTTTGGAAAACTGTTTTTCTTGTTGTTTCTATGTTAATTACATAATGTAAAGAAATCCTCTTAATTGCTCTGCTGCAGTAACAATTAATTAATATCCACTTATTCAATTAGACTTTACATATATGATCCAGATAGTCAGATAGTCTAGTTAGATACTCTAATCTCACAGTTAGCAGTATATTTCTAGATTGTTGCATAGAGCATGGGGGGAGGAGTCAGAGAGGGGTGGAGGACATGCAGCAGTTTATTAGGTTGTGATTGGTGGCTGATGATTCTATTGTTCCACTCTTTGACCAATCAACACCAAGCAGTTAGTGGCTCCACCTCAGACTCTCTAGTATAAGAAGAGTTTGTAGTTGTCAGTTCTCCACAACTCCTCCAGGATATCAATCATTTCTGATCTCATCTGACTGTGGACTCCAGACTTGAAGAGAAGATGGACTCTCTCAACACCACCTCAAACGATTCTGCTCAACAGGGAGGACCCAATGATCACCAAGACCTCTGTAAGTTACTTACTTATATGGATATACAGCATGGCATAAGGATGTTTTTTATCTAGCCATGTGTTGGTTTTGTTTTAGCATTTATTTTAAAATTGAGTACCTGTTTTGTGTCCTTTCTAGATTATAAAACGATTGTGAAATGAAAATGGATGCTAAATTGATAATTGGGTACATTAACTAGTTTTTGCTATTTTAAGTCCAGGAATGCCTCTAAACAACATTTTCCTTTTTCTTTATTTCCACTTCAGTGTTGCATCATCAGTCTGGCTTCCCTGTTCTACCAGAGGTGAATGATCAAAGTAGCTTGGCTAAGCAAAAATACCACTGCTGTGATCAGTGTGGTAAACGCTTCCCTCAAATGTCCAGCCTTAAAATACACCAGAGAATTCACACTGGAGAGAAACCCTATGGATGTGATCAGTGTGGACAACACTTCTCTGACAAGTCCACCCTGAAAAAACACCAAAGAATTCACACTGGAGAGAAACCTTACCGACAGAACTCGGGGAGAAAAAAATTACCTCAGGACGTTTGTTATTGCGCTGGTGTTGTGTTTATGCTACTTTAGTTTGCAAACTCTGTCTTTGTCTTAAGAATTGCACTACACTTACAATCTGAATCAGTGTTTGAGCTTCTGACAACAATGTCATGGTTTGATAACTGAGCCAATTATATAAAGACGGATTTAACCGCGACGACGACATGCGCCTTTTCTTCATCATCATCATCGTCGTCACACAGCAGCATTTTTTTCAATGGCAATAATAAAGTTACAAAGATTGAATCACATAGCGCTAAACAGTACGTATGTGCAGTAAATCTATAGCAGAAGAATGGATTACAAGAGCAAGCTCATCAACAACAATGTCAGAACGCAGCTAGATGATAGGCTCCACCACACAACTGAACTGCAGTGACTTGACTGATCAGTGCGACGACGGGTAAACTTTATACTTTTATTACTGTTAAGTCTGTATGAAAGTGATTCCATTCTCTTGCATATTGCACCTTAGTGGGGCTTTTTTCTATAGTCTCTGTTTGCAGTCTGTACATACTGGAGGTTGGATTCGCTCACTGCACTGTCTGTGCAGGACGGACTGTAAACATTAAACACGTGTCCCCCTCCTGTATCGGAGCGTGTATCGGTGGCATCAAATCCGATCTCCGATACATTAATTAAGCTGGATCGGAGGCCGATACCGATATAATATCGGATCGGTTGCATCTCTACCTTCAAGTATCTCTATCATGTTCTTTTCTTGTTGTACAACCTTTTTTATCTCAATATCAACTGAGTATTGCGGAATGCAAATACTCTATGAACTCAGTTTTTAACTCTAAACCCAAATACCATATGAAATGAATTTTTAGAATTATATCTTCACATACAGTCACATATGCTTGGCATATTTTTAACCAATAACTGGTTGAATACAAAATAAAAGTATTAAACTGCTTCAGTTTAACCATTATAGCAACATACAAAAATATCAAATACCTCTTATTAATCATGAACTCAAAATTACATTTTAGTGCAAAATAAAATACACATAGTGCTTTTCTGTCATAATACAGCACACAAAGGCACTAATTTACTCTCACTGTGTTTAACACATACTGATAATATAATAGAATACCTCCTGTCATTTAGCATTTATGACCAAAACATGTGGAATGCACCTTTAAAATGCATTTGCACCATAAGGAATAATTGTAACATTTCCCATTTGAAAGTGCATCTCATAACTCAAATCAAATCACGTTTTTGTGCAGTTAGTACAATAACAGTAAAATCATATATTTCCCACAACACTAGTAAGTTACAACAACATTTCAACAGCCACAGATATCTCACCGAATCACATCCAATGTTCCAGTACTGAGCGACGTCAGGAATCAAGTCTCACAACAGGGGTTTGCCTGTATAAACAGGGTGCTAGCTGTTAGCATTATGTATGAAAGACGTTAGCATTAGCTAGTTAGCAAAACATGTCAATGTGTTGGTTTGTTTATCTCACCGAGTGGGTTAACGTTTGGTTCACACACCAAACGGCTGCAGGATTCCCCCCTTGCAAGGCTAACATACAGCACCACACTGTAGCCACAGCTGGTGTATCTGTTCTGTTATTTATATCGTTTTTATGAACATAATCCGTCTCAGTTGATCCACTGCTGCTTCTATGCATTTGCGCCAACATGAAAGAGGGAGTGTAGACGTGGTGATGTCACTTTCAGCTGCGCTGTTGTGATATGCTTCCAAGTGTGTGATTGTAAAAAGCAGTGCTGCCCTCTACTGTTGCTCCCAAGTATACCTCATGAACAACTAAACCATTGAGTATCATTAGTTCTGAGGTAGGTTATTTTGTACATGTTTTAAAATAAAACAATACCTTATAATGAATTTCAATACAAATAAAATAATAGCTTGGTTAACCTTGTTAACTCTTTTAGCTTGTAAGCTGGGTTTTCCACCTGGGTTACATATACACTTACATGTGTGATATTATCTGCTGCTAAGTGTTGTCTCTCACCTGCACAACAGACTGTGATTCTATATTATGCTGCTGTTCATTTCTGCTGCAAATGTTTCTCTACTTGGAGATGAGGCATTTCTGTCTCCTTTTATTTACATTATTATTGTTTTACATGTAATGTTTGACATTGCACTTTGACATTGCAAGATGTATGCACTCTCTTTCCTACTCCGATCATGTTCTCAAATGGCCAATTCTCACTTAATTAGCACTATATATAGGCCTAATGTATTTTATAGTGATATGTGGTAAGCACATGTGAGCAGTTCTTAAATTAAAAACCTGTGAAATAAATATTGTGTTATAAGTTATTATACTGTAGAGCCCATGGGCCTTCTTCTCTTCATATTACTGGTCAATTATATTATGAACAAATGTCACATTATGAAAGAGTAATAATTATGTTGGGTATGGAGACGTGGGAAGATCTCTGTTACTGAACAAACAATATAACAATGATTACTAGAGCTATTTTAACAAAACACAGGCCTTACAACACCTTTAAAGGATAATAATAACAAGTTATGTGTGATAGACCTATTTCTGTAGTTCTGTTGAAACTCAGAGTCAAAGAGGTGTAAAATGGTCTCACTTCATCCATAATGTGATCATTAACAGGTGATCTGTCCAATGCCAGACAACCAGTGACCATTAACATGTTTTAACTCTGCATTTTAATGCATTGTCTATAGTGAATGAAGCATCAGCCAGCATCATTTAGCCTGTTTACATTTTAACCTGGTGTAAGAATGTGGGTTTTGTTCATTATTTAGCATTTGAAAAACAAAAACGAATTCCACACAACTGACTGCTCCTCATTCCCTCAGAGCAACACAACCTGAACAAAGACTTAAAGTTGTCCAGGTTTCCCAGGTTTAAACAAATACAGTTGTTGCTGTTAGTGTGTCTCTGTTGTTAATAACAATGTAATGATGGATATAGGATATGATTATTATAAGGATAATGACTTATCCTGATTTATCCTGACTTATCCTGGTCATGATTGAATAATGCCTTACACTATGGACACATGTTTCTGCACACAGGCCTACACATTACACAATGGAATTTCAGGCCTACTTGATTTGATAATGCGTGTTACTGGCTGAAATGGTCACAAACACACAGAACTAAAAACAGTTAGACCTATTTGTTTCCCAATACTCAAACTGCCTCCCATCCCCATGATTGCACAGTCTTTATACATAGTACACAAGCCTTCACATCTTGTCTTTTACAAGTATATACAGCCCCCTGTACTTTTATTATTGTATGTGTTAAGTTGTAATGTAAGTTCAATTAGTTTCAATTAGACTTTAGAAGACAGTGGTGTCTGTACAGGACTGGTCAAGGCTCCAAAACTGTGGAATGCACTTCCCATTGCAGTCAGAACTGCAGCATCACTCCCAATATTCCGCCGTAGCCTGAAAACCCACCTTTTCAGACTCCATCATGGCCCATAGCACTTACCCTAACCCCTTAGATAGCATTTCTGTTGAGAGCACTATAATTGTATTGTATATAGTCATAGCACGCCATAGTACATATGTATAGCATAGTAGTAAATATGTATAGTTTATATGTATAGTTTAATTATATAGATATTCCACTGTTACTTTCTTAGCTTACGCATGTTTCATGATAAATGCTTTTATGTGATGTATTCCCATGCTTTTGTTCTTGCTTAAATGTAAGTCGCTCTGGATTAAGAGCGTCTGCTAAATGCCTAAATTGTAAATTTACAATTTTTTTCAATGCTAAAATAAATCAAAACAAACACATGACTATATCAAAATACATCCTTATGGCATGCTGTATATCCATATAATAATATATCGTCAAATCCTCAAAGTTTCATAGCAAATTGCGCTCTATTGTTCTAATTTAATTGCGTATCTATATTTACAGTGAAATCCCATTGTGTAATGTGTAGGCCATGTGTCCATAGTGTAAGGCATTATTAATTCATGATCAGGATAAGTCATCATCCGTATAATAATTATATCCTATATCCATCATTACATTGTTTTTAACAACAGAGACACAATAACAGCAACAACTGTATTTGTGTAAACCTGGACAACTTTTTACACAACAAGTTTTTAAGTCATTGTTCAGGTTGTGTTGCTCTGAGGGAATGAGGGGCACTGAATTAGTTTCATAGGGTTGTGATGACTGCACTTTTATTCAATGTTTTTTTCAAATGCTAAATAATGAACAAACCCCACATTTCTTCCCACCAGTTAAAATGTAAACAGGCTAAATGATGATGGCTGATGCTTCATTCACTATAGACAATGCATTCAAATGCAGAGATTAAACCTGCAAATGGTCACTGGTTGTCTGTCATTGGACAGATCACCTGTTAATGATCACATTATGGATGAACTGAGACCATTTTACACCTCTTTGACTCTGAGTTTGAACAGAACTACAGAAATAGGTCTATCACACAGAACTTATTATTATTATCCTTTGTGAAATGTTAAAGGTGCGGTAACTTGTAACATGGGATATGTTTTGTTAAAATAGCTCTAGTAATCATTGTTATATTGTTTGTTCAGTAACAGAGATCTTCCCACTTCTCCATACCCATTTCACCAACATAATTATTACTCTTTCATAATGTGAAATTTGTTCATAATATAATTGACCAGTAATATGAAGAGAAGAATGCCCATGTGCTCTACAATTTAATAATTTATGACACAATATTTCGTTCACAGGTTTTAATTTAAAAAAGAATGCTCACATGTGCTTACCACATATATCACTATAAAATACATTAGGCCTATATACAAAAACATATGCTAATTTCTCTCTCTCAGTTGAAATGGTAACCAGAGAACTGGCCATTTGAGAACATGATGAGTAGGAAAGAGAGAGAATACATCTTGTGGTGTCAAAGTGCAATGTCAAATATAAAATCAAATAAGGAAAAAAGACAGAAATGCCTCAAGTAGAAAATCAAAAAATGAATTAAAAGTAATACAAATCACTCACCCGCAAACATTATGACAATCAGTCACCAGAATACGGGTGTTTTCAATTAATCTGAAAGGAGATGTAGTTCGCACACCGGCCTTGAGCTAATTACTAAAAGCTTTTCCTCACATTACACAATTATTTGGGTTTCTCTACAGTATGAATTCTCTGGTGTCTTTTAAGGTGTGGCATTTGAGAGAAGTGTTGTCCACACAGATCACAACCATATGGTTTCTCTCCAGTGTGAATTATCTGGTGTTTTTTAAGGTTGGACAACTGAGAGAAGTGTTTCCCACAATGATCACATCCATAGGGTTTCTCTCCAGTGTGAATTCTCTGGTGTTTTTTAAGGTCGGACAACTGAGAGAAATGTTGTCCACAATGATCACATCCATAGGGTTTCGCTCCAGTGTGAATTCTCTGGTGTATTTTCAGGGTGGACTTGTCTGAGAAGTGTTGTCCACACTGATCACATCCATAGGGTTTCTCTCCAGTGTGAATTCTTTGGTGTTTTTTCAGGGTGGACTTGTCAGAGAAGTGTTGTCCACACTGATCACATCCATATGGCTTCTCTCCAGTATGAATTATCTGATGTCTCTTCAGGTTGGACTTGTCAGAGAAGCGCTGCCCACACTGATCACATCCATAGGGTTTATCTCCAGTATGAATTCTCTGGTGTTTTTTAAGGTCGGACAACTGAGAGAAGTGTTGTCCACAATCATCACATCCATAGGGTTTCTCTCCAGTGTGAATTTTCTGGTGGCTTTTAAGGTTTGCCATTTGAGAGAAATGTTGTCCACACTGATCACATCCATAGGGTTTCTCTCCAGTGTGAATTATCTGGTGGCTTTTAAGGTGTGCCATTTGAGAGAAGTGTTGTCCACACTGATCACATCCATAGGGTTTCTCTCCAGTGTGAATTCGCTGGTGACTTTTCAGGTTGGCCAATTGAGAGAAGTGTTGTCCACACTGATCACATCCATATGTTTTCTCTCCAGTGTGAATTCTCTGGTGTCTTTTAAGGTGTGCCATTTGAGAGAAGTGTTGTCCACACTGATCACATCCATAGGGTTTCTCTCCAGTGTGAATTATCTGGTGGGTTTTCAGGGTGGCCAAATGAGAGAAGCGTTTACCACACTGATCACATCCATAGGGTTTCTCTCCAGTGTGAATTCTCTGGTGGCTTTTAAGGTTTGACATTGTAGAGAAGTGTTGTCCACACTGATCACATCCATAGTGTTTCTCTCCAGTGTGAATTCTCTGGTGTCTTTTAAGTCTAGACATTGTAGGAAAGCGTTTACCACACTGATCACAGCAGTGTTGTTTTTGCTTAGCCAAGCTTCTTTGTTCATTCACCTCTGGTAGAACAGGAAAACCAGACTGATGATGCAACACTGAATTGGAGACAAAGACAAATGAAACATTGCTTAATTGTACTTCATGGACTTAAAATCGCAGAAACTAATGTGAAGTTAATGTACACAATTATACATTAGCAGCCATTTATTATCCGATTCGACAATCTGTTGTGCATTTTAGAAAAAGAGACAAACAACTGTATTTTAAGTCAATGCTAATATTAAAACAAAACAAATAAACATGGCTTTTTATGACATGCTGTATATCTATAGACACAGTAAGTAACTTACAGAGTTCTTGGTGATCATTGGGTCCTCCCTGTTGTTAAGCTACCATCGCTACAGCAGTTTGTGAGATTTCATTGTCCTAAATGGCTGTTATATCAACAAGCATAGCACGTCTGTAAATGTGTCTGTGAGTCTGTGAATCTGTTTGCCTGTGTGTCTGGGGCAAACGGGGGGGGGGGGGCTGCGCATCAGCACACCAAAGCCTAACCCACGGGGAAGACCATTGGCTGGCCTAAGTAGCCTACCTGCTACGCTGCTATAATATTATATCAACATAATGTCATATCGTTGACCTAAATGGCTTTATATCAACAAGGATAGTAGAATTCAAATAGGGTTAGGCTGTCTTTTGTCTTTTTTTCAGAAATTACTTTGGACACGTGGAAAACGTTGATTAAACATGCAGCACTCAGGTAAAGCTGGGTTACATTTTGTTAACCCATTCTGACCGGGCATCCCATATGATGAATTCCTGTTCTGTACTTTAGCTACATAGAAATGTCTATTTGTATGTCTCTAACTGGACCCTGTTGTAAACAAGTGTAATGCTTAATTGGGTCGTCCACTCACAGTTGACAGTCTTTGTATTGAGTTTGTGCTTAAAATGTACTGTAAATTCTACAAACTGTTAATAAATATTTCAATCAATAAAAAAAAAAACATTTTGGTGTCAGCATCATGTTATGCTTTAGCTATTGAAAAATAGCAGATCTACAAGCTCATACGATACGAGCTTGTAGGTCTGCTATTTTTGAAAAATCGAAGACACTTTTAGAATCTGATCTCAGGTCAGAATGGGTTAAAATAATAACCCCGTACCATGTGGTGTTTCATTAGCTCAAGCGTGACACAATAGGCTACAGCTTGTTGTTGTTCTGCTGCTGCTGCTCTGAACACACGTGAACTGTAATTATACAAAGGATTCGACAGTGACGTCACTGTTATGCAACACAGAAGTAACACAGACTCGAAGCAGTTTAAAAACCACAGTCAGTGACGCGTGGATGACGAATCCTTGGTCTTTTCATTCAACCGGACAGAGTCAACTTTGGAAAAAGGTCCTGGTGACGCTCGGGAAAACTTGGGATGTGGGATTCCCTTCTCGCGTACCAGCGGGACATGTACCGGCGGATGGGAACCTCTGGTGTAAACCATTGGGAATATCTTATCTACAAGCTCACTGGAGCCAGGGGGAGCACCCCACACCCATCACTCCTGACCCCCATACCCCTCCACCCCCTGAGCCAGGGGGAGCACCCCACACCCATCACTCCTGCCCCCCATACCCCTCCACCCCCTGAGCCAGGGGGAGCACCCCACACCCATCACTCCTGACCCCCAAAATAAGACATTGTGGCAGCCCCACAGCACAGAACATATTAAAGAAAGGAAGAGAACATGAAACTTACTGAGGTGTGGCTGGTCTTCAGCTTCCTGTTTAATAGAAACGTCTTCAGCTTCCTGTTTAATAGAAACGTATTCATCTTCCTGTTTAATAGAAACGTCTTCAGCTTCCTGTTTTATAGAAACGTCTTCAGCTTCCCGTTTAATAGAAACGTCTTCAGCTTCCCGTTTAATAGAAACGTCTTCATCTTCCTGTTTAATAGAAACGTCTTCAGCTTCCTGTTTAATAGAAACGTCTTCAGCTTCCTGTTTAATAGAAACGTCTCCAGCTTCCTGTTTGACAGAAACGTCTTCAGCTTCCTGTTTAATAGAAACGTCTCCAGCTTCCTGTTTAATAGAAACGTCCCTGGCTGAGTCTGGAGAGTTCATCTTCACCTGGGAGTGATGCATCATGGGTATTGTAGTTCTTATGAGTCTGCAGAGTTCGTCTTCACCTGCAGTCTGGACTCCGGTCTGAAATCAAGTGAATAAGGAAGGACTTTAATAACTGGAGACCTATAGTCCGGCAGCCAGGGGTGTGGAGTGGGAAATGTGTTTTTACCCAGCTGGCACAAGACGTCAGTTGACGTTTTTTTTTGGTTGGATTTAGGTTGGACCGTCGGACAACCAAAATCCAACGTCGGGACAACGTCGAATTCCAACGTCATTAGTGACGTATTAATCTGACGTCAAATGACGTTGGTATTTGGTTGGTTTTTAGTTGTGTTGTTAAGTAACCGAAATCCAACGTCTGTTCAACGTATTATCCCAACGTCAGATTGACGTAGAATACTGACATGCTGTTGTCGGGATTTTGACCAAACCTCAATGTCTGCCTAACGTTATGGTGCCAACGTCCACACAACGTTAAAGTATTACATCATTAGACGTTGGTATTTGGTTGGTTTTTAGTTGTGTTGTTAAATAACCGAAATCCAACGTCTGTTTAACGTATTATCCCAACGTCAGATTGACGTATAATACTGACATGCTGTTGTCGGGATTTTGACCAAACCTCAATGTCTGCCTAACGTTATGGTGCCAACGTCCACACAACGTTAAAGTATTACATCATTAGACGTTGGTATTTGGTTGGTTTTTAGTTGTGTTGTTAAGTAACCGAAATCCAACGTCTGTTCAACGTATTATCCCAACGTCAGATTGACGTAGAATACTGACATGCTGTTGTCGGGATTTTGACCAAACCTCAATGTCTGCCTAACGTTATGGTGCCAACGTCCACACAACGTTAAAGCCTTACATCATTAGACGTTGGTATTTGGTTGGTTTTCAGTTGTGTTGTTAAGTAACCGAATTCCAACGTTTGTTCAACGTATTATCCCAACGTCAGATTGACGTAGAATACTGACATGCTGTTGTCGGGATTTTGACCAAACCTCAATGTCTGCTTAACGCTATGATGCCAACGTCCACACAACGTTAATGTCTTACATCATTAGACGTTGGTATTTGGTTGGTTTTTAGTTGTGTTGTTAAGTAACAATAGTCCAACGTCTGTTCAACGTATTAGCCCAACATCAGATTGACGTAGAATACTGACATGCTGTTGTCGGGATTTTGACCAAACCTCAATGTCTGCCTAACGTTATGGTGCCAACGTCCACACAACGTTAAAGCCTTACATCATTAGACGTTGGTATTTGGTTGGTTTTTAGTTGTGTTGTTAAGTAACCGAATTCCAACGTCTGTTCAACGTATCATCCCAACGTCAGATTGACGTATAATACTGACATGCTGTTGTTGGGATTTTGACCAAACCTCAATGTCTGCCTAACGTTATGGTGCCAACGTCCACACGATGTTAAAGCCTTACATCATTAGACGTTGGTATTTGGTTGGTTTTTAGTTGTGTTGTTAAGTAACTGAAATCCAACGTCTGTTCAACGTATTATCCCAACGTCAGATTGACGTAGAATAATGACATGCTGTTGTCGGGATTTTGACCAAACCTCAATGTCTGCCTAACGTTATGGTGCCAACGTCCACACAACGTTAAAGCCTTACATCATTAGACGTTGGTATTTGGTTGGTTTTTAGTTGTGTTGTTAAGTAACCGAAATCCAACGTCTGTTCAACGTATTATCCCAACGTCAGATTGACGTAGAATACTGACAGGCTGTTGTCGGGATTTTGACCAAGCCTCAATGTATGCCTAATGTTATAATGCCAACGTCCACACAACGTTAAAGTCTTGCATCATTAGACGTTGGCTTTTGGTTGGTTTTTAGTTGTGTTGGTAAGTAACCAAAATCCAACGTCTGTTCAACTTATTATCCCAACGTCAGATTGACGTAGAATACTGACATGCTGTTGTCGGGTATTTTGACCAAACCTCAAGGTCTGCTTAACGTTATAATGCCAACGTTCACACAACGTTAAATTATTGCATCATTAGACGTTGGTATTTGGTTGGTTTTTAATTGTGTTGTTAAGTAACAAAATTCCAACGTCTGTTCAACGTATTATCCCAACGTTAGATTGATGTAGAATACTGAAATGCTGTTGTCTGGGTTTTGACCAAACCTCAATGTCTGCCTAACGTTATGATGCCAATGTCCACACAACGTTAATGTCTTACATAATTAGACGTTGGTATTTGGTTGGTTTTAAGTTGTGTTGGTAAGTAACCAAAATCCAACGTCTGTTCAACATATTATCCCATTGTCAGATTGATGTAGAATACTGACATGCTGTTGTCGGGATTTGACTACAAGCAAACATCTTATAGACGTAATAAAGTTAACATCCACACAACGTTACATTCTAATGTGGGATCTCAGAACAACCATACAGGCCATCTACAGCACCCCCCCCCCCCCCCCACACACACATACATACACACACACACACAGTATAAAGTGACAGACAAAGGAAAGAACCGCACCCTTTCCCCCAATCCTTTCTCCTGTAACACCCTGACCCTGTTATCCTCTTACCCTTTCCCTATTCCTCCATTTATTACATTCTACAATAAATGTACCTATGTTAAGCTTGAACCTTGTGACTCTGTATTGAGTCTCCCAGTCCATTCCAACTGTACATTTCCTGTCATTTCCCTGGACACGACCCAACATGATAGATATTTTGTTGGTTATGTTGCTCTTACCTAATGAAAATCCAACATAATCTGGATGTAGAATATATGGACAGTATTTGGCTGAAGGCTGTGTAGTGTAATAATCATCAATTTAACCTGCAAGTCCAACCACAGCAATTTGTAGCTGTTTCATGATCACCTGTGGCACAACTCTTCCAGGGCTACAGGTCCAATATGGCCCAGAATACATGGTTGTATAGCCCTCAGCCTTTTCCAGATGACTGAATTTTACTTGAGACAAAAGCATTGCACACGGGTGCATGTGTTTGGTCCGATGTACTAACAGTCCTTATATGAGTCCGACACCCTATACCCAAAACCCGACCCTAAACCTATAACCTCAGAGGAAGTCCCTGGTTAGTTTTAACCTGCCACTGGTCAGTTGCAACCTGCCACATGCATGACAGGAGCCACAGGTTAGTTGTAACCGTGAGCGCATGTCGGGAGCGTGTTGTCAAACTAATGCCTGTTGGACTGTTAGTATGTCTAACAAACGTATGCTCATGGAGCAGACAATGAGGAAACGTATTAGGGTACCACAGAGAAGGGTCTGGTTGGAAGGACCTATAATCTGTCTGCATGTAAAGGTGACTACTGTATATCCTCATAAACTGCATAGTTCTTGAATAGTGTATGAGATGGTGTGATCTGCAGCACGAAGGCAACCTAGCTTTCCTTGTAGTTTTAAAGCAGTCCAGTGTTGTTGTTTTAACTGTTGTAACATGACAAAGTACCTCTTTACATTGACAGGTGATATACCTGTATATGATGTTCCGTATCAATGACAGTAGCCCTTACTGAGATCTTACAGTTGGTAATATGTCCTCAGCTCAGGTTTACTGATACTCATAACTGGAAACGGAGAGGCAAATTCCCTTGACAGTCTTGTCGTCATTGTTTACCGTGTTTATCAATAGAGCCGGCCTTTATACGCCTACTGTATATCCACTCCACATTTGGGACGACAAACTCTACTGTTTGGACTGGAAAATAATGTCTCTGGTGGTGTGGGTGACGTCCAATCTAATGAGTCATCATTATTTTTTATTTATAACTATCACAAATGCATGTCTAATATGTACATTTGGACTGATTTGTATTGTGTATGTATATATAAGGCCAATGGCCTTATGGCAACATGCACAGACAGGCAATTAACGCTGGTTGGATTTAAGTTCTAACATCAGACAACAAAAATCCAATGTCAGAATAACGTCAATGTTAAAACATCATATTGAAAATTTAAATTGATGTCAACTGACGTTGATATTTGGTTGGATTTAAGTTGTGTTGGTAATTAACCAATATTCAACGTTGTTTCAACGTATTACCCCAACAAGTCCCACAATGCATTGCAGACATCCTTTGCCAGCCCACCAAAGCATTTTTGAACAAAACTGAAAGGTGATTGGCTGGCTATGAGTTGCAGGCAGCCCATTGGCTCTTGACTCACATGTGACTTGTCCACTGGAACAGAGTGTTCTTTTTTAATGCACAGCAGGCATGCACACACAGCAGCAGTTTGTCTCACCATGATCAGACAGCTGAAGTTAACAAGTTAAAGCAAACCAAAATAAAATCACCAAAAGGCTGTTTAACAGGAAAACAAGTAGCTGCCGATCTATTTGTTGGATTAAATCTGCATCATGGACATGGAGACTTGTGGCACACAGACAGAGAGAGGTTGGAGCAATGATGGACCATTACAGGTAATAATAAACTAAGCTTTTTATAGTTTTGTTCAATAACAGTGTTAAATAGCTCTATATTGTGATAGTAATCATTACTATTGTTTGTTCAGTAACAGTGTTAGATATATATTGTGATGCTATCTAGAGTATTTGTTTAGTAACAGTATAAAATAGCTCTTTATTGTTATAGTAATCATTGAGAGAAGTGGTTCTCAAACAGTGGTCCGGGGACCACCAGTGGTCCCTGAGGGGGCTCCAGGTGGTCCCCATCTAAATGATGGAGAGCTGGTAACCAAATGGACCCTTAACTCTTGTAAAATGAAACCAAATGGGCCATCACTGGTTCATTTGGTTTCATTTCATTTTACACTCCCCAGCTAAATGAGTTGGTCTACACAATCACACTTGCAGCACTTTTTGACTATTTTCATATAACACCAGCAGTCTCAAAAGACTAAGACTAATACATTTGCTGTGTGTGTGTGTGTGTGTGTGTGTGTGTGTGTGTGTGTGTGTGTGTGTGTGTGTGTGTGTGTGTGTGTGTGCGTGCGTGCGCGCTTTTGTGTCTTCAGCTTCCAAACACTTCAAAATGAGAAACTGGTGTGATCCGGGCAATAAAGGACATCAGAAATCACCACCAAATATCCACCAAATCCAAAGTAAGTCCATAAATTGGTTGTAATTTGAACAATTGGATGAGCTGGTTTACCTGTAATCTTAGTTTACTGAGACTCTACGTCTCTGCATTGCATTACCCTGCTTACTGGATAAAAGGTGTCTGCTAAATGCCTACATTGTAGATTAGTATTTATTTGACACGGTTAAAGTTGACAGATGGCACACTGACCATCTACTATAGCAAATTTGTGATTTTTGTTGTGAGTGTAGTGATCATACTCGCAATGGTTCGCAAAGGAGCCAGCAGTCATTTTGTATGGAAGCTGACAACAATGGCTGCTGGCAGCAGTGAGGAGGGGGACTGCCCATAACGCCTACAGTCAGCAGTGAAATACGTAAAAGTTTATAGTGTTAATAATGAAAGGGTATAGGGATCTGATGTTTCACTCAACCAACGAGTCAATGTTTACCATAGGGTTCACAATACATTGTCTTTTCTCAGAAAGATTTGTGTCATTTGTGAAAGTCTAATTCATTCATTATATACCTTTAAATCTGTATAGTCTATCATTCATAATGTGTTGTATTTATTATCATTTTCATTCACTATAGGACTGTGTGACCGGGCACATGCAAATGTAAAGAAAGAAAGAAAAATGGGAGCAAGGGAGACATCAAGATCAACGGTCCTCTCAAGTAGAAAACCATCGGGTGAGTACATCCACACTATACTGAACTTGACTATTACTTGCCAGTTGACAATAAAGCAGGCCTGCTTATTTTTTTTAAATCCAAAATGAGTTAATAGCAGTCCGGCAGACTCTTCACATACTAGAGCATGTCTGAAATAAATGTCAGAGCTGAAATTGACATGTAAATATGAAATAAATGCTTAAACATGTAGCTAAGAGTCCACAGAAGTGAACCTTTCAAGCCTGTTTTCTCAACTCGCGGTTTTCTGCAAGACATTACAGAACGGTCATATAATTATATCTTAGCTGTTAATGCACTTAATATGGCATTCCTTCCTGCGACTTTTACCATACTCTCAGGTTGTCATCGTTGGAGACACAGGGAATAATTCATTGGATGATGCACCAAGAAGAACTGACACTTCAGTACAACCTTAGTCGACATCATGGCAAGAATTAAGTCCCTGGGGCCTGCGTCTTTTTGATGTTGTATATGGTAAGTTAAAAAATGTAATTTCTCAATGTAACTTTTCCTTGACATTTTCTTTATTTTATATGGTGTAGGGGGCATAATATGATCGGATACATTTGGCCTCTAGCCAACTGTATGTAGGTGCCAAAACCCAAAACAGCATTCACTTGTTTTGGCTAATACAAAAAAGAAAGAAAGTTTGCACCAGTCACTGTGAAAATTAAGTAAGTACAGCCGTCTATCTTTATAGACCTTAGGCATTCTAATTTATGTTGATGTCATGTTCTCTAGAATCCACAATATAGTTGAATATCCCTACATTGTCCAGCAGAGACAGAACTCGTATCTGCAAACTCATTTAATTTTAAAAGAACAATTTCTCACTGATTCCAAATTTTTGAACAGATATGTGTCAGTCAATACTTTACATTTCATAATGTAAAAATCAAGCTACAGTTGTTACAATAGCTTATTTCTGTCATTTATCTTTAGGGGAACTAAAGAAGAACACAATCCCTCTAAAATTTAAACAGAACTTGGCAGAGAAGACTCCAACTGATTTGCGGCAGCTCATGATAGAGCTGGAAACAGGACGGTAAGCTCAGACAGCTTGAAAACAAAATAAAAAGTGAATGATGGAGCACACAGTGTCACATGGTACTGTGAGTGTGGTAGTGCTGATAGCAACAGATACTGTACATACACTCCCAACGAGTCTCTCTTTCTCTCCTTAATGTACTAATTACATTTTAATTTTAAGTGATTTTATTTGTGTTATTGTGTTATTTCTCATTCAGTCTTTTTGATGTTTTTGCCTTTGGTACATATTTTATAGACATGCCTCAAAGATGCACCATATTGTTTTTATCCATTCGTATTGTATGATCATTTTAAAGTTTCACAAATTGAATAATTTGTTTTCCTACAAAGGAAATTTGGGCTATGAACCTATTAACGAAACCTGTAACTCTTTGGACCACAATATGACTATTACCTGCATACATATACCAATATGCTAATTACATGTTTAAGGAAATATTTAATAATGTTCTATTAAACTTTGTAAAATAATATTGTGTGCTATTGTATTTTCACCTTGTTAAAACTTAAAAAAAAAAAACCTTAATCTGTCCTCCAGATGTCCTGTGCCCAGTGGGAAATGTTGGAGGTTGACATCATACCAACATTGGATTGACATTATATGCTCAACTAAAATACAATGTGGCCTATAACATTAAAAGGCCAACCAAAATGCAGCATCTATCTAACGTAGGTTGACATCAAGCCAATGCTGGGTTATGATGTCAAACCAACGTTAGTTTATGATGTCAGTCCAACGTTAGGTTATGATGTCGGACCAACGTTAGTTTATGATGTCAGACCAACGTTAGTTTATGATGTCAGACCAACGTTAGGTTATGTCAGACCAACGTTAGTTTATGATGTCAGACCAACGTTAGTTTATGATGTCAGACCAACGTTAGGTTATGTCAGACCAACGTTAGTTTATGATGTCAGACCAACGTTAGTTTATGATGTCAGACCAACATTAGTTTATGATGTCAGACCAACGTTAGTTTATGATGTCAGACCAACGTTAGTTTATGATGTCAGACCAACGTTAGTTTATGATGTCAGACCAACGTTATTTTATGATGTCAGACCAACGTTAGTTTATGATGTCAGACCAACGTTAGTTTATGATGTCAGACCAACGTTATTTTATGATGTCAGACCAACGTTAGTTTATGATGTCAGACCAACGTTAGTTTATGATGTCAGACCAACGTTAGTTTATGATGTCAGACCAACGTTAGTTTATGATGTCAGACCAACGTTAGTTTATGATGTCAGACCAACGTTAGTTTATGATGTCAGACCAACGTTAGTTTATGATGTCAGACCAACGTTAGGTTATGATGTCAAACCAACGTTAGGTTATGTCAAATCAACATTGGTTTATGATGTTAGACCAACGTTATTTTATGATGTTAGACCAACGTTATTTTATGATGTTAGACCAATGTTAGTTTATGATGTCAGACCAACGTTAGGTTTTTATGTCAGACCAACGTTGGGTTATGACGTCAATCAAACTTTCATATCCAACCAAAGAACAATGGTCATCCAGATGTCAGACCAACGTTAGTTTATGATGTCAAACCAACGTTAGCTTTTTATGTCAGACCAACGTTGGGTTATGACGTCAATCAAACGTTCATATCCAACCAAACAATGGTCATCCAACGTTAGTTTATGATGTCAGACCAACGTTGGGTTATGACGTCAATCAAACTTTCATATCCAACCAAAGAACAATGGTCATCCAGATGTCAGACCAACGTTAGTTTATGATGTCAGACCAACGTTAGGTTTTTATTTCAGACCAACGTTAGGTTATGACGTCAATCAAACGTTCATATCCAACCAAAAAACGATAGTCATCCAACGTTGGTTTATGATGTCAGACCAACGTTAGGTTTTTATGTCAGACCAACGTTGGGTTATGACGTCAATCAAACTTTCATATCCAACCAACCAACGATGGTCATCCAACGTTGGAGTACAACGTTATCCTAACGTCAAGTAGACGTCTTGTGCCAGCTGGGTATTGGCCTAAAATATTGCCTATACTTAAAAATACTTAAATTAATGAGTCCGTGTCGGTATTGAGCAATGTATTTTATAAGGTTTCATATGTGACCATACCATTACCTATATACGGCAAGATGTCCCAAAACAAACTGGTCAGGCTACCACTTGGCATCCCTCCCAGAACCCACCTCACCCCTGCCCATTTCCATAGGCTGCTGCTGGAATGGCCTACAAGATTCACTACACCTTAAGATACCCATGTACCTGTCTAAATACTTCCTTAATGTAAATGAAGTCCACAATCTCAACACCAACCCGCCCCCCGTTCGTCCGTCTCTACATCAGAACATGTAGAGACGTACAGAGAGACACTATTATAGTAACCAAAAACAGGACATCGTCATAAAAGATGGTAAAAGGGAAAAAACATCTAGGGCTCCATCTTGCGCCACTAGGGTGACCAGATGTCCCGATGTGTGCGTGATTGTCCCGCGTTTCAATGACTTTTCATGCGTCCCGCAAATTGAGACGTTGTCCCGCATTATGATAGTTTTCAAATGTGCGCTTTATCTGTGGGGGAGCAGCGGAGCTGCAGAGGCTGTCATGACAGGACCAGGGGGGGGGCGGGCCGTGACTGTGTGTGTGTGTAGGTAGGATTGGCTGTCGATCAAACAGCCGGGCAGAGAGGGGTACATCAAATCAATGTGGTGCGGACAGTTTAGTGAACACCCACCAAAACAAAACAACACACGAAACACAGTACCACGAGTTAGCGTCTTGGCTAAAACATGGAGGACAAAGGGGAAGAAAATGAAGTGCACTTAAAACAAGCACAGGGAAACTATTTATCCGTGGGTGAAGACGCCATGCAGTGCAATAAGGCATATTGAAAGAGTCTTCTGTGACATTTGTAATTGACAGCTGACAGCTCGATGGCGTACAGTACATGTTTGACGAGGTCAACACTGATCCAGACAGGACACTATGCTACCTAAAACAAAGGTCATGTGTGACCCATGGTGTGTACCATTTGTGATCACTGTACTCTTAGTAGTTACACTGTATATTCTTTAAGAACACATGCAATATAACTGACTGTTACTATATGACTATATACTAAACACACTGCTGCTGCAGTGCTGCTAAGAGATGCTATCCGTTATGTATACACTCAGAGATGGGCAAAATACATTGAAAATGTATTTTGATACAAAATACAAATACTGGGTCAAAAAATGTATCTAAATACAAAATACAAAAAAGTATTTCAAATACGTATTTCAAATACATGTATTTCAAATACATGTATTTCAAATACATGTATTTCAAATACATGTATTTCAAATACTGCCCATCTCTGATGGGCAAAATATATTGAAAATGTATTTTGATACAAAATACAAATACTGGGTCAAAAATGTATCTAAATACAAAATACATCTCATTTCTTCCATCCCAGCGAAATACAAATTACAAAATACAAAAAAGTATTTCAAATACGTATTTCAAATACATGTATTTCAAATACTGCCCATCTCTGCATACACTTACATGTGTGATATTATCTGCTGCTAAGTGTTGTCTCTCACTGGCACAACAGACTGTGATTCTATATTATGCTGCTGTTCATTTCTGCTGCAAATGTTTCTCTACTTGGAGATGAGGCATTTCTGTCTCCTTTTATTTACATTATTATTGTTTTACATTTAATGTTTGACATTGCACTTTGACATTGCAAGATGTATGCACTCTCTTTCCTACTCCGATCATGTTCTCAAATGGCCAAGTCTCACTTAATTAGCACTTAATATAGGCCTAATGTATTTTATAGTGATATGTGGTAAACACATGTGAGCAGTTCTTAAATTAAAAACCTGTGAAATAAATATTGTGTTATAAGTTCTTATACTGTAGATCCCATGTGGGCCTTCTTCTCTTCATATTACTGGTCAATTATATTATGAACAAATGTCACATTGTGAAAGAGTAATAATTATGTTGGGTATGGAGACGTGGGAAGATCTCTGTTACTGAACAAACAATATAACAATGATTACTAGAGCTATTTTAACAAAACATAGGCCTTACAACACCTTTAAAGGATAATAATAACAAGTTATGTGTGATAGACCTATTTCTGTAGTTCTGTTGAAACTCAGAGTCAAAGAGGTGTAAAATGGTCTCAGGTCATCCATAATGTGATCATTAACAGGTGATCTGTCCAATGCCAGACAACCAGTGACCATTAACATGTTAAAATATCTGCATTTGAATACATTGTCTATAGTGAATGAAGCATCAGCCATCATCATTTAGCCTGTTTACATTTTAACCTTGGGAAAGAATGTGGGGTTTGTTCATTATTTCATTCATTCCCTCAGAGCAACACAACCTGAAAAAAGACTTAAAGTTGTCCAGGTTTCCCAGGTTTAAACAAATACAGTTGTTGCTGTTAGTGTGTCTCTGTTGTTAATAACAATGTAATGATGGATATAGGATATGATTATTATAAGGATAATGACTTATCCTGATTTATCCTGACTTATCCTGGTCATGATTGAATAATGCCTTACACTATGGACACATGTTTCTGCACACAGGCCTACACATTACACAATGGAATTTCAGGCCTACTTGATTTGATAATGCGTGTTACTGGCTGAAATGGTCACAAACACACAGAACTAAAAACAGTTAGACCTATTTGTTTCCCAATACTCAAACTGCCTCCCATCCCCATGATTGCACAGTCTTTATACATAGTACACAAGCCTTCACATCTTGTCTTTTACAAGTATATACAGCCCCCTGTACTTTTATTATTGTATGTGTTAAGTTGTAATGTAAGTTCAATTAGTTTCAATTAGACTTTAGAAGACAGTGGTGTCTGTACAGGACTGGTCAAGGCTCCAAAACTGTGGAATGCACTTCCCATTGCAGTCAGAACTGCAGCATCACTCCCAATATTCCGCCGTAGCCTGAAAACCCACCTTTTCAGACTCCATCATGGCCCATAGCACTTACCCTAACCCCTTAGATAGCATTTCTGTTGAGAGCACTATAATTGTATTGTATATAGTCATAGCACGCCATAGTACATATGTATAGCATAGTAGTAAATATGTATAGTTTATATGTATAGTTTAATTATATAGATATTCCACTGTTACTTTCTTAGCTTACGCATGTTTCATGATAAATGCTTTTATGTGATGTATTCCCATGCTTTTGTTCTTGCTTAAATGTAAGTCGCTCTGGATTAAGAGCGTCTGCTAAATGCCTAAATTGTAATTTTACAATTTTTTTCAATGCTAAAATAAATCAAAACAAACACATGACTATATCAAAATACATCCTTATGGCATGCTGTATATCCATATAATAATATATCGTCAAATCCTCAAAGTTTCATAGCAAATTGCGCTCTATTGTTCTAATTTAATTGCGTATCTATATTTACAGTGAAATCCCATTGTGTAATGTGTAGGCCATGTGTCCATAGTGTAAGGCATTATTAATTCATGATCAGGATAAGTCATCATCCGTATAATAATTATATCCTATATCCATCATTACATTGTTTTTAACAACAGAGACACAATAACAGCAACAACTGTATTTGTGTAAACCTGGACAACTTTTTACACAACAAGTTTTTAAGTCATTGTTCAGGTTGTGTTGCTCTGAGGGAATGAGGGGCACTGAATTAGTTTCATAGGGTTGTGATGACTGCACTTTTATTCAATGTTTTTTTCAAATGCTAAATAATGAACAAACCCCACATTTCTTCCCACCAGTTAAAATGTAAACAGGCTAAATGATGATGGCTGATGCTTCATTCACTATAGACAATGCATTCAAATGCAGAGATTAAACCTGCAAATGGTCACTGGTTGTCTGTCATTGGACAGATCACCTGTTAATGATCACATTATGGATGAACTGAGACCATTTTACACCTCTTTGACTCTGAGTTTGAACAGAACTACAGAAATAGGTCTATCACACAGAACTTATTATTATTATCCTTTGTGAAATGTTAAAGGTGCGGTAACTTGTAACATGGGATATGTTTTGTTAAAATAGCTCTAGTAATCATTGTTATATTGTTTGTTCAGTAACAGAGATCTTCCCACTTCTCCATACCCATTTCACCAACATAATTATTACTCTTTCATAATGTGAAATTTGTTCATAATATAATTGACCAGTAATATGAAGAGAAGAATGCCCATGTGCTCTACAATTTAATAATTTATGACACAATATTTCGTTCACAGGTTTTAATTTAAAAAAGAATGCTCACATGTGCTTACCACATATATCACTATAAAATACATTAGGCCTATATACAAAAACATATGCTAATTTCTCTCTCTCAGTTGAAATGGTAACCAGAGAACTGGCCATTTGAGAACATGATGAGTAGGAAAGAGAGAGAATACATCTTGTGGTGTCAAAGTGCAATGTCAAATATAAAATCAAATAAGGAAAAAAGACAGAAATGCCTCAAGTAGAAAATCAAAAAATGAATTAAAAGTAATACAAATCACTCACCCGCAAACATTATGACAATCAGTCACCAGAATACGGGTGTTTTCAATTAATCTGAAAGGAGATGTAGTTCGCACACCGGCCTTGAGCTAATTACTAAAAGCTTTTCCTCACATTACACAATTATTTGGGTTTCTCTACAGTATGAATTCTCTGGTGTCTTTTAAGGTGTGGCATTTGAGAGAAGTGTTGTCCACACAGATCACAACCATATGGTTTCTCTCCAGTGTGAATTATCTGGTGTTTTTTAAGGTTGGACAACTGAGAGAAGTGTTTCCCACAATGATCACATCCATAGGGTTTCTCTCCAGTGTGAATTCTCTGGTGTTTTTTAAGGTCGGACAACTGAGAGAAATGTTGTCCACAATGATCACATCCATAGGGTTTCGCTCCAGTGTGAATTCTCTGGTGTATTTTCAGGGTGGACTTGTCTGAGAAGTGTTGTCCACACTGATCACATCCATAGGGTTTCTCTCCAGTGTGAATTCTTTGGTGTTTTTTCAGGGTGGACTTGTCAGAGAAGTGTTGTCCACACTGATCACATCCATATGGCTTCTCTCCAGTATGAATTATCTGATGTCTCTTCAGGTTGGACTTGTCAGAGAAGCGCTGCCCACACTGATCACATCCATAGGGTTTATCTCCAGTATGAATTCTCTGATGTTTTTTAAGGTCGGACAACTGAGAGAAGTGTTGTCCACAATCATCACATCCATAGGGTTTCTCTCCAGTGTGAATTTTCTGGTGGCTTTTAAGGTTTGCCATTTGAGAGAAATGTTGTCCACACTGATCACATCCATAGGGTTTCTCTCCAGTGTGAATTATCTGGTGGCTTTTAAGGTGTGCCATTTGAGAGAAGTGTTGTCCACACTGATCACATCCATAGGGTTTCTCTCCAGTGTGAATTCGCTGGTGACTTTTCAGGTTGGCCAATTGAGAGAAGTGTTGTCCACACTGATCACATCCATATGTTTTCTCTCCAGTGTGAATTCTCTGGTGTCTTTTAAGGTGTGCCATTTGAGAGAAGTGTTGTCCACACTGATCACATCCATAGGGTTTCTCTCCAGTGTGAATTATCTGGTGGGTTTTCAGGGTGGCCAAATGAGAGAAGCGTTTACCACACTGATCACATCCATAGGGTTTCTCTCCAGTGTGAATTCTCTGGTGGCTTTTAAGGTTTGACATTGTAGAGAAGTGTTGTCCACACTGATCACATCCATAGTGTTTCTCTCCAGTGTGAATTCGCTGGTGTCTTTTAAGTCTAGACATTGTAGGAAAGCGTTTACCACACTGATCACAGCAGTGTTGTTTTTGCTTAGCCAAGCTTCTTTGTTCATTCACCTCTGGTAGAACAGGAAAACCAGACTGATGATGCAACACTGAATTGGAGACAAAGACAAATGAAACATTGCTTAATTGTACTTCATGGACTTAAAATCGCAGAAACTAATGTGAAGTTAATGTACACAATTATACATTAGCAGCCATTTATTATCCGATTCGACAATCTGTTGTGCATTTTAGAAAAAGAGACAAACAACTGTATTTTAAGTCAATGCTAATATTAAAACAAAACAAATAAACATGGCTTTTTATGACATGCTGTATATCTATAGACACAGTAAGTAACTTACAGAGTTCTTGGTGATCATTGGGTCCTCCCTGTTGTTAAGCTACCATCGCTACAGCAGTTTGTGAGATTTCATTGTCCTAAATGGCTGTTATATCAACAAGCATAGCACGTCTGTAAATGTGTCTGTGAGTCTGTGAATCTGTTTGCCTGTGTGTCTGGGGCAAACGGGGGGGGGGGGGGGCTGCGCATCAGCACACCAAAGCCTAACCCACGGGGAAGACCATTGGCTGGCCTAAGTAGCCTACCTGCTACGCTGCTATAATATTATATCAACATAATGTCATATCGTTGACCTAAATGGCTTTATATCAACAAGGATAGTAGAATTCAAATAGGGTTAGGCTGTCTTTTGTCTTTTTTTCAGAAATTACTTTGGACACGTGGAAAACGTTGATTAAACATGCAGCACTCAGGTAAAGCTGGGTTACATTTTGTTAACCCATTCTGACCGGGCATCCCATATGATGAATTCCTGTTCTGTACTTTAGCTACATAGAAATGTCTATTTGTATGTCTCTAACTGGACCCTGTTGTAAACAAGTGTAATGCTTAATTGGGTCGTCCACTCACAGTTGACAGTCTTTGTATTGAGTTTGTGCTTAAAATGTACTGTAAATTCTACAAACTGTTAATAAATATTTCAATCAATAAAAAAAAAAACATTTTGGTGTCAGCATCATGTTATGCTTTAGCTATTGAAAAATAGCAGATCTACAAGCTCATACGATACGAGCTTGTAGGTCTGCTATTTTTGAAAAATCGAAGACACTTTTAGAATCTGATCTCAGGTCAGAATGGGTTAAAATAATAACCCCGTACCATGTGGTGTTTCATTAGCTCAAGCGTGACACAATAGGCTACAGCTTGTTGTTGTTCTGCTGCTGCTGCTCTGAACACACGTGAACTGTAATTATACAAAGGATTCGACAGTGACGTCACTGTTATGCAACACAGAAGTAACACAGACTCGAAGCAGTTTAAAAACCACAGTCAGTGACGCGTGGATGACGAATCCTTGGTCTTTTCATTCAACCGGACAGAGTCAACTTTGGAAAAAGGTCCTGGTGACGCTCGGGAAAACTTGGGATGTGGGATTCCCTTCTCGCGTACCAGCGGGACATGTACCGGCGGATGGGAACCTCTGGTGTAAACCATTGGGAATATCTTATCTACAAGCTCACTGGAGCCAGGGGGAGCACCCCACACCCATCACTCCTGACCCCCATACCCCTCCACCCCCTGAGCCAGGGGGAGCACCCCACACCCATCACTCCTGCCCCCCATACCCCTCCACCCCCTGAGCCAGGGGGAGCACCCCACACCCATCACTCCTGACCCCCAAAATAAGACATTGTGGCAGCCCCACAGCACAGAACATATTAAAGAAAGGAAGAGAACATGAAACTTACTGAGGTGTGGCTGGTCTTCAGCTTCCTGTTTAATAGAAACGTCTTCAGCTTCCTGTTTAATAGAAACGTATTCATCTTCCTGTTTAATAGAAACGTCTTCAGCTTCCTGTTTTATAGAAACGTCTTCAGCTTCCCGTTTAATAGAAACGTCTTCAGCTTCCCGTTTAATAGAAACGTCTTCATCTTCCTGTTTAATAGAAACGTCTTCAGCTTCCTGTTTAATAGAAACGTCTTCAGCTTCCTGTTTAATAGAAACGTCTCCAGCTTCCTGTTTGACAGAAACGTCTTCAGCTTCCTGTTTAATAGAAACGTCTCCAGCTTCCTGTTTAATAGAAACGTCCCTGGCTGAGTCTGGAGAGTTCATCTTCACCTGGGAGTGATGCATCATGGGTATTGTAGTTCTTATGAGTCTGCAGAGTTCGTCTTCACCTGCAGTCTGGACTCCGGTCTGAAATCAAGTGAATAAGGAAGGACTTTAATAACTGGAGACCTATAGTCCGGCAGCCAGGGGTGTGGAGTTGGAAATGTGTTTTTATTGGCCTAAAATATTGCCTATACTTAAAAATACTTAAATTAATGAGTCCACTTGTTGACCGGGTGTCGGTATTGAGCAATGTATTTTATAAGGTTTCATATGTGACCATACCATTACCTATATACGGCAAGATGTCCCAAAACAAACTGGTCAGGCTACCACTTGGCATCCCTCCCAGAACCCACCTCACCCCTGCCCATTTCCATAGGCTGCTGCTGGAATGGCCTACAAGATTCACTACACCTTAAGATACCCATGTACCTGTCTAAATACTTCCTTAATGTAAATGAAGTCCACAATCTCAACACCAACCCGCCCCCCGTTCGTCCGTCTCTACATCAGAACATGTAGAGACGTACAGAGAGACACTATTATAGTAACCAAAAACAGGACATCGTCATAAAAGATGGTAAAAGGGAAAAAACATCTAGGGCTCCATCTTGCGCCACTAGGGTGACCAGATGTCCCGATGTGTGCGTGATTGTCCCGCGTTTCAATGACTTTTCATGCGTCCCGCAAATTGAGACGTTGTCCCGCATTATGATAGTTTTCAAATGTGCGCTTTATCTGTGGGGGAGCAGCGGAGCTGCAGAGGCTGTCATGACAGGACCAGGGGGGGGGCGGGCCGTGACTGTGTGTGTGTGTAGGTAGGATTGGCTGTCGATCAAACAGCCGGGCAGAGAGGGGTACATCAAATCAATGTGGTGCGGACAGTTTAGTGAACACCCACCAAAACAAAACAACACACGAAACACAGTACCACGAGTTAGCGTCTTGGCTAAAACATGGAGGACAAAGGGGAAGAAAATGAAGTGCACTTAAAACAAGCACAGGGAAACTATTTATCCGTGGGTGAAGACGCCATGCAGTGCAATAAGGCATATTGAAAGAGTCTTCTGTGACATTTGTAATTGACAGCTGACAGCTCGATGGCGCCGTACTATGGCGACACGCTCAGAGCAGCTCTCGTCTTATTGTTTGTCTTCATGTTTTATGTCTCTGTCTCTTCGTGCATTGTTGTTTATGACCGTAAGACACTACTGGACATAAGATTGGATGTTCCCAGCGATTGGAAGCCGCGGTATTTACCGAGAGAACTTTACAACAACAACAACAACGCGGATACCCCGCCACGGAGCAGCAACAAACACAGACGGGGAAAGAGAGGTGGCGTCCTAGCGAGGTTACGAGGACGACCTATACCAGACCCCCGATCCCCAATATGCTGCTCGCTAACGTTCAGTCTCTCGATGAGAACAAGCTGGATGACCTCCACAGCCGCTTACGTTCACAGCGGGATATAAAGAACTGCTGTGTGTTTTGCTTCACAGAGTCGTGGTTGAGCTCAAACACACCCGACAGGGCGATACAACCGGAGGGGTTCTCTGTGTTCCGCACTGACCGTTCTAGGACGGTCACGGGCAAGTCGAAGGGAGGTGGTGTTTGTTTCCTCATAAATTACACTTGGTGCACAGACGTGGTTATTGCCTCACAGTACTGCTCGCCAGTACTAGAACATCTCACACTAAGGTGCAGGCCATTCTATCTCCCCAGGGAGTTCCCCTGTGTATTGCTAACGGCTGTTTACATCCCGCCAGAAGTCAAGGCAGCCGAGGCGTTGGATGAGCTGTATGGCGTTATTAGCAAACAGGAGACTATACACCCGGAGGCCGTATCAATTGTGGCGGGGGACTTTAACCACTGTAACATGAAAACTGTGTTACCAAAATACTACCAACATGTCAAATGCCCAACCAGAGGCTGCTTATAGAGCGCTACCGCGCCCTCACTTTGGGAAATCCGACCACCTGGCCGTGCTTCTACTCCCTGCCTTTAAGCAGAAGGTGAAGTGTGAGCAGCCCACAGTGAGATCGGTACAGAGCTGGTCCACAGATCACGTTACCAAACTCCAGGGCTGTCTTGATGCGACAGATTGGACCATTTTCAAGGACTCTGCCACGAGTCTGGATGAATATGCGGATTCTGTCGCCGACTACGTCAAGTTCTGTGTGGATATCTGCATTCCAGTACGTTCAGTTCGCTCCTATCCGAACCAGAAGCCATGGATTAACAGTGACATTCGCATCAAACTGAGGGAGCGCACCGTCGCTTTCAAATCCGGGGATGTCGAACTCTACAAGCGATCCAGATATGAACTGAGAAAGGCTATCAAAGCCGCAAAGAGACAGTACAGAGTCAAATTAGAACTCGACTACAGCGGCTGTGACTCGCGGCGAATGTGGAGCGGACTGCAGGCGGTTACGGGCTACAAACCCAAGTCAGGTAATATCACTGACACCTCCGCGTCTTTACCAGACGAGCTGAACAACTTTTTTGCCCGCTTCGAGGCTCACAACTCAGACCCAGCCACTGTGCAGAGCGCACCTGAGGCGGTGGACCTGCAGGTGACGCAGAGGTCTGTGAGTAAAGCGTTCCAAAAAGTTAATGCTCATAAAGCTGCAGGGCCAGACGGGATAGCCTCTCGTGTCCTTAAGACATGCTATAACCAGCTGTCATGGGTTTACACAGACATATTTAACCTGTCCCTGTCATTGTGTGTGGTGCCATTGTGTTTTAAAAAAACAATAATTGTACCCATTGCCAAGAAAAAACCTGTTACCTGTCTCAATGATTATCGACCTGTTGCTTTGACATCTGTTCTCATGAAATGCCTGGAGAAAATGGTTATCTCTTATATCAAGAGCATAATTCCTGCTAGTATTGATCCTTTACAGTTTGCTTACTGTGCAAATAGATCTGTGGATGATGCAATCTCTCTTGCTTTACACACTGCCCTGGTACATCTAGATAAGAAAAGCTCTTATGTCAGACTACTATTCATAGACTATAGTTCCGCATTTAACACTATTGTACCATCTAAATTAGTGTTGAAACTCAGTGGACTTGGTGTGGGCAGCTCCATCTGTAACTGGCTATTTGATTTTCTGACGGGTAGGCCCCAGTGTGTTCGCATAGGAGAGAGAAGCTCATCCACAATTCTCACCAGAACCGGTGCGCCCCAAGGCTGCTGCCTCAGTCCTCTGCTGTACAGCTTGTTTACGTTTGATTGTGTCGCCAGATACGAGAATAACATCATAATTAAATTTGCGGATGATACCACAGTGATCGGACTAATAACCGACGGTGATGAGAGGGCCTATAGGAGGGAGATAGAGGATCTAACTCTATGGTGCGATAACAATAACCTCTCACTTAACACCAATAAGACCAAAGAAATCATTGTAGACTTTAGGAAGTCCAAAGGCATCCACACCCCCATTTCCATCAAAGGGTCATCTGTCGACATAGTTGATAACTTTAAATTCCTGGGCATACATATAACAGACACATTCACATGGCGCCTTAAAAAATTTGGCTTAAGTACAAAAGGACTAGTGAACTTTTATCGCTGTATAATTGAAAGTGTCTTAACTGGCTGTATCACAGTGTGGTACGCTAACACGACCGCTCAGGACTGCAACAGGTTGCAGAGGACCATTAAAACAGCAGCTAAAATCATCGGCACTACAGAATTACCCAGTCTCCATAACATCTACACCACTCGCTGTATGAAAAAAGCCCATAACATCATGGAAGATACCAGCCACCCCGCAAATACCCTGTTCAAACTACTCCCCTCCAAAAAACGCTACCAGAGCATCAAATCTCGTACCACCCGTCTCAGTAACAGTTTTTACCCCCAGGCAGTCAGGCTGCTGAACAGCTGACCTTGAACTGTATTGCACTTCACTTCACTTGCACTTTCTTTTACTGTTTTTTGTCTTTTCTTGCACTATAGATGTTTGTTTATGTCCTGTGTATGTAAGACGGAGAGTGCTCTGAGCAAAATAAATTTCATTGTATGTATACTCTGTATCTATACAAATGACAAATAAACCTGAACCTGAACCTGAACCTAATTAGAGTGGTTTCTCAGTGACACACGGAGGAGGTGAATAACGTGTTGATCAAATGGAGGCTTCACGGAGCATGGACACGTCTGTTCTAAAAACCCAAACAAGAAGAGAAGGTAACAGCAGCTGAAATACCTAGTGTTTACCACACAGTACAACTGAGAGACGTTCAGACTTGGAATGGACAACAGAAACACCTAAAAGGTGTATATCCTGGCTGTGCTGCTATGGTGGAGAAGTGTGTTTACAGTTTAATTTATTATGAGTTGGCTCCAATGCTGACCATTTGGTTTCATTTATTTTATCTTTTATTTATTTTACCTGTATAATTTCAAAATAATGTGCAGTAGTTGGCTTTGTTAGGAGGATACTTTGATAAAGTAAATATTTATTTATTGGTTCCTTATTGGTTGTAATTCATGCCTTCACAATCAAATCAAAGCCCCTTGGTTCGTTGGTCCAGTTGTATTGGTTGGTTGGTTGGTTGGTGAATTGTCCAGTTGTATTGGTTGGTTGGTTGGTGAATTGTCCAGTTGTATTGGTTGGTTGGTTGGTGAATTGTCCAGTTGTATTGGTTGGTTGGTTGGTTGGTCTATTGTCCTGTTTGTCCAATAATAGTTCATTTAAATGCATTTCTGTTAAGTTTATTTTATTTGCATAGTAGTTCTATTATAGTTATTATCATCATAGTCCTATTATGTGCTGCTGAATCAACCAGATGACAAAGCATAGATATGCTATGTGAGGGGCAGAATAGAAATGTCTAATTGAGGAATAGAAATGTTATTATTTTTGTTTTCGTATACACATTATTCACGCGAACGACACAACCCTGCATGTGTCCCACATTGTCCCACACAAACACACTCTTTGTGCCACATCTGGTTAGTTGGGATCTGGTCACCCTATGCGACACCCTTAACCCTTATCCCTAAACGTATTTGCCATTTTTTACTATTTTGAAAAACATTTTAAAATAATTCAACTAGCCGATCTACATCTACACGTTGTGAGCTTGTAGATCAGCTATTTGAACGATTTTAAAAGGTTTTTAATAAATATTAAAGAATAGCAAATTAGTTTAGGGATAAGGGGTGGCGCCAGATATAGCCCATAGTGAGGGGAAAGGGGGCCAGTTTTGAATTGCAGCAGTGCGTAGGTGCTCTTAAAACAAGTTACAATATTATTACTGCTGCTAGTGTCGTGTACTTTCTTCCAGGAGTCTGTAGATTATCACCTTATTTTCCTAATGTATCAAGAACGAGAAATGAGCTCCGTTTTCCCAGGCAAAGTCCTTCTTTATTCAATCAAGGCATCTCCCATAGTTACATCAAGTTACAAGCATTAAAGTCATCCCTCCATCGACCAGGGCAAGACCTAGTCCTTCATGGCCTCCTCCGTTTCCCAACCAACCAACCTCTCTCCCAACTCCCCTTAACCAGTCTCCCAAACCATCACTTTATACCTCTCTCTCAATGCAGTGGGTTGTCCCCTTTTGTCCCTGTGTGTGTGTGTGTGTGTGTGTGTGTGTGTGTGTGTGTGTGTGTGTGTGTGTGTGTGTGTGTGTGTGTGTGTGTGTGTGTGTCAGGGGAAACAGCTAATCAAAGACGCCCAACTGTGACAGTCCCTGTAGTACTCATAAAATGCATGCATGGAGACAAACTGTAGCCTCCTGCCCTAAAGAATAGCTCTGTCACCTATCAGCTAAAACAGGAAGGCCTATAGATAATATCAGATGAAAGATCACTCCCAAAGAATTATCTTGAGGAGTCAAAGAGTGAAGCCCACAAGGCTTCCTGCCTGTAGGACAATTGATATGCAAATAGTTAAAACACGGTGCTGGGATGAAGGGAGAAATATGATATATGCTATATGATTCAAAGTACACCACACTAGTATTATTGCTTGTTCAGGATAATTTAATAACTAACAAGCAGATATGAGAGAAATACTCGTCGTGTTGTTCCATGTGTAACCCCTAGAGGGTAGTAGAGTCCTAAGTGAGACGTATATTTAAGGATATTCTGAACAGGCAGATGGCAGGACGTCAGTTGTGGGTCTCACAAACGCCGTGACATTCATGCGTTGTGAGAGGTATGCTCGGCTGCAGACTTGTCATTTGGTAAGCCTATATGCTCATTTTGTAAGCCTATATGCTCATTTGGTAAGCCTATATGCTCATTTTGTAAGCCTATATGCTCATTCTGTAAGCCTATATGCTCGTTAAATATGTTTTGTATGATCTATTCTAAAAATTAGAGTATTGTCATTGTCAGGTCTACACCACATCCACACTTCTGCAGTGCGCTGTAGTGTAGCCTTGGATGTTCACTGACAAATGTTTGGGGTGTGGCTTCCCCATTCTGTGTAGGACATTAACGTGAGGAATGTGAGTAGCCTACTGCCGTATGTGTGATTGTGCAGGGCAGAACGATGGAATGACACGTTGGATGTTTCTTGCATTGATGGAATCATGTGCGGCGTTCTGTTGAATTGTCTAACAACCTGTATGTGTATCATTGTAACAGCTACAGGTGGAGATGTTGGCCTGTATGACTATGACACCAGTGAAAGACAGTTCATGTGTTTAGACTTACGAGACCTGGTAAGGCGATATTTTTGTTGGGTTGCCTATAGCCCTGGAACATGACTGCCATGATGATTATCATGACAGTCATGCAGTAACTTTGCCCTGTTTTTTGCGCTCGCTGCATTTACAAGATTTCCGTATATATAAACATTCAGATTTCAAATATAAAGTACTCACAAAGTGTCCCACGGGTGTTAGTTAGTAGCAGCGCCAGCGATTAGAATTGCTGCGTCCCGCGTTGTTTAATAAAAAGCATTTTTGTCCGAGCTCCCCGGCTACTTTTTTCAAACAGGGTTAGTTTGGGGAAATCCACAGTTGCGCACCGGGAGCGCACTCGCCTATTAGTCTGTATTGGCAGGGCGGTCAGTGTACCTATATCGAACACACCGACCGATAGGGGCGCGTAGTTGAAAGCCAATGGCAAAATAACACCTCGGATAAAAATGCTTTTTATTAAACAACGCGGGATGCAGAAATTCTAATCGCTGGAGCTGCAACTAACTAACTAACACCCGTGGGACACTTTGTGAGTACTTTATATTTGAAATCTGAATGTTTATATATACGGAAATCTTGTAAATGCAGCGAGCGCAAAAAACAGGGTGAAGTTTCTTCATGACTCTCGTATGAATACGAGTCATGAACCATGGCTAGGTTGCCTAGTAGCCTATTATGATTTCTGTTCTGTATTATTGTAATTATTATTATATATTATGCTGCATTAAATGGTGACTGTTGGGCATTATATGGGATATATTGTAATCGGTAGAGTTCAGCTGTTTGGTAATTGCATAATGGATGAAGCTATTATTCTGTACACATCAATGACTCTGTTTGTCCTTCATAGGTTCAAGTTGAGACGGCCCTGTAAAGGACTGTTGTCCCTTTTCCTTGCTATTGCAGTTTTTATGTGTTTTGTGAAACAACCATTCTTCCCCATTTTTAATATTCTCAGCCAATACTTTTAACCATTTTTATATAAAAAAAACCTTTTGTACAATTTTTCATAAATAAAACTATTGTTATACTTGTACCATACTTCTGTATCCTGTCAAATCTATGTATTTAGCGGGGATTTCACATGTTAAAAGAGAAGTCAATCATATAAAAGATAAATGTAGTAAAAACAAGGTGAATCAGTTCATCTTACCTGCTGTGTTTCAGGGTTGAGCTGCTTAACGACCACACTGTTTTCAAACCTTTTAGTATTATTAACTAGAAAAAAAAATTCAAGAAATTTTACTGGGTGCCTGAAGCTCGCCAAGTCTGTGCAGCATTTGAGCCACGGACCAGCATTTGATGACATTTAGCCTCTCAGAAGGGTCCATTTGGTTACATGTGAGCCAGGTCTCCCCATTGACTTTCAATGAGGTATTTTGTCTTAGTTCATTGCGCATTACGTTGCCACCAACATTCTAATGCTAACATGCTAACATGCTAATACTAACATGCTAACATGCTAGCATGCTAACATTTTAATGCTAACATGCTAATGCTAACATGATATCATGCTAAAATGCTAACATGCTGATGCTAACATGCTAATGCTATCATGCTAACATGCTAATGCTAACATGCTAATGCTATCATGCAAACATGCTAATGCTAACATGCTAATGCTATCATGCTAACATGCTCATGCTATCATGCTAACATTCAAATGCTAACATGCTAATGCTAACATGCTAACATGCTAATGCTAACATGCTAACATGCTAATGCTAGCATGCTAATGCTATCATGCTAATATACTAACATACTAATGTTAACATGCTAATGCTAACATGCTAACATGCTAATGCTAACATGCTAATGCTATCATGCTAACATGCTAATGCTAACATGCTAATGCTATCATGCTAACATGCTAATGCTAACATGCTAATGCTATCATGCTAACATGCTAATGCTAACATGCTAATGATATCATGCTAACATGTTAATGCTAACATGCTATCATGCTAACATGCTAATGCTAACATGCTAATGTTAACATGCTAACATGTTAATGCTAACATGCTAACATGCTAATGCTATCATGCTAACATGCTAATGCTAACATGCTAATGCTATCATGCTAATATGCTAACATGCTAATGCTAACATGCTAATGATATAATGCTAACATGCTAATGCTAACATGCTAATGATAACATGCCAATGATAACATGCTAATGCTATAATGCTAACATGCTAACATGCTAATGATAACATGCTAATGCTATAATGCTAACATGCTAATGCTATCATGCTAACATGCTAATGCTAACATGTTAATGCTATCATGCTAACATGCTAATGCTAACATGCTAATATGCTAACATGCTAATGCTAACATGCTAATGATATAATGCTAAAATGCTAATGCTAACATGCTAACATGCTGCTAACATGCTAATGCTAACATGCTAATGCTAACATGCTAATGCTAACATGCTAAGATGTCTGAGCTGTAAGGGTCCATTTGGTTTCGTTCAGGGGGGCGGCCCGGTTCTGGCGAGCCGCCCTGCTTCTGAAACGGTCGAGAAATGACAGTTACGTGTTTCCCCGATTTTCTCCATTGACTTTCAATGTGTGTGTGTGCGTGCACATGTGTGCATGTGCGTTCGTGTGTGCGCGAGTGGTGGTCAACTTGGTCTAAGTGCATGGAGCAAGTTTCAAGACTGTAGCATGTTGCAAACACAAGTTATAGCTGTGTAAAGGCCAGCCAATAGGAATACAGAGGGACGGGGCTTAAGCAATTAAGCCATTACAGCTTGTTCCTCTTGATGGTCTACGTCCATGTACCAAAGTTTGAGGCTGTAGCATGTTGTAAGCAATATTTGGAGCTGTGTAAAGGCCAGCCAATAGGAAGACAGGGTTTGTGTGTGTGCGTGCGCGTGCGTGTGTGTGTGTGCGCTCAGGGGGGCAACCCGGTTCTGGTGAGCCACCCCGCGTCTGAAACGGTTGAGAAATGACAGAGTTACGTGTTTCCCCAATTGTCTCCATTGACTTTCAATGTGTGTGTGTGTGCGTGCACATGTGTGCATGTGCGTGCGTGTGCGTTCGTGTGTGAGAGGTGGTCAACTTCACCTTGAATCATTAACAATGTATCATTTTCAGCTGGGATACGCTATGCAAATGCACCCACTATTGAAAGTAAAAAACACACTGACTCAATGAGAGAATTTGTTCAGACATACGGTCCGAACAAATTGCTCTAGCGCAAAAAGTAAAAGTCGAATGTGATTTTTGTTTTAGCCGTGAGTGACCCGAGACATTAAGGTACACCGTGTGCGATCGTGGTATTGGTACGATAAAACACGTGGTCATAAGAGCGAGTTAAGAAATTGTGTTTGTGATGAAAAAATTGCTGACTCATTCAAGCAGTTAACATGAAGTTCTATGACACATTATGATGGTACACCTGTCGCTTTCAGGGCTGTAGTTCACGTACCGTATGAATCTGGGCTGTGGTTGTGACATTGGGTGAAAGAGGACGAGTGTGGCTACAAAATTACCAAAACCCATGCGTGTAAAGTTAATATTTTGGCCGTGAGGACGATTTGTTCGGAGAATTTCGCTACAGTTTTCACATTGGCTTCTCCCTCTGACCCGCTCTCTCTCTGGCCGTGCGACACTGAGAGTCGAGAGTTTTGCTCAGACCACACACACTTTGAACTGAGATAGCGGGCAAACCGTGCAACGCATTCGAATTCCGTCTGAACCACAACAAAGTCGATGGCCTCGTGTGCTGTTTGAGGTTTAAATCGTGTTTCTACGTAACAGTATGCCAGAGCAATGTGGCTCCAAAGTAACGTGTCGTTTTCAGTTTTTACCCGCGTTTCCCCATTGACTTTGCATGGGGCATTTTTCGCGTCGTTTATTGCGAATTACGTCGGCACGGTAACCCGAAACGGAAAGAAAAGCACAAGCACACCATTCCCGGCCGAGCCGCACGTTTCGATGTATATATTGTGGGGCTTTGGTAAACCGTGCGGCCGGCCGTAGACGTCAAAGTTTCGTGTCTTGATGATTACGATTAAGTATGTGTTGCGGATTTCAACCTGTGTTTCTGCCATTGCATGGCAGGCACCCAGAATAAAGTGTTTTCTAACGACACTGCTAACAGGCTAACAGCTAGCTGTGTGAGAACGCACATAGGACTAGTACTACTGCGCAAGGTCTGTGCGCATGCGCAGTAGCCCTGCTGCAGAGCCATATAAAGTGAGACAGAGTTACGACAGTACACGTCACGGGGCTTCAGTCCAATGGCGGCTCTTTGAAAAGGGACATCCGAGAGTTTACGGAATGCATTGGAGTCTATAGGCTCGCGCGTGAACATGAACCACGTGACCAGGCTGTTTTCTGCCTCCTCAATGTCGTAACTCTCTCTGTGGCTCTGCCCTGCTGGAGCCTGGAGCGTGCACGGTGCACGTACCATGAACGGTCACTAGGGGGAGCCATAGTACAGTGTAACACCGTGGGGAGCAGCTATGGGACAGCTATAGAGCTGGTTACTCTCCCATAGAGATTTACTAAAATATTGATATCAATTATTCTAAGATTGCATATTTAATTATATGATTGACTACATTTAATAAATGCTCTTTGTTTAGCGTTTTTCATTTTCATTTATTCGCATAATCAGATGTTTTATGTTCATGATTCACCAGGATCCTGGAAGGCTTGATTATAGGCTTAAAATAATAATAATAATAATAATAATAATAATAATAATAATAATAATTTCAGTGGATCCAGAAAACCACGCCCACTTCTATGTTCTATACTGTGATGTCATCAAAGTCTATCTTCACTAAATAATTTTAAATATAAACTTAAAACCATTTGATGAATCACATCTAACAATTAAATGTCAGTCTCTTCCACACACACTACACATTCAATTTACATTTCTACTATTTATAGGCCTACTGTGTATCCATTGTTGTTGTTTGATTTTTATGATTTATTTTGTTAAATTAGATTAACTTTATAAATCCCCACAAGGCTTTCTAAATCTCACCCGTACAATATGTTGTTGTTCCAAATGTGGCGTTTTAAAATGTGCGAATAAAAACATAAAACTATTCCTATCCATCATAGGAATTGTATTATAGCGAATACATTACACCAAGCTTCCCTTTATTCTAACTCCAGCTAATCCAGCTCTTTCCATTCCCTCCTTTCTTCTGTATACTTAAACTGCAGTACAGAAGTATACAGATTTCTTGATTAATTGAAAATGGAGGACCCTGATGTAAACAAGTCTTGGTTTACAACACTGATGATGTGTCCAAGTTCAAGATGTTTCATTAACTGAAGAACTCTGGGAGTTGTAGTGTTTTATGTTGTGATCAATAAGAGTCTTTGGTTTCTTGTACGTGTTTATTAACACTTATGAAGTCAGGGTTCATTCATTCATGCGACTCAGTGAACACCACAGTATCATAGGAATGCTGGTCTTCTCACGCATGCGCACATATCAACTCTACCTATAGTATGGTGGCTGACAGGTAACAAATGCGTATGAACAATGCATATGTCTACATCTCTCCTCTTTAGTTTCTATGCACATATAACAACTTGAAATAATGAATACCAAAGGTTAGTGTAACTGAAATCTGACCAAGGCACATTTGGTGAGGACAACAAACCCTGTCTGTCTTGTGAGTCAACATATAAACAGGTGAATTACAATATGTAGTGCAATACTTGTTTAAGCATCAATCAATTTTCTCTTTTTTTTTTATTTTTATTTATTTTTTTAACTGGAAAGAACAAGAACACCATAACAGTCAACAGTCCAGCAGCAGTCCCTACACTAATCAGTCCAGCGGAATGTCTCTGTGACAGTCCATTGACCATGCAGCGGTCACTGCATGTACTTACGGTTGGGCTTGCAGACACGTCCCGCTCGTGAGACGTACAGATCTTCCGCCGGCTGTGGGGGGGGGTGGCACAGGCCCTTGAACCACCCCGCCATCACCGATGACGCCTCGGGCCCTGGCTGGAGATGCAGGAGCTTCACTCTGTGACAACTCACCGGTCGGTGGAGTGACCGCGGCCTGGTCACTGTCGTCTATCCGAGATGCCGGTGGCGGTGGCGCTTCCAGGACGGGCAGGAGGTGTCTCCGGTTCCTCCTGTAGTCGTGTCCACCCGATTCGACGATGTAGGACCTTGGTTCCTTGCAGATCCGCTTCACTGTCGCCAGACGGTCATGACCACGCTGAGTCTGCATCCGCACGACTTGACCTTCTGCGAGAGGATGTAGAGGCTTGCTTGTCCTGTCGTACCACGACTGCTGATACTGTCGCTTCCTGGCGAGTTGCGCTTTGACAGCATCACCGCTCTTGACAGCGGGAGTCAGGAGTGTCTTGCTGATCGGGAGAGTGGTGCGTGTTTGTCTGGACATCAGTCTTTGAGCTGGTGAGCCAAGTGCGGCGTCACGTGGAATGTTCCGGACGTTGAGCAGGTTCAGGAAGACGTCTGTGCCGTCACGTTTTGACTTTTCCAACAGCTTCTTCGCGTTTTGGACGGCCCTCTCAGCCAGTCCATTAGCCTGAGGGAATTCTGGGCTGCTGGTGACGTGGACGAAGTCCCATGCAGAGGCAAAGTCTTTGAACCGCTGGCTTGTGTACTGGGCTCCGTTGTCTGAAAGAAGCAGGTGGGGGCAGCCATGAACTGAGAAATGTCTCTGTAACTTCGTTATCACAGTGGCGGAGGTCATGTCACGTAGCAGGTCTATCTCAAACCACCCTGAGTATGAATCTACCAGCACCATGTAGTGCTGGCCATTCCACTCAAACATGTCTGTTGCCACAGTCGACCATGGCAGGTCCGGGATGGGGTGGAGTTTGAGTGGTTCCTTCTGTTGATGGGGCTTTGTGCTGTTACAGACTGAGCATGATAAAGTCTCCCTCTCAATGTCCTTTGACATGGATGGCCAGAACACAATGTTTCTGGCCCTGCGTTTTGTCGCTTCAGCGCCGGGGTGACCTCTGTGCATTATTGTGATGTACTCACGTTGTAGGGTCTGCGGAACGACCGCCTTGGGTCCTTTCATGATGACACCGTCTTCAATTGTCAGCTCATCTCCAAACGTGAAGTACTGGCGCACGCCTGCTGGCAAGTTGACTTCACGCTTAGGCCATCCCTGTTGGATGATTTTGCAGAGCGCCTGCAGGTCTTTGTCTTTCGCTGTGTGATCTCTGAGCTCTTCAAGGCGTGAAGAGGAGATGTGTTGGACAGACATCACCTCAAAATTGGCCTCCTCATTGCTGTGCTGTGCTGTAGTTTTCATTGGAGCACGAGACAACGTGTCCGCCAGGTACATGTGCTTGCCTTTCTTGTAGGTCAGCTGGAAGGTGTACTTTTGCAGGCGTAGCATCATGCGCTGCAACCTTGCCGGGGCTGTGTGTAGAGGTTTAGACAAGATGGTGACTAACGGCTGGTGGTCAGTCTCAATTTGGATGTGCTTGCCATAGATGTAGTCATTGAACTTGGAACATGCAAATACAACGGCCAAAAGTTCTTTTTCAATTTGCGCGTAGCGCATCTCGGTCGGTGTCAAGGTGCGAGACGCATAGGCGACGGGGGCTCCATCCTGCAGACATGCCGCCCCGAGGCCATGCTGGGAAGCGTCGCAGGTGAGTGTTACCGGCTTGTGCACGTCGTAGTACCTCAGCGTTGGCGGACTGGCAAGAGATCGCTTGAGTGTGTCGAAAGCATTTTGGTGTTGTTCATACCAGCACCACTCGCAGTCCTTGTGCGTCAGCTGATGTAGGGGAGCCGAGACCTCACTTATGTTCGGAATGAAGCGGGCCATGTAGTTTATGACGCCGAGGAAACGTCTTAACGCTGCAACATCGTCCGGTGCTGGCATTTCTTCAATTGCTCTTGTTTTGGCCGGGTCAGGCTTGAGACCCTCTCTTGTGAATATGTGACCAACGTAGCCGATCTCACTCCGCTTGAATTTGCACTTCAGCGGGTTGAGTTTTAGGTTGACCTGGCGAGCTCGATCAAGGATTTTCTTCAGGTTCTCGTCATGTTCTTTTTCTCCATTACCTCCGACGATGATGTCATCGACGATCACTGCACATGGGTAGCCGGCAAAGATCTGCTCCATCGTGTGTTGGAACACCTCGCTGGCAGAGCTGATTCCAAATGGCATTCTCAGGAACCTGAATCTCCCAAATGGTGTGCTGAATGTTGTCAGCTTGGAAGACTCCCTGTGTAAGGGAATCTGCCAGAAGGAGCTCTTTGCGTCCAGTGTGGAGAACATTGTGGAGTGTGGCATTTGTGCAGCTACGTCCTCCACGGTGCGCATGGGATAATGCGGCCGCTTGAGTACTTTGTTCAAGTCCCGTGGGTCAATGCAAAGTCGTATCTCATCAGAGTTCTTCTTGTGGACCGCAACCATGGCTGAGACCCACTCACTCGGTTCCGAAACTGGAGCTATGACACCTAGGCTTGTCATCCTGTCCAATTCTGCTCTGACCCTTTCGCGCATAGCGACCGGTATGCGACGTGCCGGCCTGACGACAGGTTGTGCCTCAGGATCCAGTGTCATTTTGTAGGTGATCGGGAGCGTGCCCAGATCATCTGTGAAGAGGTCAGCATAGTCTTCGAACACCTGGTGTGAGATACGAGGCTCTTCCTCCAAACGAAGCTGATGTACATCCCTGCTGAAGGTGACTAGACCCATACGGAGGCTGTCCCGCAGGCCAAGCAGTGGCTGTACGTCTCGCTCCACTACCTGGAACCGTAGGTTGTATGGCTGACGTGCTGACTGGCAGGACAGATACACTGAGCCGGCTGAGGGGATTTCATCGCCTCCATATGCGACAAGCCTTGTCCTCCTCGAGGTGTCCAGTTTTTCTCTACGTCTTACTTGTGCCAGGATGTCACTTGAGAGCACGTTGCACTTTGCCCCAGTATCCACCTTGAGTTCCAAGGGCTTTCCATTGACATAGACAGTGCAGAAAATTTCCTCCTTTTCCTCATTTTCCCGTGCCCCCGCTGTGTCAACCACGTCAGTGGCTATGGAAACTCCATCGACATAGTATGACTCGTCACTGCTGCTTGAGCCTTGGGCAGTCTCAACCACATTAACCGCTTTCCCTTGTCTGTACCCGCGGGTGCTCTGGGTGCTCTGTGTTGATCTGCAACATTGCTTGAAGTGGTTCCATTTGCTGCATTTGTGGCATTGCTGGCCAAATGCAGGGCATTTTCTCCTGTCTGAGTCATGTTTATTTCCACAGTTGCGGCAGGGAAAATTGGGTTGCGAGCTCTCACTTTCAGTGTATGTCTTTTGTTTGAATGGGCGTGGCTGTGATTGCTTTGTCTTGAAACGTACCACGTCCACATTTGTTGTGTTTTGTCTTGGTGCGGCAAGGGTCTTTGTGTGTTGTTCTGTTAGCTCATGAATTTGACAAATTTCAATTGCTTTTGCCAGAGTTAGCTCACTGTTGCGCAATAGAATTTTTCTCACACTGTCATTATGTATGCCTGTGACAAGTCTGTCCTTAACCAGCTCGTCCTGTAGATTTCCAAATCTGCATGTCTTCACTTTAATTCTCAAGTCACTCACATAAGCTTCCACACTCTCACCTTGCTTCTGGTTCCTGGTAAAGAATATGTGTCTTTCCATGGTGATATTAGTCTGCGGATTGCAGAGCTCACGGAATTTTCTTTTCAAGCACTCAGGGTCTTCTCTTGTTTCGGCGGCTGTCACCTCGTTTGCGTCCGCCCCCTCCCCTTCGTAGACGGCGGGGGCATATACGAACGAGCGTTCACGTTCTATGGCTTCCGAGCCTGCGAGGTTTAGTAGGATGAAGGCTTGTGTACGTAAAGGTTTGTCTGAACATGCTGCCGCGACGAATATGTCGTATTCCTGCTCAAATACCCTCCAATTTTCCGCGACGTTGCCGTCAAACACTAGCGGGTCCGGTTTGCGGAATCCTTCTGCCATTCTGCTCCTAACGTTAGCACTCACAGTAGCGTAGTAAACCACGTGAAACTGTCCCGGTCCGTTCACTCGTCCGAGCGGTCTTCCGTCTTTGGATGCGACAGGTCCGATACTTCTGACACCATGTTTTATGTTGTGATCAATAAGAGTCTTTGGTTTCTTGTACGTGTTTATTAACACTTATGAAGTCAGGGTTCATTCATTCATGCGACTCAGTGAACACCACAGTATCATAGGAATGCTGGTCTTCTCACGCATGCGCACATATCAACTCTACCTATAGTATGGTGGCTGACAGGTAACAAATGCGTATGAACAATGCATATGTCTACAGTAGTACCAGTGACAACCAGGAACAGCCTGAAGAACTCTGGGAGTTGTAGTACCAGTGACAACCAGGAACAGCCTGAAGAACTCTGGGAGTTGTAGTACCAGTGACAACCAGGAACAGACTGAAGAACTCTGGGAGTTGTAGATTTGCACCACTTTTTTTTTTTTTATATATATATATATACATTTTTATCCCACGATTTTGTAACCCAGTTTTCTTTTTCACCCAGTGCCAAATATCTAATGTAATCCTGGGCGCTACCCTTCCTCTGCCAACCTGGGGGGGCAGCGGACTGACCTCATACCTCTATGCATGAGGAGTCCAAGCTGCTTCTTTTCACCTGACAGAGGGGAATTTCCCCGGCCGGACATAGCGCGTGGAAGGGACACGTTATTCCGACCAGTTCCTTTCCCCTCCATCAGGCGCCCCGGCTGGCCAGGGGGAGGTAGTTTTAGACACCAGGATTACGGCATGTTTTTGTGAGGGTATCTACCCTAGGGGACACGGGGAGAACATGCAAACTCCACACAGAAAGGCCCTATCGCCAACACCCGCCTCGGGTATGGGCACTGATGACGCGGAGGAGGGAACACGCCGCCAGTGCCCACAGCCTCCCCAGCGGGAATCGAACCCAGGACCTTCTAGCTGTGTGCCACCGTGCCCCTGGATTTGCACCACATTTAAAAAAAAATAGCAGATCTACAAGCTCGTAGCGTGGCACCGAGTGTCGCGCTACAAGCTTGTAGATCTGCTATTTTTTTTTTTAAATGTGGTGCAAATCTTTGAATATATATTCTTTCACAGCAAACTTTTTTAACTCAAATCTTTGCTCTTGGGGGGTCCCTGGAACAACATATTTTCAGATGGGGGTCTAAATGGGTTAAGAGCAATGTAAAGTGTGATGCATTCACAATAAAAGGACATTTTGAATACAATCACAACTATTGGTTTAGAATAAAAAAATAAGAATAATATCAAAAGCTAACTGAATACAGACCCACAAACCTCAGTAAAAAGAAACGTCTTGGGCTTTGACTTCAAACAAAGTGTTGTAACAATCGGCCTTTTGTTTAGAAAGGAAAACTATTAACTAAAGGAAAAAGACGGGATCGGCAGGTTTTTAGCTCAATGAAACTCACATATTTAATAACAAAATGAATCAATCAGGTAAGACAATACACTTGCTTCTGTCCCTATACCAAAATAATAAACATACAAACAAACCAACACTCAATTCCCCAATCCCCTTTCAACCCAACAAAGTCCCAACGTCAGTTGTAAACAACAAACAAAACAAGTTCGTCACGCGAGGCAGGCGCTCTGAATCACGAACGGTCCCGCGACCGTCCTCCTCTCAGTACGCTCGCACAGTATAGTTCCACAGATCCATATGAAGCGCACGTTAATCCATTGATATCCAACAGAACACGGATTTCTCTCACCCGCGATGCTCGTTGACCGGCAGTTCATGCATGGACCCAGCTCCGATGACGCAGTCTCCCCAGCGCCGCAACACGGCCGCTTACTCCGTGCTCGGCTGAGCTCGACAGTTTGTTTGTTTAGGCTGCAGGTTGCTAGTAGTTAGTTACGTTAACTTCAACACTAAACACAGACCCTGGCGCCTCTGAGATCTCCTCCTCACACCCGTTCACACTAGTACACAGGTCTCTCACTTCCTGCACCACCCCCTCTATTTGTCAAGTGGCGTGTGGCAGCAATCACTGTCACGCTAATCAGGCCCATTACCTCCCACATGAATTGGAAGTGCACGTATCACAGGGTTTCGCATGTATTCATATCACACGTATACAATCACACACATTGGAAAAAGCAGTTAATAATAATATAATGTGCATTTTGTCACAGTGTTGTAGATGTGACAGGAGTTGGGTTCGGTAGAGGTTCAGCCAGACTGTTGAACACTCAACATTGTTTTACTTACTTTATTTTTTAATTCAAGACATTTTTTTTCACGCACATTGTTAACAATACATTTTCAAAACTTCCAAAGTATTTTATCTAGGAATGGACAATATTTTATCAAATCGGTATGGGTCGATGTTGGCCTTAAAATGCAATATTGGTATTAGCCAATATTTTAAAATAAAAAAATACTACATCGAAGCTGTTTATATTCAGACATGGGCTAACATTTCAATAACTGTGAATCTGTGAAGTATTTGGAATAAAATTCACTGTTTTCCAAAATTTCAGTTTGTCACCTTCACATTAAATAGATCCCGTGATCTTTTGTGGCCAGATGTAATTTCCTGGGGTCTAGTAGCACTATAGAAAACAATAATTAAGAAATCGCTTTACAATTTGGTAAAACCAATACATTCACCAACTTGTTCGAATGTCCCCGCCCCCCTGCCAAAAATAGCTAAAATTGTTAAAATGAAAGAAAGCAGCAAATTAAAAAAAGATATAACACTCATCTTTTACTTTCTCTAATAACCTAAAATATGAACCTTAGTTGAAAAAAAAAAAAAAGTTGTCCTTTAAGGGTTTAACATGAGGAGAATAACTAAAGATCAGGAGAATGGAGGCCTCTATTGACAGGATTGATTGAATAGTTTATTAGACATGAATGTAAAACAGCAACAGAGTTCAGTCAAACACTGATTCCAACAACAATCACACTTCTGTAAAGTGAGGGGCGCTCTTATCACATCATACATCACATTCCATGCTCAGCCAATCAAATCATCAAAAAATGACATTCCGGCCAATCACTTTAAGCGTCTTCACTTTTCTGCCCTCACAATTTTATCCTCAATATGTACATCAGCCAATCAAATCATCGCTATGGGATGATGATCAGCCAATCAAATCATCGTGTTTGTGTTCACACAAAGACAAAGCCCAATAGGAGGAGCTAGCGCCCCTCAACAATAATTCAATATCATCAAAAACAACAAAAACAAAATATATCATTACAGGAAATAATAAAACACTAAATGTACAGAGTGGGAGAAAGTTAGGAGGGGGCGTGGTCACCTGTTTAAAGGAGAAGTGATCATTTCCTCTCCACTGGGCCTGCTGAAAGGTGGACTGTTTTAAAAAATGTAAGTGATCTGCATTTTTTGATGGAAGGGGTCAGGGAATTCCACGCCTGGGTGGCCGTGCTGTAGAAGGAGAATTTACCCATATTTGTTTTGAAATATAGGAGCAGTATAATAATCCATAATATTGTCCTTGTCTATCAACCTCCCTATGAACATACTTCTTCCCAGTGAGCTCATTTTTCATTCATTCAAGATATACATGTGAATTACATATAGGTTTACAAATAAAAAGCCAAGACAAATTTCAAAACGATCTAAAACATATAGTTACGTGGGGATCTGTATGCTCACCAAGGTTTTAAAACGACTTAACACTTACTAATTCACACCAGCATTTTCCCATTTAACTCTTATTTGGAAAAGCCACATTTCCAGACTACCGGTACTGAACATGAACTAGGAAGTCAAACGGGTGGGTGATTATGGCCACAGTGATTTTAATGCTGCAATCCTGTTATTGAGAGCACCAGCAGCAACCAGATGCTAACGTAAGTATAGCATTATGGCTTGATCGATCGAAAGCACTATAAAAGCGCAATTGATCTACTACGGCAACAGCGTTGAGGGTTTTATTAAATAATAAGCTTTAATTGATGTAGATCTTGGCCAATGGCGTTCTAAGTGTTAAGGGTACCAATGTCAGTTTCAATGTCGTTTGCAGGTTATTCCATGTATTAGGGCCACAGAAGCCAAAAGCATGTTCAGAGCTAACTTTTGGTACCTTGAATTTGGGGAAACTAAGATGAGATGTATTTAGGACAATCTCCAAGCATGGCTTTATACAATAACAGGTGCTAATGCAGTTTTCGTCTCTCTGTCAGGGAGGACCATCCAACCTTTTTATATAAGATACATTGGTGAGTATTATCATAGCTAATACCCGTAATAAATCTAATCGATGAGAGTCTAGGGGCTGTATTTTGCGTGTCTTAAGTACCAGGTCTTATTACCTAACTTGAGTAAACTAAAGACCTGGGGGCGTGATCAATGCCATTTGGCTATTCTGAGTGGTCAAAGAGCATTGATCACGCCTCCAGGTCTTTAGTTTACTCAAGTTAGGTAATAAGACCTGGTACTTAAGACACGCAAAATACAGCCCAACGGATTTAAGAGTGGATGCTGCTGCATGTCTATAGATTGTGTCTCCATAATCCAAGACAGACAGGAACACATAGTGGAAACTTATCTTTTTTTACCCCATGGTGTGAATGCAATGGTGTCTTAGCAAGTGACCTGAGTTATTTAAACTGAGGTCATCACACCGTTTAAAGGGGACATCTTTTTATTGTCCTGTGAAAACTGTGGAACTGTGGACACAAAGGTGGCTCTTCAGATGACTTGAACTGTTGAAACTCTTGTCACAATGTTTACATTGGAAAGGTTTTTCTCCAGTGTGGACACGAAGGTGTGTCTTCAGTTGAGATGACCAACTGAAACTCTTGTCACAATGTTTACATTGGAAAGGTTTCCTCCAGTGTGGACATACTGGTGTCTGTTCATGTCATCTGAACGACTGAAACTCTTGTCACAATGTTTACATTGGAAAGGTTTTTCTCCAGTGTGGACACGAAGGTGTGAATTCAGTTTACTTGAAATGGTGAAACTCTTGTCACAATGTTTACATTGGAAAGGTTTTTCTCCAGTATGGACACGAAGGTGTGTCTTTAGGCCACTTGAATTACTGAAACTCTTGTCACAATGTTTACATTGGAATGGTTTTTCTCCAGTATGGACACGAAGGTGTGACTTTAGATGACCTGAACGAATGAAACTCTTGTCACAATGTTTACATTGGAAAGGTTTTTCTCCAGTGTGGACATGCTGGTGTTGCTTTAGGTTACCTAAACTGCTGAAACTCTTGTCACAATGTTTACATTGGAAAGGTTTTTCTCCAGTGTGGAAACTCTGGTGTGTTTTAAGGGCAGATGTGCATGTACAGCTCTTGTCACAATGTTTACATTGGAAAGGTTTTTCTCCAGTGTGGACACGAAGGTGTCTCTTCAGAACACTTGAAATGTTGAAACTCTTGTCACAATGTTTACATTGGAAAGGTTTTTCTCCAGTGTGGACATGCTGGTGTTTCTTCAGTTCATCTGACCTACTGAAACTCTTGTCACAATGTTTACATTGGAAAGGCTTTTCTCCAGTGTGGACACGAAGGTGTTGCTTTAGGCTACCTGACTGACTGAAACTCTTGTCACAATGTTCACAGTTAAAAGGTTTCTCTCCAGTGTGGACACGAAGGTGGCTCTTCAGATAACTTGAAACACTGAAACTCTTTTCACAATGTTTACATTGGAAAGGTTTTTCTCCAGTGTGGACACACATGTGTGACTTTAGACTACCTGAAAAGTTGAAACTCTTGTCACAATGTTTACATTGGAAAGGTTTTTCTCCAGTGTGGACACGAAGGTGTCTCTTCAGAACACTTGAAATGTTGAAACTCTTGTCACAATGTTTACATTGGAAAGGTTTTTCTCCAGTGTGGACATGCTGGTGTTTCTTCAGTTCATCTGACCTACTGAAACTCTTGTCACAATGTTTACATTGGAAAGGCTTTTCTCCAGTGTGGACACGAAGGTGTTGCTTTAGGCTACCTGACTGACTGAAACTCTTGTCACAATGTTCACAGTTAAAAGGTTTCTCTCCAGTGTGGACACGAAGGTGGCTCTTCAGATAACTTGAAACACTGAAACTCTTTTCACAATGTTTACATTGGAAAGGTTTTTCTTCAGTGTGGACATACTGGTGTCTGTTCATGTCACCCGAACGTCTAAAACTCTTGTCACAATGTTTACATTGGAAAGGTTTTTCTCCAGTGTGGACACGAAGGTGTGTCTTTAGGCCACTTGAATTACTGAAACTCTTGTCACAATGTTTACATTGGAATGGTTTTTCTCCAGTATGGACACGAAGGTGTGACTTTAGATGACCTGAACGAATGAAACTCTTGTCACAATGTTTACATTGGAAAGGTTTTTCTCCAGTGTGGACACGAAGGTGTGAATTCAGATTACTGGAAATGTTGAAACGCTTGTAACAATGTTTACATTGGAAAGGTTTTTCTCCAGTATGGACACGAAGGTTTGACTTTAGATGACCTGAAAAGTTGAAACTCTTGTCACAATGTTTACATTGGAAAGGTTTTTCTCCAGTGTGGACACGAAGGTGTGTCTTTAGGCCACTTGAATTGCTGAAACTCTTGTCACAATGTTTACATTGGAAAGGTTTTTCTCCAGTGTGGACACGCTGGTGCTTCTTCAGAGAACCTGAGTCACTGAAACTCTTGTCACGCCGGTCGTCATCATCGTCTTCACTGGTCTCCTCCCAATCATCACTGTCTTCAGTGACTTCAGTGTCAGATTCAAGTTCAACTTCAATCTCAGAGCAGTGGGAAGATATGTGTTCTTCTTCATCATCATCAATTTCTTCTTCACCTTTCACTGCTAGTAAGGTCAACGTTGACCCAACAGGTTCCTCTGGTCTTTGAAGTAGCTCCTCCTGTTCCTCTTTAAGCTCCTCCTGTTCCTCTTTAATGTGTGGAGGCTCTGGTTCCTCCTGGAGCAGACTGGGGCTCCACTCCTTTTCAGGAGAAACCTCCTCTTTACACACAACCATGTGCAGGATGTCTAGGAGCAGAAACATAACATGATGGTCAACACTGGATTCCTAAAATGTTAAATCCATTCTTCCTCCGTGTTCCATGTACAAAATGACCTACTACCTACCAAGATAAGATTGACTAAAACGTTACTAACTACAGGTTATTACTGTTCTAAAAGATTTTAGCAAAATACAAAAAAGTAATGTGAAGTTTTGTGTCCGGGTAGCTCAGTCTTCAGAGCTCTCGCCTTTGGACCACAAGGTCATGGGTTCGATCCCGGGCACCGCCAACTCAGCGTATGAGTAGCCTGGCTTGGTGCAGCAAGTCGTGCGGGAAGTACTGGGAGCTGATGGTAGGTGTGGCGCTCCACCTCAGAATCCATCTCCCAGGTGTCTAGCGCATTGTGACGGGGATAGCCTCCTACGTTACCGGCTGATACTGACAATAAGACACTCCCAACCTACTTCTAGTGTGAAGTAATATATTGTTACTTTAACACCAAAATTAATAAAGATGTTAGAGCAAAATTTTCATTTGAATCATGCAATTCTGAAATAATTTTAAAAACACGATACTTCTCACCTGGGCTCTGATTTGGAAGTAAATTAGTCATGCCACTCAGAGCATGATGTTATGAAACGGAAGCACTTCCGACAATGAAAGCTTGAAATGTAGACTGTACTACTGATGATCTTCGTAAAAGATTTCCACTCTTTTACATAGATTGTTAAGCTACCATCGCTACAGCAGTTTGTGAGATTTCATTGACCTAAATGGCTGTTATATCAACAAGCATAGCATGTCTGTAAATGTGTCTGTGAGTCTGTGAATCTGTCTGCCTGTGTGTCTGGGGCAAACGGGGGGGGGGTCTGTGCATCAGCATACCAAAGCCTAACCCACGGGGAAGACCATTGACTGGCCTAAGTAGCCTACCTGCTACGCTGCTATAATATTATATCAACATAATGTCATATCGTTGACCTAAATGGCTTTATATCAACAAGGATAGTAGGATTCAAATAGGGTTAGGCTGTCTTTTGTCTTTTTTCAGAAATTACTTTGGACACGTGGAAAACTTCGATTAAACATGCAGCACTCAGGTAAAGCGGGGTTACATTTTGTTAAAAATAATAACCCCGTACCATGTGGTGTTTCATTAGCTCAAGCGTGACACAATAGGCTACAGCTTGTTGTTGTTCTGCTGCTGCTGCTCTGAGCACACGTGAACTGTAAATATACAAAGGATTCGACAGTGACGTCACTGTTATGCTACTCAACACGGAAGTAACACAGACTCGAAGCAGTTTAAAAACCACAGTCAGTGACGCGTGGATGACGAATCCTTGGTATTTTCATTCAACCGGACAGAGTCAACTTTGGAAAAGGTCCTGGTGACGCTCGGGAAAACTTGGGATGTGGGATTCCCTTCTCGCGTACCAGCGGGACATGTACCGGCGGATGGGAACCTCTGGTGTAAACCATTGGGAATATCTTATCTACAAGCTCACTGGAGCCTGGGGGAGCACCCCACACCCATCACTCCTGCCTCCCATACCCCTCCACCCCCTGAGCCAGTGGGAGCACCCCACACCCATCACTCCTGCCTCCCATACCCCTCCACCCCCTGAGCCAGGGGGAGCACCCCACACCCATCACTCCTGCCTCCCATACCCCTCCACCCCCTGAGCCAGTGGGAGCTCCCCACACCCATCACTCCTGACCCCCATACCCCTCCACCCCCTGAGCCAGGGGGAGCACCGCACACCCATTACTCCTGACCCCCAAAATAAGACATTGTGGCAGCCAAACAGCACAGAACATATTAAAGAAAGGAAGAGAACATGAAACTTACTGAGGTGTGGCTGGTCTTCAGCTTCCTGTTTAATAGAAACGTCTTCAGCTTCCTGTTTAATAGAAACGTCTTCAGCTTCCTGTTTAATAGAAACGTCTTCAGCTTCCTGTTTAATAGAAACGTCTTCAGCTTCCTGTTTAATAGAAACGTCTTCAGCTTCCCGTTTAATAGAAACGTCTTCAGCTTCCTGTTTAATAGAAACGTCTTCAGCTTCCTGTTTAATAGAAATGTCTTCAGCTTCCTGGTCAATAGAAACATCTTCAGCTTCCTGTTTGATAGAAACGTCTCCAGCTTCCTGTTTGACAGAAACGTCTTCAGCTTCCTGTTTAATAGAAACGTCTTCAGCTTCCTGTTTAATAGAAACGTCTTCAGCTTCCCGTTTAATAGAAACGTTCCTGGCTGAGTCTGGAGAGTTCATCTTCACCTGGGAGTGATGCATCATGGGTATTGTAGTTCTTATGAGTCTGCAGAGTTCGTCTTCACCTGCAGTCTGGACTCCGGTCTGAAATCAAGTGAATAAGGAAGGACTTTAATAACTGGACCTACAGTATAGTCCGGCAGCCAGGGGAGTGGAGTGGGAAATGTGTTTTTATTGGCCTAAAATATTGCCTATACTTAAAAATACTTAAATTAATGATTCCACTTGCTGACCGGGTGTCAGTATTGAGCAATGTATTTTATAAGGTTTCATATGTGACCATACCATTACCTATATACGGCAAGATGTCCCAAAACAAACTGGTCAGGCTACCACTTGGCATCCCTCCCAGAACCCACCTCACCCCTGCCCATTTCCATAGGCTGCTGCTGGAATGGCCTACAAGATTCACTACACCTTAAGATACCCATGTACCTGTCTAAATACTTCCTTAATTACATGTACCTGTCTAAATACTTCCTTAATGTAAATGAAGTCCACAATCTCAACACCAACCCGCCCCCCGTCCGTCCGTCTCTACATCAGAACATGTAGAGACGTACAGATGTAACCGGTGTAATCTGTCTCTCTCTGCGTTGTGTTGAACATGTAGAGACGTACAGATGTAACCGGTGTAATCTGTCTCTCTCTGCGTTGTGTTGAACATGTAGAGACGTACAGATGTAACCGGTGTAATCTGTCTCTCTCTGCGTTGTGTTGAACATGTAGAGACGTACAGATGTAACCGGTGTAATCTGTAAAACTATCATAATGCGGGACAACGTCTCAATTTGCGGGACGCATGAAATGATGATGGAGGATCAAATGGAGGCTTCACGGAGCATGGACACGTCTGTTCTAAAAACCCAAACAAGAAGAGAAGGTAACAGCAGCTGAAATACCTAGTGTTTACCACACAGTACAACTGAGAGACGTTCAGACTTGGAATGGACAACAGAAACACCTAAAATGTGTATATCCTGGCTGTGCTGCTATGGTGGAGAAGTGTGTTTACAGTTTAATTTATTATGAGTTGGCTCCAATGCTGACCATTTGGTTTAATTTATTTTATCTTTTATCTATTTTACCTGTATAATTTCAAAATAATGTGCAGTAGTTGGCTTTGTTAGGAGGAGGATACTTTGATAAAGTAAACATTTATTTATTGGTTCCTTAATTGGTTGTAATTCATGCCTTCACAATCAAATCAAAGCCCCTTGGTTCGTTGGTCCAGTTGTATTGGTTGGTTGGTTGGTTGGTGAATTGTCCAGTTGTATTGGTTGGTTGGTTGGTGAATTGTCCAGTTGTATTGGTTGGTTGGTTGGTCTATTGTCCTGTTTGTCCAATAATAGTTCATTTAAATGCATTTCTGTTAAGTTTATTTTATTTGCATAGTAGTTATATTATAGTTATTATCATCATAGTCCTATTATGTGCTGCTGCATCAACCAGATGACAAAGCATAGATATGCTATGTGAGGGGCAGAATAGAAATGTCTAATTGAGGAATAGAAATGTTATTATTTTTGTTTTCGTATACACATTATTCACGCAAACGACACAACCCTGCATGTGTCCCACATTGTCCCACACAAACACACTCTTTGTGCCACATCTGGTTAGTTGGGATCTGGTCACCCTATGCGACACCCTTAACCCTTATCCCTAAACGTATTTGCCATTTTTTACTATTTTGAAAAACATTTTAAAATAATTCAACTAGCCGATCTACATCTACACGTTGTGAGCTTGTAGGTCAGCTATTTGAACGATTTTAAAAGGTTTTTAATAAATATTAAAGAATAGCAAATTAGTTTAGGGATAAGGGGTGGCGCCAGATATAGCCCATAGTGAGGGGAAAAGGGGGCCAGTTTTGAATTGCAGCAGTGCGTAGGTGCTCTTAACACAAGTTACAATATTATTACTGCTGCTAGTATTACTCGTCGTGTTGTTCCATGTGTAACCCCTAGAGGGTAGTAGAGTCCTAAGTGAGACGTATATTTAAGGATATTCTGAACAGGCAGATGACAGGACGTCAGTTGTGGGTTCTCACAAACGCCGTAACGTTCATGCGTTGTGAGAGGTATGCTCGGCTGCAGACTTGTCATTTTGTAAGCCTATATGCTCATTTTGTAAGCCTATATGCTCATTTGGTAAGCCTATATGCTCATTTTGTAAGCCTATATGCTCATTTTGTAAGCCTATATGCTCATTTTGTAAGCATATATGCTCGTTAAATATGTTTTGTATGATCTATTCTAAAAATGAGTATTGTCATTGTCAGGTCTACACCACACTCAGTGTTGGGGAGTATTAAGCTACATGTAGCTTAGCTACATTTTGCTGTAGCTTGTGGTATTTTAGCTACATTCATATTTGTGTACCTCGTCAAGTAGCTCAGCTACTTTTTGGGTCATTTATTGTAGCTTAGCTACTCAAGTTACAAGCTACAATTTTGGGCAATAACATGAAATAAATATATTAATTTTGACCATTGGTTGCTGTGTTAATTCTTGTACTAGAACCCCCTTTGAAAAATCAAGGACTGTTCCTTTTTCTGATTGCTTTGAGGGCATGTCAGCACTTGACAAGCCAACAGCTGCCTCTAATTAATCTCTGATTGGTGTGGCTATCAAGAGACCTTTATTTATTTATTTTTATAGTTAAGTTAAGTTACAGATTCAAGTCACAGGTGCAGTGGTTCAAATCATGTGGCCTAATACTTTAACTTATTAACTCATTTTAGTTGATAAATAGATCAAATAAACAAACTGCTTCACATAAACAATGTTGGTGTAATTAGGAGATTCAATAGGGCGCTGCGAGCTTGTATATCTGTTATTTTTGAGAGCCCCTGTTCTAAATCCTATATAATTTGCTATAAAGCTCAAATCTTAAATGACCAGATGCTTTCCAGTTTCAATGGGTCAAATGCATCAATAGCAAAGCAGTGTGTGGAATTAACAGGAAATTTAAAAGAAAACTAAATCTGATAATGTTGCACATAATAGGCCTACTGGTACTTTTTGGACTATGCCCGTTTTAATAACTTTGTTTGTTTTATCCTTTCTTTAACGGGGAAAAATCTGTCTAGAACAGGGGTCTTCAGTTTTTTGACGATCAAATGTCATCATGTAACAGTTGTTTAGTTAATATGAATAGATGTAGTTATCTCATTATACAAGAGTCTCTTTTTTTACAGTTAAGATGTGTTAACATTGACGATCAAATGCCATGTAACACACAGTATCCTCAACAGATCCTCCTTTATTTGCGTAAGTCTCTGTAAGTCTTTTTTATTTCTTTTATTTTTTTTAAAAATAAAACTCAGTTGAGAGGCATATTTCAGCTGGCATCGTGGCATGTGACTTTTTTGTAGGATATTATATTTGTTTGTGCAGGGCAGAACGATGGAATGACACGTTGGATGTTTCTTGCATTGATGGAATCATGTGCGGCGTTCTGTTGAATTGTCTAACAACCTGTATGTGTATCATTGTAACAGCTACAGGTGGAGATGTTGGCCTGTATGACTATGACACCAGTGAAAGACAGTTCATGTGTTTAGACTTACGAGACCTGGTAAGGGGATATTTTTGTTGGGTTGCCTAGTATTATGATTTCTGTTCTGTATTATTGTTATTATTATTATTATATATTATGCTGCATTAAATGGTGACTGTTGGGCATTATATGGGATATATTGTAATCGGTAGAGTTCAGCTGTTTGGTAATTGCATAATGGATGAAGCTATTATTCTGTACACATCAATGACTCTGTTTGTCCTTCATAGGTTCAAGTTGAGTCGGCCCTGTAAAGGACTGTTGTCCCTTTTCCTTGCTATTGTAGTTTTTATGTGTTTTGTGAAACAACCATTCTTCCCCATTTTTAATATTCTCAGCCAATACTTTTAACCATTTTTTATATTAAAATAAAAGCCTTTTGTACCATTTTTCATAAATAAAACTATTGTTATACTTGTACCATACTTCTGTATCCTGTCAAATCTATTTATTTAGCGGGGATTTCACATGTTAAAAGAGAAGTCAATCATATAAAAGATAAATGTAGTAAAAACAAGGTGAATCAGTTCATCTTACCTGCTGTGTTTCAGGGTTGAGCTGCTTAACGACCACACTGTTTTCAAACCTTTTAGTATTATTATTAAAGTGTTTTCTAACGACACTGCTAACAGGCTAGCTGTGTGTGGACGCTGTGTGTGAACGCACATAGGACTAGTACTACTGCGCAAGGTCTGTGCGCATGCGCAGTAGCCCTGCTGCAGAGCCATATAAAGTGAGACAGAGTTACGACAGTTCACGTCAAGGGGCTTCAGTCCAATGGCGGCTCTTTGAAAAGGGACATCCGGGAGTTTATGCCGTAAACTTTACGGAAAGCATTGGAGTCTATGGCCCAATCCCAATTGCCTCCCTCAAGCCCTGAGCCCTGAACCCTCATTGACTTTAGTGACGTCAGCTGTAAGTGCTTGAGGGTGAGAGGCTGCAAGGGCTTCAAATTGTTGTGAAAGAAATGGGACAGCACTTTGAAGATGAGTCCGCCATTCATGACACTTGCATCACTTATACAAACTGTCCTCATTCACAGCCAGTGCCTACCTACATGCTTAGCCTATTTATACATGTCTATCATGTCTATTTTAGTATTTAAGATGATCGTTTTATTATTAGTTTAATAAATACACTTTCCTGTGTGATATGAGTTGTAATATTCATATATAATAATGTGTATTATACATTTCATTTCCATATTATTTTACTTTGCTCATTAGTCATTTCTCATCATGTTTCCCTTAATATTATTATTGTTATTAAATATATAGCCTATATCCTGCACTCCGTCTCCTTTTGAGAACAGTAAGAAAGCACTATTGTGTTTGTTGACATTCTAATCGCGATACATAACTAATTTGCATACCTAAATTATTGACGTTCGGAGGATCCCCCTCATTCCACTGGTAACGCTATGAACTGTGGGTAATTTATTTGCCAAAGTCAGCCTAAAGTCAGCATCGACGCTGACTTTGGCAAAGGGCACATAAAGGGGCGGGGCTGAGCCCTCACTGACTTACCGATTTCAAATGGTACATCCCTCAAGCCCTCGCAGACTTCACATGAACGCGCAGCTAAGTCAGTGAGGGCTCATTGAGTCAGCAAGGGAGTGGATTGGGATTGGGCCTTTGGGCTCGCGCGAGAACATGAACCACGTGACCAGGCTGTTTTCTGCCCCCTCAATGTCGTAACTCTGGAGCCTGGAGCGTGCACGGTGCACGTACCATGAACGGTCACTAGGGGAAGCCATAGTACAGTGTAACACAGTGGGGAGCAGCTATGGGACAGCTGATTACTCTCCCATAGAGATCTATTAAAATATTGATATAAATTATTCTAAGATTGCATATTTAATTATATGATTGACTACATTTAATAAATGCTCTTTGTTTAGCGTTTTTCATTTTCATTTATTCGCATAATCAGATGTTTTATGGTCATGATTCACCAGGATCCTGGAAGGCTTAAAATAATAATAATAATAATTTCAGTGGATCCAGAAAACCACGCCCACTTCTATGTTCTATACTGTGATGTCATCAAAGTCTATCTTCACTAAATAATTTTTAAATATAAACTTAAAACCATTTGATGAATCACATCTAACAATTAAATGTCAGTCTCTTCCACACACACTACACATTCAATTTACATTTCTACTATTTATAGGCCTACTGTGTATCCATTGTTGTTGTTTGATTTTCATGATTTATTTTGTTAAATTAGATTAACTTTCTAAATCCCCACAAGGCTTTCTAAATCTCACCCGTACAATAAGTTGTTGTTCCAAATGTGGCGTTTTAAAATGTGCGAATAAAAACATAAAAATATTCCTATCCATCATAGGAATTGTATTATAGCGAATACAATATTACACCAAGCTTCCCTTTATTCTAACTCCAGCTAATCCAGCTCTTTCCATTCCCTCCTTTCTTCTGTATACTTAAACTGCAGTACAGAAGTATACAGATTTCTTGATTAATTGAAAATGGAGGACCCTGATGTAAACAAGTCTTGGTTTACAACACTGATGATGTGTCCAAGTTCAAGATGTTTCTTAACTGAAGAACTCTGGGAGTTGTAGTACCAGTGACAACCAGGAACAGCCTGAAGAACTCTGGGAGTTGTAGTACCAGTGACAAGCAGGAACAGCCTGAAGAACTCTGGGAGTTGTAGTACCAGTGACAACCAGGAACAGACTGAAGAACTCTGGGAGTTGTAGATTTGCACCACTTTTTTTTTTTTTATATATATATATATATATATATATACATTTTTATCCCACGATTTTGTAACCCAGTTTTCTTTTTCACCCAGTGCCAAATATCTAATGTAATCCTGGGCGCTACCCTTCCTCTGCCAACCTGGGGGGGCAGCGGACTGACCTCATACCTCCTTCTATGCATGAGGAGTCCAAGCTGCTTCTTTTCACCTGACAGAGGGGAATTTCCCCGGCCGGACGTAGCGCGTGGAAGGGACACGTTATTCCGACCAGTTCCTTTCCCCTCCATCAGGCGCCCCGGCTGGCCAGGGGGAGGTAGTTTTAGACACCAGGATTACGGCATGTTTTTGTGAGGGTATCTACCCTCCCGCCAATGGGGTGGCATGCGGCAACCCTCCCGCCAATGGGATGGCATCCGGCAACCCTCCCGCCAATGGCATCCGGCAACCCTCCCGCCAATGGGGTGGCATCCGGGACCCCTCCCGCCAATGGGATGGCATCCGGCACCCCTACCGCCAATGGGATGGCATACGGGACCCCTCCCGCCAATGGGATGGCATCCGGCAACCCTCCCGCCAATGGGATGGCATCCGGCAACCCTCCCGCCAATGGGGTGGCATCCGGGACTTTAAGGGACATGAAGTTGTTTCTCTTTTGCGTTCCTCAAGCATAGTGTGGACACTGTGCAAGATGTTACACACTTCCACAATGGAATTCTTCTCCTTTTCCATTTCTTGAATGCGTGAGTGGAATACACACATGAGTGAGTGCATGTGCCAAAGGTAAATCTCACTAAATTAATTTTCAAAAAACCTCTTGATCATTGCGGGTGGCTTTTCCTGGGACAGAAAGTATCCCTTTAATGCTGGAAACATCTGCAGCAGCCTCTCAATTCCAGGGAATAATGACAGCCATCGTGTCTTGCTGTGGGAAAGGAGCTTTCTGTATTCAATATCAACAAAGTCACAGTACTCCTTCAAATTCTCAGTGCGCACAGTGTAAATGTGGAAGTACTGGTAAATCTTGAACATGATATTCTCAACTTCAACATCAAGTGTGTCTGCACCATGATGGACACAATTGTTCAATATGTGTGCTGGGCAACCCACACCGACCAGAGTCTTGTTCTGCAGCAACTTCTTCAAATTTGCAAACACATTTTTCCCCCCTTCATCACGACTGATTCCTCCGAAATTTGTGTTGCAATTGTCACCAGCAAATGCAATACATTTGTCTGACAAATTGTTTTTTCTCAATGTTTCAATCAAGTAGTTTGCAATGGTTTCGGCTGTCTCATTAGGTGTGTCTTTGACCTCAAGCAATGTTGATTGTACACCACCTTTCTTCCAGTCAAAATACTGGATTATGATTGGGAATATTTTCACTGCACCATGGTTACTCCCATCTGTAGCGATGCCACAGTACTGTATATCTTTGAGCGCCAATGGGATGGCATCCGGCAACCCTCCCGCCAATGGGATGGCATCCGGCAACCCTCCCACCAATGGGATGGCATCCGGCAACCCTCCCGCCAATGGGGTGGCATCCGGGACCCCTCCCGCCAATGGGATGGCATCCGGCACCCCTCCCGCCAATGGGATGGCATCCGGCAACCCTCCCGCCAATGGGATGGCATCCGGCAACCCTCCCGCCAATGGGGTGGCATCCGGGACCCCTCCGGGCAATGGGATGGCATAGTGTGGACACTGTGCAAGATGTTACACACTTCCACAATGGAATTCTTCTCCTTTTCCATTTCTTGAATGCGTGAGTGGAATACACACATGAGTGAGTGCATGTGCCAAAGGTAAATCTCACTAAATTAATTTTCAAAAAACCTCTTGATCATTGCGGGTGGCTTTTCCTGGGACAGAAAGTATCCCTTTAATGCTGGAAACATCTGCAGCAGCCTCTCAATTCCAGGGAATAATGACAGCCATCGTGTCTTGCTGTGGGAAAGGAGCTTTCTGTATTCAATATCAACAAAGTCACAGTACTCCTTCAAATTCTCAGTGCGCACAGTGTAAATGTGGAAGTACTGGTAAATCTTGAACATGATATTCTCAACTTCAACATCAAGTGTGTCTGCACCATGATGGACACAATTGTTCAATATGTGTGCTGGGCAACCCACACCGACCAGAGTCTTGTTCTGCAGCAACTTCTTCAAATTTGCAAACACATTTTCCCCCCCTTCATCACGACTGATTCCTCCGAAATTTGTGTTGCAATTGTCACCAGCAAATGCAATACATTTGTCTGACAAATTGTTTTTTCTCAATGTTTCAATCAAGTAGTTTGCAATGGTTTCGGCTGTCTCATTAGGTGTGTCTTTGACCTCAAGCAATGTTGATTGTACACCACCTTTCTTCCAGTCAAAATACTGGATTATGATTGGGAATATTTTCACTGCACCATGGTTACTCCCATCTGTAGCGATGCCACAGTACTGTATATCTTTGAGCGCCAATGGGATGGCATCCGGCAACCCTCCCGCCAATGGGATGGCATCCGGCAACCCTCCCACCAATGGGATGGCATCCGGCAACCCTCCCGCCAATGGGGTGGCATCCGGGACCCCTCCCGCCAATGGGATGGCATCCGGCACCCCTCCCGCCAATGGGATGGCATCCGGCAACCCTCCCGCCAATGGGATGGCATCCGGCAACCCTCCCGCCAATGGGGTGGCATCCGGGACCCCTCCGGGCAATGGGATGGCATACGGGACCCCTCCCGCCAATGGGATGGCATGCGGCAACCCTCCCGCCAATGGGATGGCATGCGGCAACCCTCCCGCCAATGGGATGGCATGCGGCAACCCTCCCGCCAATGGGATGGCATCCGGCAACCCTCCCGCCAATGGGATGGCATCCGGCAACCCTCCCGCCAATGGGGTGGCATCCGGGACCCCTCCCGCCAATGGGATGGCATCCGGCACCCCTCCCGCCAATGGGATGGCATCCGGCAACCCTCCCGCCAATGGGATGGCATCCGGCAACCCTCCCGCCAATGGGGTGGCATCCGGGACCCCTCCCGGCAATGGGATGGCATCCGGGACCCCTCCCGCCAATGGGATGGCATGCGGCAACCCTCCCGCCAATGGGATGGCATGCGGCAACCCTCCCGCCAATGGGATGGCATGCGGCAACCCTCCCGCCAATGGGATGGCATCCGGCAACCCTCCCGCCACTGGGGTGGCATCCGGGACCCCTCCCGCCAATGGGATGGCATCCGGCAACCCTCCCGCCAATGGGGTGGCATCCGGGACCCCTCCCGCCAATGGGATGGCATCCGGCAACCCTCCCGCCAATGGGATGGCATCCGGCAACCCTCCCGCCAATGGGGTGGCATCCGGGACTTTAAGGGACATGAAGTTGTTTCTCTTTTGCGTTCCTCAAGCATAGTGTGGACACTGTGCAAGATGTTACACACTTCCACAATGGAATTCTTCTCCTTTTCCATTTCTTGAATGCGTGAGTGGAATACACACATGAGTGAGTGCATGTGCCAAAGGTAAATCTCACTAAATTAATTTTCAAAAAACCTCTTGATCATTGCGGGTGGCTTTTCCTGGGACAGAAAGTATCCCTTTAATGCTGGAAACATCTGCAGCAGCCTCTCAATTCCAGGGAATAATGACAGCCATCGTGTCTTGCTGTGGGAAAGGAGCTTTCTGTATTCAATATCAACAAAGTCACAGTACTCCTTCAAATTCTCAGTGCGCACAGTGTAAATGTGGAAGTACTGGTAAATCTTGAACATGATATTCTCAACTTCAACATCAAGTGTGTCTGCACCATGATGGACACAATTGTTCAATATGTGTGCTGGGCAACCCACACCGACCAGAGTCTTGTTCTGCAGCAACTTCTTCAAATTTGCAAACACATTTTTCCCCCCTTCATCACGACTGATTCCTCCGAAATTTGTGTTGCAATTGTCACCAGCAAATGCAATACATTTGTCTGACAAATTGTTTTTTCTCAATGTTTCAATCAAGTAGTTTGCAATGGTTTCGGCTGTCTCATTAGGTGTGTCTTTGACCTCAAGCAATGTTGATTGTACACCACCTTTCTTCCAGTCAAAATACTGGATTATGATTGGGAATATTTTCACTGCACCATGGTTACTCCCATCTGTAGCGATGCCACAGTACTGTATATCTTTGAGCGCCAATGGGATGGCATCCGGCAACCCTCCCGCCAATGGGATGGCATCCGGCAACCCTCCCACCAATGGGATGGCATCCGGCAACCCTCCCGCCAATGGGGTGGCATCCGGGACCCCTCCCGCCAATGGGATGGCATCCGGCACCCCTCCCGCCAATGGGATGGCATCCGGCAACCCTCCCGCCAATGGGATGGCATCCGGCAACCCTCCCGCCAATGGGGTGGCATCCGGGACCCCTCCGGGCAATGGGATGGCATAGTGTGGACACTGTGCAAGATGTTACACACTTCCACAATGGAATTCTTCTCCTTTTCCATTTCTTGAATGCGTGAGTGGAATACACACATGAGTGAGTGCATGTGCCAAAGGTAAATCTCACTAAATTAATTTTCAAAAAACCTCTTGATCATTGCGGGTGGCTTTTCCTGGGACAGAAAGTATCCCTTTAATGCTGGAAACATCTGCAGCAGCCTCTCAATTCCAGGGAATAATGACAGCCATCGTGTCTTGCTGTGGGAAAGGAGCTTTCTGTATTCAATATCAACAAAGTCACAGTACTCCTTCAAATTCTCAGTGCGCACAGTGTAAATGTGGAAGTACTGGTAAATCTTGAACATGATATTCTCAACTTCAACATCAAGTGTGTCTGCACCATGATGGACACAATTGTTCAATATGTGTGCTGGGCAACCCACACCGACCAGAGTCTTGTTCTGCAGCAACTTCTTCAAATTTGCAAACACATTTTCCCCCCCTTCATCACGACTGATTCCTCCGAAATTTGTGTTGCAATTGTCACCAGCAAATGCAATACATTTGTCTGACAAATTGTTTTTCTCAATGTTTCAATCAAGTAGTTTGCAATGGTTTCGGCTGTCTCATTAGGTGTGTCTTTGACCTCAAGCAATGTTGATTGTACACCACCTTTCTTCCAGTCAAAATACTGGATTATGATTGGGAATATTTTCACTGCACCATGGTTACTCCCATCTGTAGCGATGCCACAGTACTGTATATCTTTGAGCGCCAATGGGATGGCATCCGGCAACCCTCCCGCCAATGGGATGGCATCCGGCAACCCTCCCACCAATGGGATGGCATCCGGCAACCCTCCCGCCAATGGGGTGGCATCCGGGACCCCTCCCGCCAATGGGATGGCATCCGGCACCCCTCCCGCCAATGGGATGGCATCCGGCAACCCTCCCGCCAATGGGATGGCATCCGGCAACCCTCCCGCCAATGGGGTGGCATCCGGGACCCCTCCGGGCAATGGGATGGCATACGGGACCCCTCCCGCCAATGGGATGGCATGCGGCAACCCTCCCGCCAATGGGATGGCATGCGGCAACCCTCCCGCCAATGGGATGGCATGCGGCAACCCTCCCGCCAATGGGATGGCATCCGGCAACCCTCCCGCCAATGGGATGGCATCCGGCAACCCTCCCGCCAATGGGGTGGCATCCGGGACCCCTCCCGCCAATGGGATGGCATCCGGCACCCCTCCCGCCAATGGGATGGCATCCGGCAACCCTCCCGCCAATGGGATGGCATCCGGCAACCCTCCCGCCAATGGGGTGGCATCCGGGACCCCTCCCGGCAATGGGATGGCATCCGGGACCCCTCCCGCCAATGGGATGGCATGCGGCAACCCTCCCGCCAATGGGATGGCATGCGGCAACCCTCCCGCCAATGGGATGGCATGCGGCAACCCTCCCGCCAATGGGATGGCATCCGGCAACCCTCCCGCCACTGGGGTGGCATCCGGGACCCCTCCCGCCAATGGGATGGCATCCGGCAACCCTCCCGCCAATGGGGTGGCATCCGGGACCCCTCCCGCCAATGGGATGGCATCCGGCAACCCTCCCGCCAATGGGATGGCATCCGGCACCCCTCCCGCCAATGGGATGGCATCCGGCAACCCTCCCGCCAATGGGATGGCAACCCTCCCGCCAATGGGGTGGCATCCGGGACTTTAAGGGACATGAAGTTGTTTCTCTTTTGCGTTCCTCAAGCATAGTGTGGACACTGTGCAAGATGTTACACACTTCCACAATGGAATTCTTCTCCTTTTCCATTTCTTGAATGCGTGAGTGGAATACACACATGAGTGAGTGCATGTGCCAAAGGTAAATCTCACTAAATTAATTTTCAAAAAACCTCTTGATCATTGCGGGTGGCTTTTCCTGGGACAGAAAGTATCCCTTTAATGCTGGAAACATCTGCAGCAGCCTCTCAATTCCAGGGAATAATGACAGCCATCGTGTCTTGCTGTGGGAAAGGAGCTTTCTGTATTCAATATCAACAAAGTCACAGTACTCCTTCAAATTCTCAGTGCGCACAGTGTAAATGTGGAAGTACTGGTAAATCTTGAACATGATATTCTCAACTTCAACATCAAGTGTGTCTGCACCATGATGGACACAATTGTTCAATATGTGTGCTGGGCAACCCACACCGACCAGAGTCTTGTTCTGCAGCAACTTCTTCAAATTTGCAAACACATTTTCCCCCCCTTCATCACGACTGATTCCTCCGAAATTTGTGTTGCAATTGTCACCAGCAAATGCAATACATTTGTCTGACAAATTGTTTTTTCTCAATGTTTCAATCAAGTAGTTTGCAATGGTTTCGGCTGTCTCATTAGGTGTGTCTTTGACCTCAAGCAATGTTGATTGTACACCACCTTTCTTCCAGTCAAAATACTGGATTATGATTGGGAATATTTTCACTGCACCATGGTTACTCCCATCTGTAGCGATGCCACAGTACTGTATATCTTTGAGCGCCAATGGGATGGCATCCGGCAACCCTCCCGCCAATGGGATGGCATCCGGCAACCCTCCCACCAATGGGATGGCATCCGGCAACCCTCCCGCCAATGGGGTGGCATCCGGGACCCCTCCCGCCAATGGGATGGCATCCGGCACCCCTCCCGCCAATGGGATGGCATCCGGCAACCCTCCCGCCAATGGGATGGCATCCGGCAACCCTCCCGCCAATGGGGTGGCATCCGGGACCCCTCCGGGCAATGGGATGGCATACGGGACCCCTCCCGCCAATGGGATGGCATGCGGCAACCCTCCCGCCAATGGGATGGCATGCGGCAACCCTCCCGCCAATGGGATGGCATGCGGCAACCCTCCCGCCAATGGGATGGCATCCGGCAACCCTCCCGCCAATGGGATGGCATCCGGCAACCCTCCCGCCAATGGGGTGGCATCCGGGACCCCTCCCGCCAATGGGATGGCATCCGGCACCCCTCCCGCCAATGGGATGGCATCCGGCAACCCTCCCGCCAATGGGATGGCATCCGGCAACCCTCCCGCCAATGGGGTGGCATCCGGGACCCCTCCCGGCAATGGGATGGCATCCGGGACCCCTCCCGCCAATGGGATGGCATGCGGCAACCCTCCCGCCAATGGGATGGCATGCGGCAACCCTCCCGCCAATGGGATGGCATGCGGCAACTCTCCCGCCAATGGGATGGCATCCGGCAACCCTCCCGCCACTGGGGTGGCATCCGGGACCCCTCCCGCCAATGGGATGGCATCCGGCAACCCTCCCGCCAATGGGGTGGCATCCGGGACCCCTCCCGCCAATGGGATGACATCCGGCAACCCTCCCGCCAATGGGATGGCATCCGGCACCCCTCCCGCCAATGGGATGGCATCCGGCAACCCTCCCGCCAATGGGATGGCATCCGGCAACCCTCCCGCCAATGGGGTGGCATCCGGGACTTTAAGGGACATGAAGTTGTTTCTCTTTTGCGTTCCTCAAGCATAGTGTGGACACTGTGCAAGATGTTACACACTTCCACAATGGAATTCTTCTCCTTTTCCATTTCTTGAATGCGTGAGTGGAATACACACATGAGTGAGTGCATGTGCCAAAGGTAAATCTCACTAAATTAATTTTCAAAAAACCTCTTGATCATTGCGGGTGGCTTTTCCTGGGACAGAAAGTATCCCTTTAATGCTGGAAACATCTGCAGCAGCCTCTCAATTCCAGGGAATAATGACAGCCATCGTGTCTTGCTGTGGGAAAGGAGCTTTCTGTATTCAATATCAACAAAGTCACAGTACTCCTTCAAATTCTCAGTGCGCACAGTGTAAATGTGGAAGTACTGGTAAATCTTGAACATGATATTCTCAACTTCAACATCAAGTGTGTCTGCACCATGATGGACACAATTGTTCAATATGTGTGCTGGGCAACCCACACCGACCAGAGTCTTGTTCTGCAGCAACTTCTTCAAATTTGCAAACACATTTTTCCCCCCTTCATCACGACTGATTCCTCCGAAATTTGTGTTGCAATTGTCACCAGCAAATGCAATACATTTGTCTGACAAATTGTTTTTTCTCAATGTTTCAATCAAGTAGTTTGCAATGGTTTCGGCTGTCTCATTAGGTGTGTCTTTGACCTCAAGCAATGTTGATTGTACACCACCTTTCTTCCAGTCAAAATACTGGATTATGATTGGGAATATTTTCACTGCACCATGGTTACTCCCATCTGTAGCGATGCCACAGTACTGTATATCTTTGAGCGCCAATGGGATGGCATCCGGCAACCCTCCCGCCAATGGGATGGCATCCGGCAACCCTCCCGCCAATGGGATGGCATCCGGCAACCCTCCCGCCAATGGGGTGGCATCCGGGACCCCTCCCGCCAATGGGATGGCATCCGGCAACCCTCCCGCCAATGGGATGGCATCCGGCAACCCTCCCGCCAATGGGATGGCATCCGGCAACCCTCCCGCCAATGGGGTGGCATCCGGGACCCCTCCCGCCAATGGGATGGCATCCGGCAACCCTCCCGCCAATGGGATGGCATCCGGCAACCCTCCCGCCAATGGGGTGGCATCCGGGACCCCTCCCGCCAATGGGATGGCATCCGGCACCCCTCCCGCCAATGGGATGGCATCCGGCAACCCTCCCGCCAATGGGATGGCATCTGGCAACCCTCCCGCCAATGGGGTGGCATCCGGGACCCCTCCCGGCAATGGGATGGCATCCGGGACCCCTCCCGCCAATGGGATGGCATCCGGCAACCCTCCCGCCAATGGGATGGCATCCGGCAACCCTCCCGCCAATGGGATGGCATCCGGCAACCCTCCCGCCAATGGGGTGGCATCCGGGACCCCTCCCGCCAATGGGATGGCATCCGGCAACCCTCCCGCCAATGGGGTGGCATCCGGGACTTTAAGGGACATGAAGTTGTTTCTCTTTTGCGTTCCTCAAGCATAGTGTGGACACTGTGCAAGATGTTACACACTTCCACAATGGAATTCTTCTCCTTTTCCATTTCTTGAATGCGTGAGTGGAATACACACATGAGTGAGTGCATGTGCCAAAGGTAAATCTCACTAAATTAATTTTCAAAAAACCTCTTGATCATTGCGGGTGGCTTTTCCTGGGACAGAAAGTATCCCTTTAATGCTGGAAACATCTGCAGCAGCCTCTCAATTCCAGGGAATAATGACAGCCATCGTGTCTTGCTGTGGGAAAGGAGCTTTCTGTATTCAATATCAACAAAGTCACAGTACTCCTTCAAATTCTCAGTGCGCACAGTGTAAATGTGGAAGTACTGGTAAATCTTGAACATGATATTCTCAACTTCAACATCAAGTGTGTCTGCACCATGATGGACACAATTGTTCAATATGTGTGCTGGGCAACCCACACCGACCAGAGTCTTGTTCTGCAGCAACTTCTTCAAATTTGCAAACACATTTTTCCCCCCTTCATCACGACTGATTCCTCCGAAATTTGTGTTGCAATTGTCACCAGCAAATGCAATACATTTGTCTGACAAATTGTTTTTTCTCAATGTTTCAATCAAGTAGTTTGCAATGGTTTCGGCTGTCTCATTAGGTGTGTCTTTGACCTCAAGCAATGTTGATTGTACACCACCTTTCTTCCAGTCAAAATACTGGATTATGATTGGGAATATTTTCACTGCACCATGGTTACTCCCATCTGTAGCGATGCCACAGTACTGTATATCTTTGAGCGCCAATGGGATGGCATCCGGCAACCCTCCCGCCAATGGGATGGCATCCGGCAACCCTCCCGCCAATGGGATGGCATCCGGCAACCCTCCCGCCAATGGGGTGGCATCCGGGACCCCTCCCGCCAATGGGATGGCATCCGGCAACCCTCCCGCCAATGGGATGGCATCCGGCAACCCTCCCGCCAATGGGATGGCATCCGGCAACCATCCCGCCAATGGGGTGGCATCCGGGACCCCTCCCGCCAATGGGATGGCATCCGGCAACCCTCCCGCCAATGGGATGGCATCCGGCAACCCTCCCGCCAATGGGGTGGCATCCGGGACCCCTCCCGCCAATGGGATGGCATCCGGCACCCCTCCCGCCAATGGGATGGCATCCGGCAACCCTCCCGCCAATGGGATGGCATCTGGCAACCCTCCCGCCAATGGGGTGGCATCCGGGACCCCTCCCGGCAATGGGATGGCATCCGGGACCCCTCCCGCCAATGGGATGGCATCCGGCAACCCTCCCGCCAATGGGGTGGCATCCGGGACCCCTCCCGCCAATGGGATGGCATCCGGCACCCCTCCCGCCAATGGGATGGCATCCGGCAACCCTCCCGCCAATGGGATGGCATCTGGCAACCCTCCCGCCAATGGGGTGGCATCCGGGACCCCTCCCGGCAATGGGATGGCATCCGGGACCCCTCCCGGCAATGGGATGGCATCCGGGACCCCTCCCGCCAATGGGATGGCATCCGGCAACCCTCCCGCCAATGGGATGGCATCCGGCAACCCTCCCGCCAATGGGATGGCATCCGGCAACCCTCCCGCCAATGGGGTGGCATCCGGGACCCCTCCCGCCAATGGGATGGCATCCGGCAACCCTCCCGCCAATGGGATGGCATCCGGCAACCCTCCCGCCAATGGGGTGGCATCCGGGACCCCTCCCGCCAATGGGATGGCATCCGGCACCCCTCCCGCCAATGGGATGGCATCCGGCAACCCTCCCGCCAATGGGATGGCATCTGGCAACCCTCCCGCCAATGGGGTGGCATCCGGGACCCCTCCCGGCAATGGGATGGCATCCGGGACCCCTCCCGCCAATGGGATGGCATGCGGCAACCCTCCTGCCAATGGGATGGCATGCGGCAACCCTCCCGCCAATGGGATGGCATGCGGCAACCCTCCCGCCAATGGGATGGCATCCGGCAACCCTCCCGCCAATGGGGTGGCATCCGGGACCCCTCCCGCCAATGGGATGGCATCCGGCACCCCTCCCGCCAATGGGATGGCATGCGGCAACCCTCCCGCCAATGGGATGGCATGCGGCAACCCTCCCGCCAATGGGATGGCATCCGGCAACCCTCCCGCCAATGGGATGGCATGCGGCAACCCTCCCGCCAATGGGATGGCATCCGGCAACCCTCCCGCCAATGGGATGGCATCCGGCAACCCTCCCGCCAATGGGATGGCATCCGGCAACCCTCCCGCCAATGGGGTGGCATCCGGGACCCCTCCCGCCAATGGGATGGCATCCGGCAACCCTCCCGCCAATGGGATGGCACGCGGCAACCCTCCCGCCAATGGGATGGCATCCGGCACCCCTCCCGCCAATGGGATGGCATCCGGGACCCCTCCCGCCAATGGGATGGCATCCGGGACCCCTCCCGCCAATGGGATGGCATCCGGCAACCCTCCCGCCAATGGGATGGCATCCGGCAACCCTCCCGCCAATGGGATGGCATCCGGCAACCCTCCCGCCAATGGGATGGCATGCGGCAACCCTCCCGCCAATGGGATGGCATCCGGCACCCCTCCCGCCAATGGGATGGCATCCGGCAACCCTCCCGCCAATGGGGTGGCATCCGGGACCCCTCCCGCCAATGGGATGGCATCCGGCAACCCTCCCGCCAATGGGATGGCATCCGGCAACCCTCCCGCCAATGGGGTGGCATCCGGGACCCCTCCCGCCAATGGGATGGCATCCGGCACCCCTCCCGCCAATGGGATGGCATCCGGCAACCCTCCCGCCAATGGGATGGCATCTGGCAACCCTCCCGCCAATGGGGTGGCATCCGGGACCCCTCCCGGCAATGGGATGGCATCCGGGACCCCTCCCGCCAATGGGATGGCATCCGGCAACCCTCCCGCCAATGGGATGGCATCCGGCAACCCTCCCGCCAATGGGATGGCATCCGGCAACCCTCCCGCCAATGGGGTGGCATCCGGGACCCCTCCCGCCAATGGGATGGCATCCGGCAACCCTCCCGCCAATGGGGTGGCATCCGGGACTTTAAGGGACATGAAGTTGTTTCTCTTTTGCGTTCCTCAAGCATAGTGTGGACACTGTGCAAGATGTTACACACTTCCACAATGGAATTCTTCTCCTTTTCCATTTCTTGAATGCGTGAGTGGAATACACACATGAGTGAGTGCATGTGCCAAAGGTAAATCTCACTAAATTAATTTTCAAAAAACCTCTTGATCATTGCGGGTGGCTTTTCCTGGGACAGAAAGTATCCCTTTAATGCTGGAAACATCTGCAGCAGCCTCTCAATTCCAGGGAATAATGACAGCCATCGTGTCTTGCTGTGGGAAAGGAGCTTTCTGTATTCAATATCAACAAAGTCACAGTACTCCTTCAAATTCTCAGTGCGCACAGTGTAAATGTGGAAGTACTGGTAAATCTTGAACATGATATTCTCAACTTCAACATCAAGTGTGTCTGCACCATGATGGACACAATTGTTCAATATGTGTGCTGGGCAACCCACACCGACCAGAGTCTTGTTCTGCAGCAACTTCTTCAAATTTGCAAACACATTTTTCCCCCCTTCATCACGACTGATTCCTCCGAAATTTGTGTTGCAATTGTCACCAGCAAATGCAATACATTTGTCTGACAAATTGTTTTTTCTCAATGTTTCAATCAAGTAGTTTGCAATGGTTTCGGCTGTCTCATTAGGTGTGTCTTTGACCTCAAGCAATGTTGATTGTACACCACCTTTCTTCCAGTCAAAATACTGGATTATGATTGGGAATATTTTCACTGCACCATGGTTACTCCCATCTGTAGCGATGCCACAGTACTGTATATCTTTGAGCGCCAATGGGATGGCATCCGGCAACCCTCCCGCCAATGGGATGGCATCCGGCAACCCTCCCGCCAATGGGATGGCATCCGGCAACCCTCCCGCCAATGGGGTGGCATCCGGGACCCCTCCCGCCAATGGGATGGCATCCGGCAACCCTCCCGCCAATGGGATGGCATCCGGCAACCCTCCCGCCAATGGGATGGCATCCGGCAACCCTCCCGCCAATGGGGTGGCATCCGGGACCCCTCCCGCCAATGGGATGGCATCCGGCAACCCTCCCGCCAATGGGATGGCATCCGGCAACCCTCCCGCCAATGGGGTGGCATCCGGGACCCCTCCCGCCAATGGGATGGCATCCGGCACCCCTCCCGCCAATGGGATGGCATCCGGCAACCCTCCCGCCAATGGGATGGCATCTGGCAACCCTCCCGCCAATGGGGTGGCATCCGGGACCCCTCCCGGCAATGGGATGGCATCCGGGACCCCTCCCGCCAATGGGATGGCATCCGGCAACCCTCCCGCCAATGGGATGGCATCCGGCAACCCTCCCGCCAATGGGATGGCATCCGGCAACCCTCCCGCCAATGGGGTGGCATCCGGGACCCCTCCCGCCAATGGGATGGCATCCGGCAACCCTCCCGCCAATGGGATGGCATCCGGCAACCCTCCCGCCAATGGGGTGGCATCCGGGACCCCTCCCGCCAATGGGATGGCATCCGGCACCCCTCCCGCCAATGGGATGGCATCCGGCAACCCTCCCGCCAATGGGATGGCATCTGGCAACCCTCCCGCCAATGGGGTGGCATCCGGGACCCCTCCCGCCAATGGGATGGCATCCGGCACCCCTCCCGCCAATGGGATGGCATCCGGCAACCCTCCCGCCAATGGGATGGCATGCGGCAACCCTCCCGCCAATGGGATGGCATCCGGCAACCCTCCCGCCAATGGGGTGGCATCCGGGACCCCTCCCGCCAATGGGATGGCATCCGGCACCCCTCCCGCCAATGGGATGGCATCCGGCAACCCTCCCGCCAATGGGATGGCATGCGGCAACCCTCCCGCCAATGGGATGGCATCTGGCAACCCTCCCGCCAATGGGGTGGCATCCGGGACCCCTCCCGCCAATGGGATGGCATCCGGCACCCCTCCCGCCAATGGGATGGCATCCGGCAACCCTCCCGCCAATGGGATGGCATGCGGCAACCCTCCCGCCAATGGGATGGCATCCGGCAACCCTCCCGCCAATGGGGTGGCATCCGGGACCCCTCCCGCCAATGGGATGGCATCCGGCACCCCTCCCGCCAATGGGATGGCATGCGGCAACCCTCCCGCCAATGGGATGGCATCCGGGACCCCTCCCGCCAATGGGATGGCATCCGGCAACCCTCCCGCCAATGGGATGGCACGCGGCAACCCTCCCGCCAATGGGATGGCATCCGGCACCCCTCCCGCCAATGGGATGGCATCCGGGACCCCTCCCGCCAATGGGATGGCATCCGGGACCCCTCCCGCCAATGGGATGGCATCCGGCAACCCTCCCGCCAATGGGATGGCATCCGGCAACCCTCCCGCCAATGGGATGGCATCCGGCAACCCTCCCGCCAATGGGATGGCATGCGGCAACCCTCCCGCCAATGGGATGGCATCCGGCACCCCTCCCGCCAATGGGATGGCATCCGGCAACCCTCCCGCCAATGGGGTGGCATCCGGGACCCCTCCCGCCAATGGGATGGCATGCGGCAACCCTCCCGCCAATGGGATGGCATCCGGCACCCCTCCCGCCAATGGGATGGCATCCGGCAACCCTCCCGCCAATGGGGTGGCATCCGGGACCCCTCCCGCCAATGGGATGGCATCCGGCAACCCTCCCGCCAATGGGATGTCATCCGGCAACCCTCTTGCCAATGGGGTGGCATCCGGGACCCCTCCCGGCAATGGGATGGCATCCGGCAACCCTCCCGCCAATGGGATGGCATGCGGCAACCCTCCCGCCAATGGGGTGGCATCCGGGACCCCTCCCGGCAATGGGATGGCATACGGGACCCCTCCCGCCAATGGGATGGCATCCGGCAACCCTCCCGCCAATGGGGTGGCATCCGGGACCCCTCCCGCCAATGGGATGTCATCCGGCAACCCTCTTGCCAATGGGGTGGCATCCGGCAACCCTCCCGCCAATGGGATGGCATCCGGCACCCCTCCCGCCAATGGGATGGCATCCGGCAACCCTCCCGCCAATGGGGTGGCATCCGGCAACCCTCCCGCCAATGGGGTGGCATCCGGGACTTTAAGGGACATGAAGTTGTTTCTCTTTTGCGTTCCTCAAGCATAGTGTGGACACTGTGCAAGATGTTACACACTTCCACAATGGAATTCTTCTCCTTTTCCATTTCTTGAATGCGTGAGTGGAATACACACATGAGTGAGTGCATGTGCCAAAGGTAAATCTCACTAAATTAATTTTCAAAAAACCTCTTCATCATTGCGGGTGGCTTTTCCTGGGACAGAAAGTATCCCTTTAATGCTGGAAACATCTGCAGCAGCCTCTCAATTCCAGGGAATAATGACAGCCATCGTGTCTTGCTGTGGGAAAGGAGCTTTCTGTATTCAATATCAACAAAGTCACAGTACTCCTTCAAATTCTCAGTGCGCACAGTGTAAATGTGGAAGTACTGGTAAATCTTGAACATGATATTCTCAACTTCAACATCAAGTGTGTCTGCACCATGATGGACACAATTGTTCAATATGTGTGCTGGGCAACCCACACCGACCAGAGTCTTGTTCTGCAGCAACTTCTTCAAATTTGCAAACACATTTTTCCCCCCTTCATCACGACTGATTCCTCCGAAATTTGTGTTGCAATTGTCACCAGCAAATGCAATACATTTGTCTGACAAATTGTTTTTTCTCAATGTTTCAATCAAGTAGTTTGCAATGGTTTCGGCTGTCTCATTAGGTGTGTCTTTGACCTCAAGCAATGTTGATTGTACACCACCTTTCTTCCAGTCAAAATACTGGATTATGATTGGGAATATTTTCACTGCACCATGGTTACTCCCATCTGTAGCGATGCCTCAGTACTGTATATCTTTGAGCGCCAATGGGATGGCATTCAGCCCCCCCTCCCGCCAATGGGATGGCATCCGGCAACCCTCCCGCCAATGGGGTGGCATCCGGGACCCCTCCCGCCAATGGGATGGCATCCGGCAACCCTCCCGCCAATGGGATGGCATCCGGCAACCCTCCCGCCAATGGGGTGGCATCCGGGACCCCTCCCGCCAATGGGATGGCATCCGGCAACCCTCCCGCCAATGGGATGGCACGCGGCAACCCTCCCGCCAATGGGATGGCATCCGGCACCCCTCCCGCCAATGGGATGGCATCCGGGACCCCTCCCGCCAATGGGATGGCATCCGGGACCCCTCCCGCCAATGGGATGGCATCCGGCAACCCTCCCGCCAATGGGATGGCATCCGGCAACCCTCCCGCCAATGGGATGGCATCCGGCAACCCTCCCGCCAATGGGATGGCATGCGGCAACCCTCCCGCCAATGGGATGGCATCCGGCACCCCTCCCGCCAATGGGATGGCATCCGGCAACCCTCCCGCCAATGGGGTGGCATCCGGGACCCCTCCCGCCAATGGGATGGCATCCGGCAACCCTCCCGCCAATGGGATGGCACCCGGCAACCCTCCCGCCAATGGGGTGGCATCCGGGACCCCTCCCGCCAATGGGATGTCATCCGGCAACCCTCTTGCCAATGGGGTGGCATCCGGGACCCCTCCCGGCAATGGGATGGCATCCGGCAACCCTCCCGCCAATGGGATGGCATGCGGCAACCCTCCCGCCAATGGGGTGGCATCCGGGACCCCTCCCGGCAATGGGATGGCATACGGGACCCCTCCCGCCAATGGGATGGCATCCGGCAACCCTCCCGCCAATGGGGTGGCATCCGGGACCCCTCCCGCCAATGGGATGTCATCCGGCAACCCTCTTGCCAATGGGGTGGCATCCGGCACCCCTCCCGCCAATGGGATGGCATCCGGCAACCCTCCCGCCAATGGGATGGCATCCGGCAACCCTCCCGCCAATGGGGTGGCATCCGGGACCCCTCCCGCCAATGGGATGGCATCCGGCACCCCTCCCGCCAATGGGATGGCATCCGGCAACCCTCCCGCCAATGGGATGGCATCCGGCACCCCTCCCGCCAATGGGATGGCATCCGGCAACCCTCCCGCCAATGGGGTGGCATCCGGGACCCCTCCCGCCAATGGGATGGCATCCGGCAACCCTCCCGCCAATGGGATGGCACCCGGCAACCCTCCCGCCAATGGGGTGGCATCCGGGACCCCTCCCGCCAATGGGATGTCATCCGGCAACCCTCTTGCCAATGGGGTGGCATCCGGCAACCCTCCCGCCAATGGGATGGCATCCGGCACCCCTCCCGCCAATGGGATGGCATCCGGCAACCCTCCCGCCAATGGGATGGCATCCGGCAACCCTCCCGCCAATGGGGTGGCATCCGGGACCCCTCCCGCCAATGGGATGGCATCCGGCACCCCTCCCGCCAATGGGATGGCATCCGGCAACCCTCCCGCCAATGGGATGGCATCCGGCAACCCTCCCGCCAATGGGGTGGCATCCGGGACTTTAAGGGACATGAAGTTGTTTCTCTTTTGCGTTCCTCAAGCATAGTGTGGACACTGTGCAAGATGTTACACACTTCCACAATGGAATTCTTCTCCTTTTCCATTTCTTGAATGCGTGAGTGGAATACACACATGAGTGAGTGCATGTGCCAAAGGTAAATCTCACTAAATTAATTTTCAAAAAACCTCTTGATCATTGCGGGTGGCTTTACCTGGGACAGAAAGTATCCCTTTAATGCTGGAAACATCTGCAGCAGCCTCTCAATTCCAGGGAATAATGGATGGCATCCGGCAACCCTCCCGCCAATGGGATGGCATCCGGCAACCCTCCCGACAATGGGGTGGCATCCGGGACCCCTCCCGCCAATGGGATGGCATCCGGCAACCCTCCCGCCAATGGGATGGCATCCGGCAACCCTCCCGCCAATGGGATGGCATCCGGCAACCCTCCCGCCAATGGGGTGGCATCCGGGACCCCTCCCGCCAATGGGATGGCATCCGGCACCCCTCCCGCCAATGGGATGGCATCCGGCAACCCTCCCGCCAATGGGATGGCATCCGGCAACCCTCCCGCCAATGGGGTGGCATCCGGGACCCCTCCTGCCAATGGGATGGCATCCGGCACCCCTCCCGCCAATGGGATGGCATCCGGCAACCCTCCCGCCAATGGGATGGCATCCGGCAACCCTCCCGCCAATGGGGTGGCATCCGGGACCCCTCCCGCCAATGGGATGGCATCCGGCACCCCTCCCGCCAATGGGATGGCATCCGGCAACCCTCCCGCCAATGGGATGGCATCCGGGACCCCTCCCGGCAATGGGATGGCATCCGGGACCCCTCCCGCCAATGGGATGGCATGCGGCAACCCTCCCGCCAATGGGATGGCATGCGGCAACCCTCCCGCTAATGGGATGGCATGCGGCAACCCTCCCGCCAATGGGATGGCATCCGGCAACCCTCCCGCCAATGGGATGGCATCCGGCAACCCTCCCGCCAATGGGGTGGCATCCGGGACCCCTCCCGCCAATGGGATGGCATCCGGCACCCCTCCCGCCAATGGGATGGCATCCGGCAACCCTCCCGCCAATGGGGTGGCATCCGGGACCCCTCCCGCCAATGGGATGTCATCCGGCAACCCTCTTGCCAATGGGGTGGCATCCGGGACCCCTCCCGGCAATGGGATGGCATCCGGCAACCCTCCCGCCAATGGGATGGCATGCGGCAACCCTCCCGCCAATGGGGTGGCATCCGGGACCCCTCCCGGCAATGGGATGGCATACGGGACCCCTCCCGCCAATGGGATGGCATCCGGCAACCCTCCCGCCAATGGGGTGGCATCCGGGACCCCTCCCGCCAATGGGATGTCATCCGGCAACCCTCTTGCCAATGGGGTGGCATCCGGCAACCCTCCCGCCAATGGGATGGCATCCGGCACCCCTCCCGCCAATGGGATGGCATCCGGCAACCCTCCCGCCAATGGGATGGCATCCGGCAACCCTCCCGCCAATGGGGTGGCATCCGGCAACCCTCCCGCCAATGGGGTGGCATCCGGGACTTTAAGGGACATGAAGTTGTTTCTCTTTTGCGTTCCTCAAGCATAGTGTGGACACTGTGCAAGATGTTACACACTTCCACAATGGAATTCTTCTCCTTTTCCATTTCTTGAATGCGTGAGTGGAATACACACATGAGTGAGTGCATGTGCCAAAGGTAAATCTCACTAAAATAATTTTCAAAAAACCTCTTCATCATTGCGGGTGGCTTTTCCTGGGACAGAAAGTATCCCTTTAATGCTGGAAACATCTGCAGCAGCCTCTCAATTCCAGGGAATAATGACAGCCATCGTGTCTTGCTGTGGGAAAGGAGCTTTCTGTATTCAATATCAACAAAGTCACAGTACTCCTTCAAATTCTCAGTGCGCACAGTGTAAATGTGGAAGTACTGGTAAATCTTGAACATGATATTCTCAACTTCAACATCAAGTGTGTCTGCACCATGATGGACACAATTGTTCAATATGTGTGCTGGGCAACCCACACCGACCAGAGTCTTGTTCTGCAGCAACTTCTTCAAATTTGCAAACACATTTTTCCCCCCTTCATCACGACTGATTCCTCCGAAATTTGTGTTGCAATTGTCACCAGCAAATGCAATACATTTGTCTGACAAATTGTTTTTTCTCAATGTTTCAATCAAGTAGTTTGCAATGGTTTCGGCTGTCTCATTAGGTGTGTCTTTGACCTCAAGCAATGTTGATTGTACACCACCTTTCTTCCAGTCAAAATACTGGATTATGATTGGGAATATTTTCACTGCACCATGGTTACTCCCATCTGTAGCGATGCCTCAGTACTGTATATCTTTGAGCGCCAATGGGATGGCATTCAGCCCCCCCTCCCGCCAATGGGATGGCATCCGGCAACCCTCCCGCCAATGGGGTGGCATCCGGGACCCCTCCCGCCAATGGGATGGCATCCGGCAACCCTCCCGCCAATGGGATGGCATCCGGCAACCCTCCCGCCAATGGGGTGGCATCCGGGACCCCTCCCGCCAATGGGATGGCATCCGGCAACCCTCCCGCCAATGGGATGGCACGCGGCAACCCTCCCGCCAATGGGATGGCATCCGGCACCCCTCCCGCCAATGGGATGGCATCCGGGACCCCTCCCGCCAATGGGATGGCATCCGGGACCCCTCCCGCCAATGGGATGGCATCCGGCAACCCTCCCGCCAATGGGATGGCATCCGGCAACCCTCCCGCCAATGGGATGGCATCCGGCAACCCTCCCGCCAATGGGATGGCATGCGGCAACCCTCCCGCCAATGGGATGGCATCCGGCACCCCTCCCGCCAATGGGATGGCATCCGGCAACCCTCCCGCCAATGGGGTGGCATCCGGGACCCCTCCCGCCAATGGGATGGCATCCGGCAACCCTCCCGCCAATGGGATGGCACCCGGCAACCCTCCCGCCAATGGGGTGGCATCCGGGACCCCTCCCGCCAATGGGATGTCATCCGGCAACCCTCTTGCCAATGGGGTGGCATCCGGGACCCCTCCCGGCAATGGGATGGCATCCGGCAACCCTCCCGCCAATGGGATGGCATGCGGCAACCCTCCCGCCAATGGGGTGGCATCCGGGACCCCTCCCGGCAATGGGATGGCATACGGGACCCCTCCCGCCAATGGGATGGCATCCGGCAACCCTCCCGCCAATGGGGTGGCATCCGGGACCCCTCCCGCCAATGGGATGTCATCCGGCAACCCTCTTGCCAATGGGGTGGCATCCGGCAACCCTCCCGCCAATGGGATGGCATCCGGCACCCCTCCCGCCAATGGGATGGCATCCGGCAACCCTCCCGCCAATGGGATGGCATCCGGCAACCCTCCCGCCAATGGGGTGGCATCCGGGACTTTAAGGGACATGAAGTTGTTTCTCTTTTGCGTTCCTCAAGCATAGTGTGGACACTGTGCAAGATGTTACACACTTCCACAATGGAATTCTTCTCCTTTTCCATTTATTGAATGCGTGAGTGGAATACACACATGAGTGAGTGCATGTGCCAAAGGTAAATCTCACTAAATTAATTTTCAAAAAACCTCTTCATCATTGCGGGTGGCTTTTCCTGGGACAGAAAGTATCCCTTTAATGCTGGAAACATCTGCAGCAGCCTCTCAATTCCAGGGAATAATGACAGCCATCGTGTCTTGCTGTGGGAAAGGAGCTTTCTGTATTCAATATCAACAAAGTCACAGTACTCCTTCAAATTCTCAGTGCGCACAGTGTAAATGTGGAAGTACTGGTAAATCTTGAACATGATATTCTCAACTTCAACATCAAGTGTGTCTGCACCATGATGGACACAATTGTTCAATATGTGTGCTGGGCAACCCACACCGACCAGAGTCTTGTTCTGCAGCAACTTCTTCAAATTTGCAAACACATTTTTCCCCCCTTCATCACGACTGATTCCTCCGAAATTTGTGTTGCAATTGTCACCAGCAAATGCAATACATTTGTCTGACAAATTGTTTTTTCTCAATGTTTCAATCAAGTAGTTTGCAATGGTTTCGGCTGTCTCATTAGGTGTGTCTTTGACCTCAAGCAATGTTGATTGTACACCACCTTTCTTCCAGTCAAAATACTGGATTATGATTGGGAATATTTTCACTGCACCATGGTTACTCCCATCTGTAGCGATGCCTCAGTACTGTATATCTTTGAGCGCCAATGGGATGGCATTCAGCCCCCCCTCCCGCCAATGGGATGGCATCCGGCAACCCTCCCGCCAATGGGGTGGCATCCGGGACCCCTCCCGCCAATGGGATGGCATCCGGCAACCCTCCCGCCAATGGGATGGCATCCGGCAACCCTCCCGCCAATGGGGTGGCATCCGGGACCCCTCCCGCCAATGGGATGGCATCCGGCAACCCTCCCGCCAATGGGATGGCACGCGGCAACCCTCCCGCCAATGGGATGGCATCCGGCACCCCTCCCGCCAATGGGATGGCATCCGGGACCCCTCCCGCCAATGGGATGGCATCCGGGACCCCTCCCGCCAATGGGATGGCATCCGGCAACCCTCCCGCCAATGGGATGGCATCCGGCAACCCTCCCGCCAATGGGATGGCATCCGGCAACCCTCCCGCCAATGGGATGGCATGCGGCAACCCTCCCGCCAATGGGATGGCATCCGGCACCCCTCCCGCCAATGGGATGGCATCCGGCAACCCTCCCGCCAATGGGGTGGCATCCGGGACCCCTCCCGCCAATGGGATGGCATCCGGCAACCCTCCCGCCAATGGGATGGCACCCGGCAACCCTCCCGCCAATGGGGTGGCATCCGGGACCCCTCCCGCCAATGGGATGTCATCCGGCAACCCTCTTGCCAATGGGGTGGCATCCGGCAACCCTCCCGCCAATGGGATGGCATCCAGCACCCCTCCCGCCAATGGGATGGCATCCGGCAACCCTCCCGCCAATGGGATGGCATCCGGCAACCCTCCCGCCAATGGGGTGGCATCCGGGACCCCTCCCGCCAATGGGATGGCATCCGGCACCCCTCCCGCCAATGGGATGGCATCCGGCAACCCTCCCGCCAATGGGATGGCATCCGGCAACCCTCCCGCCAATGGGGTGGCATCCGGGACTTTAAGGGACATGAAGTTGTTTCTCTTTTGCGTTCCTCAAGCATAGTGTGGACACTGTGCAAGATGTTACACACTTCCACAATGGAATTCTTCTCCTTTTCCATTTCTTGAATGCGTGAGTGGAATACACACATGAGTGAGTGCATGTGCCAAAGGTAAATCTCACTAAATTAATTTTCAAAAAACCTCTTGATCATTGCGGGTGGCTTTACCTGGGACAGAAAGTATCCCTTTAATGCTGGAAACATCTGCAGCAGCCTCTCAATTCCAGGGAATAATGGATGGCATCCGGCAACCCTCCCGCCAATGGGATGGCATCCGGCAACCCTCCCGACAATGGGGTGGCATCCGGGACCCCTCCCGCCAATGGGATGGCATCCGGCAACCCTCCCGCCAATGGGATGGCATCCGGCAACCCTCCCGCCAATGGGATGGCATCCGGCAACCCTCCCGCCAATGGGGTGGCATCCGGGACCCCTCCCGCCAATGGGATGGCATCCGGCACCCCTCCCGCCAATGGGATGGCATCCGGCAACCCTCCCGCCAATGGGATGGCATCCGGCAACCCTCCCACCAATGGGGTGGCATCCGGGACCCCTCCTGCCAATGGGATGGCATCCGGCACCCCTCCCGCCAATGGGATGGCATCCGGCAACCCTCCCGCCAATGGGATGGCATCCGGCAACCCTCCCACCAATGGGGTGGCATCCGGGACCCCTCCCGCCAATGGGATGGCATCCGGCACCCCTCCCGCCAATGGGATGGCATCCGGCAACCCTCCCGCCAATGGGATGGCATCCGGGACCCCTCCCGGCAATGGGATGGCATCCGGGACCCCTCCCGCCAATGGGATGGCATGCGGCAACCCTCCCGCCAATGGGATGGCATGCGGCAACCCTCCCGCTAATGGGATGGCATGCGGCAACCCTCCCGCCAATGGGATGGCATCCGGCAACCCTCCCGCCAATGGGATGGCATCCGGCAACCCTCCCGCCAATGGGGTGGCATCCGGGACCCCTCCCGCCAATGGGATGGCATCCGGCACCCCTCCCGCCAATGGGATGGCATCCGGCAACCCTCCCGCCAATGGGGTGGCATCCGGGACCCCTCCCGCCAATGGGATGTCATCCGGCAACCCTCTTGCCAATGGGGTGGCATCCGGGACCCCTCCCGGCAATGGGATGGCATCCGGCAACCCTCCCGCCAATGGGATGGCATGCGGCAACCCTCCCGCCAATGGGGTGGCATCCGGGACCCCTCCCGGCAATGGGATGGCATACGGGACCCCTCCCGCCAATGGGATGGCATCCGGCAACCCTCCCGCCAATGGGGTGGCATCCGGGACCCCTCCCGCCAATGGGATGTCATCCGGCAACCCTCTTGCCAATGGGGTGGCATCCGGCAACCCTCCCGCCAATGGGATGGCATCCGGCACCCCTCCCGCCAATGGGATGGCATCCGGCAACCCTCCCGCCAATGGGATGGCATCCGGCAACCCTCCCGCCAATGGGGTGGCATCCGGCAACCCTCCCGCCAATGGGGTGGCATCCGGGACTTTAAGGGACATGAAGTTGTTTCTCTTTTGCGTTCCTCAAGCATAGTGTGGACACTGTGCAAGATGTTACACACTTCCACAATGGAATTCTTCTCCTTTTCCATTTCTTGAATGCGTGAGTGGAATACACACATGAGTGAGTGCATGTGCCAAAGGTAAATCTCACTAAATTAATTTTCAAAAAACCTCTTCATCATTGCGGGTGGCTTTTCCTGGGACAGAAAGTATCCCTTTAATGCTGGAAACATCTGCAGCAGCCTCTCAATTCCAGGGAATAATGACAGCCATCGTGTCTTGCTGTGGGAAAGGAGCTTTCTGTATTCAATATCAACAAAGTCACAGTACTCCTTCAAATTCTCAGTGCGCACAGTGTAAATGTGGAAGTACTGGTAAATCTTGAACATGATATTCTCAACTTCAACATCAAGTGTGTCTGCACCATGATGGACACAATTGTTCAATATGTGTGCTGGGCAACCCACACCGACCAGAGTCTTGTTCTGCAGCAACTTCTTCAAATTTGCAAACACATTTTTCCCCCCTTCATCACGACTGATTCCTCCGAAATTTGTGTTGCAATTGTCACCAGCAAATGCAATACATTTGTCTGACAAATTGTTTTTTCTCAATGTTTCAATCAAGTAGTTTGCAATGGTTTCGGCTGTCTCATTAGGTGTGTCTTTGACCTCAAGCAATGTTGATTGTACACCACCTTTCTTCCAGTCAAAATACTGGATTATGATTGGGAATATTTTCACTGCACCATGGTTACTCCCATCTGTAGCGATGCCTCAGTACTGTATATCTTTGAGCGCCAATGGGATGGCATTCAGCCCCCCCTCCCGCCAATGGGATGGCATCCGGCAACCCTCCCGCCAATGGGGTGGCATCCGGGACCCCTCCCGCCAATGGGATGGCATCCGGCAACCCTCCCGCCAATGGGATGGCATCCGGCAACCCTCCCGCCAATGGGGTGGCATCCGGGACCCCTCCCGCCAATGGGATGGCATCCGGCACCCCTCCCGCCAATGGGATGGCATCCGGCAACCCTCCCGCCAATGGGATGGCATCCGGCAACCCTCCCGCCAATGGGGTAGCATCCGGGACCCCTCCCGCCAATGGGATGGCATCCGGCACCCCTCCCGCCAATGGGATGGCATCCGGCAACCCTCCCGCCAATGGGATGGCATCCGGCAACCCTCCCGCCAATGGGGTGGCATCCGGGACACCTCCCGCCAATGGGATGGCATCCGGCACCCCTCCCGCCAATGGGATGGCATCCGGCACCCCTCCCGCCAATGGGATGGCATCCGGCAACCCTCCCGCCAATGGGGTGGCATCCGGGACCCCTCCCGCCAATGGGATGGCATCCGGCACCCCTCCCGCCAATGGGATGGCATCCGGCAACCCTCCCGCCAATGGGATGGCATCCGGCAACCCTCCCGCCAATGGGGTGGCATCCGGGACCCCTCCCGCCAATGGGATGGCATCCGGCAACCCTCCCGCCAATGGGATGGCATCCGGCAACCCTCCCGCCAATGGGGTGGCATCCGGGACCCCTCCCGCCAATGGGATGGCATCCGGCACCCCTCCCGCCAATGGGATGGCATCCGGCAACCCTCCCGCCAATGGGATGGCATCCGGCAACCCTCCCGCCAATGGGGTGGCATCCGGGACCCCTCCCGCCAATGGGATGGCATCCGGCACCCCTCCCGCCAATGGGATGGCATCCGGCAACCCTCCCGCCAATGGGATGGCATCCGGCAACCCTCCCGCCAATGGGATGGCATCCGGCAACCCTCCCGCCAATGGGATGGCATCCGGCAACCCTCCCGCCAATGGGATGGCATCCGGCAACCCTCCCGCCAATGGGATGGCATCCGGCAACCCTCCCGCCAATGGGATGGCATCCGGCAACCCTCCCGCCAATGGGGTGGCATCCGGGACCCCTCCCGCCAATGGGATGGCATCCGGCACCCCTCCCGCCAATGGGATGGCATGCGGCAAACCTCCCGCCAATGGGATGGCATGCGGCAACCCTCCCGCCAATGGGATGGCATGCGGCAACCCTCCCGCCAATGGGATGGCATCCGGCAACCCTCCCGCCAATGGGGTGGCATCCGGGACCCCTCCCGCCAATGGGATGGCATCCGGCACCCCTCCCGCCAATGGGATGGCATCCGGCAACCCTCCCGCCAATGGGATGGCATCCGGCAACCCTCCCGCCATTGGGATGGCATCCGGCAACCCTCCCGCCAATGGGATGGCATCCGGCAACCCTCCCGCCAATGGGATGGCATCCGGCAACCCTCCCGCCAATGGGATGGCATCCGGCAACCCTCCCGCGAATGGGATGGCATCCGGCAACCCTCCCGCCAATGGGGTGGCATCCGGGACCCCTCCCGCCAATGGGATGGCATCCGGCACCCCTCCCGCCAATGGGATGGCATGCGGCAAACCTCCCGCCAATGGGATGGCATGCGGCAACCCTCCCGCCAATGGGATGGCATGCGGCAACCCTCCCGCCAATGGGATGGCATCCGGCAACCCTCCCGCCAATGGGATGGCATCCGGCACCCCTCCCGCCAATGGGATGGCATCCGGGACCCCTCCCGCCAATGGGATGGCATCCGGCAACCCTCCCGCCAATGGGATGGCATCCGGCAACCCTCCCGCCAATGGGGTGGCATCCGGGACCCCTCCCGCCAATGGGATGGCATCCGGCAACCCTCCCGCCAATGGGATGGCACGCGGCAACCCTCCCGCCAATGGGATGGCATCCGGCACCCCTCCCGCCAATGGGATGGCATCCGGGACCCCTCCCGCCAATGGGATGGCATCCGGCAACCCTCCCGCCAATGGGATGGCATCCGGGACCCCTCCCGCCAATGGGATGGCATCCGGCACCCCTCCCGCCAATGGGATGGCATGCGGCAAACCTCCCGCCAATGGGATGGCATGCGGCAACCCTCCCGCCAATGGGATGGCATGCGGCAACCCTCCCGCCAATGGGATGGCATCCGGCAACCCTCCCGCCAATGGGATGGCATCCGGCAACCCTCCCGCCAATGGGATGGCACCCGGCAACCCTCCCGCCAATGGGGTGGCATCCGGGACTTTAAGGGACATGAAGTTGTTTCTCTTTTGCGTTCCTCAAGCATAGTGTGGACACTGTGCAAGATGTTACACACTTCCACAATGGAATTCTTCTCCTTTTCCATTTCTTGAATGCGTGAGTGGAATACACACATGAGTGAGTGCATGTGCCAAAGGTAAATCTCACTAAATTAATTTTCAAAAAACCTCTTGATCATTGCGGGTGGCTTTTCCTGGGACAGAAAGTATCCCTTTAATGCTGGAAACATCTGCAGCAGCCTCTCAATTCCAGGGAATAATGACAGCCATCGTGTCTTGCTGTGGGAAAGGAGCTTTCTGTATTCAATATCAACAAAGTCACAGTACTCCTTCAAATTCTCAGTGCGCACAGTGTAAATGTGGAAGTACTGGTAAATCTTGAACATGATATTCTCAACTTCAACATCAAGTGTGTCTGCACCATGATGGACACAATTGTTCAATATGTGTGCTGGGCAACCCACACCGACCAGAGTCTTGTTCTGCAGCAACTTCTTCAAATTTGCAAACACATTTTTCCCCCCTTCATCACGACTGATTCCTCCGAAATTTGTGTTGCAATTGTCACCAGCAAATGCAATACATTTGTCTGACAAATTGTTTTTTCTCAATGTTTCAATCAAGTAGTTTGCAATGGTTTCGGCTGTCTCATTAGGTGTGTCTTTGACCTCAAGCAATGTTGATTGTACACCACCTTTCTTCCAGTCAAAATACTGGATTATGATTGGGAATATTTTCACTGCACCATGGTTACTCCCATCTGTAGCGATGCCACAGTACTGTATATCTTTGAGCGCCAATGGGATGGCATCCGGCAACCCTCCCGCCAATGGGATGGCATCCGGCAACCCTCCCGCCAATGGGATGGCATCCGGCAACCCTCCCGCCAATGGGGTGGCATCCGGGACCCCTCCCGCCAATGGGATGGCATCCGGCAACCCTCCCGCCAATGGGATGGCATCCGGCAACCCTCCCGCCAATGGGATGGCATCCGGCAACCCTCCCGCCAATGGGGTGGCATCCGGGACCCCTCCCGCCAATGGGATGGCATCCGGCAACCCTCCCGCCAATGGGATGGCATCCGGCAACCCTCCCGCCAATGGGGTGGCATCCGGGACCCCTCCCGCCAATGGGATGGCATCCGGCACCCCTCCCGCCAATGGGATGGCATCCGGCAACCCTCCCGCCAATGGGATGGCATCTGGCAACCCTCCCGCCAATGGGGTGGCATCCGGGACCCCTCCCGGCAATGGGATGGCATCCGGGACCCCTCCCGCCAATGGGATGGCATCCGGCAACCCTCCCGCCAATGGGATGGCATCCGGCAACCCTCCCGCCAATGGGATGGCATCCGGCAACCCTCCCGCCAATGGGGTGGCATCCGGGACCCCTCCCGCCAATGGGATGGCATCCGGCAACCCTCCCGCCAATGGGGTGGCATCCGGGACTTTAACTCATCGATTGCGCAAAACGCTCTAAAGCGTTTTATTAATCTCGAGCGCCGTCTGCGCATCACGCTCTAAAGCGTTTTATTGGTGTTTTTACTGTATACTGTACATCAACTTCTCTGACGCCCGGACAACACATAATGTAACACTGATCATCTCCAGAAAGATCCGCTGTGAGATCCGGGAGTTTAAAGCCCCCCACCTCCTGAAAAGAGGCCTGGTCTAACCACATTCCAGGCATGCCGTATCCATTACGACGTACTGGGGAGGCGGCATCGCCGTCCTGCACACGGCATAGACCAACGCAGATCAGGGGATCTAAAATGGAGCTACCCATTTTCTAGTGTGTGTGAAATTTGTGAATACATACTCGATTACCCTTCCCCTCCTGTTTCTACATGGTTTCTCCCGAGGCATCTCTCCATCGCATTACAGTTTCTTCCCCCCCCCCCACTCATTCACACAGATCCACTCGACACAGCCCTCTCTAATTCTTTCCAACGACAACTCACCGGTCTGCCGCCTCATTCTCGGAAATATAAACCCGTATATAAACCAAGAATAATCTCCAACGGTCGATCGCCATTTCACGCACACGGACAGGTATACGCGAAACGAATGACGTATTCTCGAAGGACCGCCATAGGAGAAGCAGTATACATCTGACCAACTGTCTTTTTTTCGCCGTCGCGTCAGCCATGTTTGGACAAAGAAGCAGTATACTAGGCTAGCAGATATCACACCGTGGAACCCCCCCCACACTGCGAGTTGCGATCGATCGTTTTGCAGTTTGCAATGCTACTCTCATTCTCGGAAAAAAGATTCTCGGCAGTTGATCACCATAATCGCCATAGCGCCTTCGCCAGCCAATTGCAGTGATAAGGCGTCTGGGACGTAATCGACCCGTTTGTAATGGATAACTAATACAATCCTAAGCTGCGGAAGCCATCGTGTTGTCTGTCATTTTGTCGAAATCACAGCCAGCCGGGCTACGCTTATCGCTCCTGTGGTTCATGTCCAGACATGTCGTGGAACCCCCCCCCCCCACTGCGAGTTGAGTCGCTCCTGTGGTTCATGTCCAGACATGTCAACCTCTCAAGTCACTGTTATGCTATCAAACGATCTGTTGATCCTCCCGCCAATGGGATGGCATCCGGCAACCCTCCCGCCAATGGGATGGCATCCGGCAACCCTCCCGCCAATGGGATGGCATGCGGCAACCCTCCCGCCAATGGGATGGCATCCGGCACCCCTCCCGCCAATGGGATGGCATCCGGCAACCCTCCCGCCAATGGGGTGGCATCCGGGACCCCTCCCGCCAATGGGATGGCATGCGGCAACCCTCCCGCCAATGGGATGGCATCCGGCACCCCTCCCGCCAATGGGATGGCATCCGGCAACCCTCCCGCCAATGGGGTGGCATCCGGGACCCCTCCCGCCAATGGGATGGCATCCGGCAACCCTCCCGCCAATGGGATGTCATCCGGCAACCCTCTTGCCAATGGGGTGGCATCCGGGACCCCTCCCGGCAATGGGATGGCATCCGGCAACCCTCCCGCCAATGGGATGGCATGCGGCAACCCTCCCGCCAATGGGGTGGCATCCGGGACCCCTCCCGGCAATGGGATGGCATACGGGACCCCTCCCGCCAATGGGATGGCATCCGGCAACCCTCCCGCCAATGGGGTGGCATCCGGGACCCCTCCCGCCAATGGGATGTCATCCGGCAACCCTCTTGCCAATGGGGTGGCATCCGGCAACCCTCCCGCCAATGGGATGGCATCCGGCACCCCTCCCGCCAATGGGATGGCATCCGGCAACCCTCCCGCCAATGGGGTGGCATCCGGCAACCCTCCCGCCAATGGGGTGGCATCCGGGACTTTAAGGGACATGAAGTTGTTTCTCTTTTGCGTTCCTCAAGCATAGTGTGGACACTGTGCAAGATGTTACACACTTCCACAATGGAATTCTTCTCCTTTTCCATTTCTTGAATGCGTGAGTGGAATACACACATGAGTGAGTGCATGTGCCAAAGGTAAATCTCACTAAATTAATTTTCAAAAAACCTCTTCATCATTGCGGGTGGCTTTTCCTGGGACAGAAAGTATCCCTTTAATGCTGGAAACATCTGCAGCAGCCTCTCAATTCCAGGGAATAATGACAGCCATCGTGTCTTGCTGTGGGAAAGGAGCTTTCTGTATTCAATATCAACAAAGTCACAGTACTCCTTCAAATTCTCAGTGCGCACAGTGTAAATGTGGAAGTACTGGTAAATCTTGAACATGATATTCTCAACTTCAACATCAAGTGTGTCTGCACCATGATGGACACAATTGTTCAATATGTGTGCTGGGCAACCCACACCGACCAGAGTCTTGTTCTGCAGCAACTTCTTCAAATTTGCAAACACATTTTTCCCCCCTTCATCACGACTGATTCCTCCGAAATTTGTGTTGCAATTGTCACCAGCAAATGCAATACATTTGTCTGACAAATTGTTTTTTCTCAATGTTTCAATCAAGTAGTTTGCAATGGTTTCGGCTGTCTCATTAGGTGTGTCTTTGACCTCAAGCAATGTTGATTGTACACCACCTTTCTTCCAGTCAAAATACTGGATTATGATTGGGAATATTTTCACTGCACCATGGTTACTCCCATCTGTAGCGATGCCTCAGTACTGTATATCTTTGAGCGCCAATGGGATGGCATTCAGCCCCCCCTCCCGCCAATGGGATGGCATCCGGCAACCCTCCCGCCAATGGGGTGGCATCCGGGACCCCTCCCGCCAATGGGATGGCATCCGGCAACCCTCCCGCCAATGGGATGGCATCCGGCAACCCTCCCGCCAATGGGGTGGCATCCGGGACCCCTCCCGCCAATGGGATGGCATCCGGCAACCCTCCCGCCAATGGGATGGCACGCGGCAACCCTCCCGCCAATGGGATGGCATCCGGCACCCCTCCCGCCAATGGGATGGCATCCGGGACCCCTCCCGCCAATGGGATGGCATCCGGGACCCCTCCCGCCAATGGGATGGCATCCGGCAACCCTCCCGCCAATGGGATGGCATCCGGCAACCCTCCCGCCAATGGGATGGCATCCGGCAACCCTCCCGCCAATGGGATGGCATGCGGCAACCCTCCCGCCAATGGGATGGCATCCGGCACCCCTCCCGCCAATGGGATGGCATCCGGCAACCCTCCCGCCAATGGGGTGGCATCCGGGACCCCTCCCGCCAATGGGATGGCATCCGGCAACCCTCCCGCCAATGGGATGGCACCCGGCAACCCTCCCGCCAATGGGGTGGCATCCGGGACCCCTCCCGCCAATGGGATGTCATCCGGCAACCCTCTTGCCAATGGGGTGGCATCCGGGACCCCTCCCGGCAATGGGATGGCATCCGGCAACCCTCCCGCCAATGGGATGGCATGCGGCAACCCTCCCGCCAATGGGGTGGCATCCGGGACCCCTCCCGGCAATGGGATGGCATACGGGACCCCTCCCGCCAATGGGATGGCATCCGGCAACCCTCCCGCCAATGGGGTGGCATCCGGGACCCCTCCCGCCAATGGGATGTCATCCGGCAACCCTCTTGCCAATGGGGTGGCATCCGGCACCCCTCCCGCCAATGGGATGGCATCCGGCAACCCTCCCGCCAATGGGATGGCATCCGGCAACCCTCCCGCCAATGGGGTGGCATCCGGGACCCCTCCCGCCAATGGGATGGCATCCGGCACCCCTCCCGCCAATGGGATGGCATCCGGCAACCCTCCCGCCAATGGGATGGCATCCGGCACCCCTCCCGCCAATGGGATGGCATCCGGCAACCCTCCCGCCAATGGGGTGGCATCCGGGACCCCTCCCGCCAATGGGATGGCATCCGGCAACCCTCCCGCCAATGGGATGGCACCCGGCAACCCTCCCGCCAATGGGGTGGCATCCGGGACCCCTCCCGCCAATGGGATGTCATCCGGCAACCCTCTTGCCAATGGGGTGGCATCCGGCAACCCTCCCGCCAATGGGATGGCATCCGGCACCCCTCCCGCCAATGGGATGGCATCCGGCAACCCTCCCGCCAATGGGATGGCATCCGGCAACCCTCCCGCCAATGGGGTGGCATCCGGGACCCCTCCCGCCAATGGGATGGCATCCGGCACCCCTCCCGCCAATGGGATGGCATCCGGCAACCCTCCCGCCAATGGGATGGCATCCGGCAACCCTCCCGCCAATGGGGTGGCATCCGGGACTTTAAGGGACATGAAGTTGTTTCTCTTTTGCGTTCCTCAAGCATAGTGTGGACACTGTGCAAGATGTTACACACTTCCACAATGGAATTCTTCTCCTTTTCCATTTCTTGAATGCGTGAGTGGAATACACACATGAGTGAGTGCATGTGCCAAAGGTAAATCTCACTAAATTAATTTTCAAAAAACCTCTTGATCATTGCGGGTGGCTTTACCTGGGACAGAAAGTATCCCTTTAATGCTGGAAACATCTGCAGCAGCCTCTCAATTCCAGGGAATAATGGATGGCATCCGGCAACCCTCCCGCCAATGGGATGGCATCCGGCAACCCTCCCGACAATGGGGTGGCATCCGGGACCCCTCCCGCCAATGGGATGGCATCCGGCAACCCTCCCGCCAATGGGATGGCATCCGGCAACCCTCCCGCCAATGGGATGGCATCCGGCAACCCTCCCGCCAATGGGGTGGCATCCGGGACCCCTCCCGCCAATGGGATGGCATCCGGCACCCCTCCCGCCAATGGGATGGCATCCGGCAACCCTCCCGCCAATGGGATGGCATCCGGCAACCCTCCCGCCAATGGGGTGGCATCCGGGACCCCTCCTGCCAATGGGATGGCATCCGGCACCCCTCCCGCCAATGGGATGGCATCCGGCAACCCTCCCGCCAATGGGATGGCATCCGGCAACCCTCCCGCCAATGGGGTGGCATCCGGGACCCCTCCCGCCAATGGGATGGCATCCGGCACCCCTCCCGCCAATGGGATGGCATCCGGCAACCCTCCCGCCAATGGGATGGCATCCGGGACCCCTCCCGGCAATGGGATGGCATCCGGGACCCCTCCCGCCAATGGGATGGCATGCGGCAACCCTCCCGCCAATGGGATGGCATGCGGCAACCCTCCCGCTAATGGGATGGCATGCGGCAACCCTCCCGCCAATGGGATGGCATCCGGCAACCCTCCCGCCAATGGGATGGCATCCGGCAACCCTCCCGCCAATGGGGTGGCATCCGGGACCCCTCCCGCCAATGGGATGGCATCCGGCACCCCTCCCGCCAATGGGATGGCATCCGGCAACCCTCCCGCCAATGGGGTGGCATCCGGGACCCCTCCCGCCAATGGGATGTCATCCGGCAACCCTCTTGCCAATGGGGTGGCATCCGGGACCCCTCCCGGCAATGGGATGGCATCCGGCAACCCTCCCGCCAATGGGATGGCATGCGGCAACCCTCCCGCCAATGGGGTGGCATCCGGGACCCCTCCCGGCAATGGGATGGCATACGGGACCCCTCCCGCCAATGGGATGGCATCCGGCAACCCTCCCGCCAATGGGGTGGCATCCGGGACCCCTCCCGCCAATGGGATGTCATCCGGCAACCCTCTTGCCAATGGGGTGGCATCCGGCAACCCTCCCGCCAATGGGATGGCATCCGGCACCCCTCCCGCCAATGGGATGGCATCCGGCAACCCTCCCGCCAATGGGATGGCATCCGGCAACCCTCCCGCCAATGGGGTGGCATCCGGCAACCCTCCCGCCAATGGGGTGGCATCCGGGACTTTAAGGGACATGAAGTTGTTTCTCTTTTGCGTTCCTCAAGCATAGTGTGGACACTGTGCAAGATGTTACACACTTCCACAATGGAATTCTTCTCCTTTTCCATTTCTTGAATGCGTGAGTGGAATACACACATGAGTGAGTGCATGTGCCAAAGGTAAATCTCACTAAAATAATTTTCAAAAAACCTCTTCATCATTGCGGGTGGCTTTTCCTGGGACAGAAAGTATCCCTTTAATGCTGGAAACATCTGCAGCAGCCTCTCAATTCCAGGGAATAATGACAGCCATCGTGTCTTGCTGTGGGAAAGGAGCTTTCTGTATTCAATATCAACAAAGTCACAGTACTCCTTCAAATTCTCAGTGCGCACAGTGTAAATGTGGAAGTACTGGTAAATCTTGAACATGATATTCTCAACTTCAACATCAAGTGTGTCTGCACCATGATGGACACAATTGTTCAATATGTGTGCTGGGCAACCCACACCGACCAGAGTCTTGTTCTGCAGCAACTTCTTCAAATTTGCAAACACATTTTTCCCCCCTTCATCACGACTGATTCCTCCGAAATTTGTGTTGCAATTGTCACCAGCAAATGCAATACATTTGTCTGACAAATTGTTTTTTCTCAATGTTTCAATCAAGTAGTTTGCAATGGTTTCGGCTGTCTCATTAGGTGTGTCTTTGACCTCAAGCAATGTTGATTGTACACCACCTTTCTTCCAGTCAAAATACTGGATTATGATTGGGAATATTTTCACTGCACCATGGTTACTCCCATCTGTAGCGATGCCTCAGTACTGTATATCTTTGAGCGCCAATGGGATGGCATTCAGCCCCCCCTCCCGCCAATGGGATGGCATCCGGCAACCCTCCCGCCAATGGGGTGGCATCCGGGACCCCTCCCGCCAATGGGATGGCATCCGGCAACCCTCCCGCCAATGGGATGGCATCCGGCAACCCTCCCGCCAATGGGGTGGCATCCGGGACCCCTCCCGCCAATGGGATGGCATCCGGCAACCCTCCCGCCAATGGGATGGCACGCGGCAACCCTCCCGCCAATGGGATGGCATCCGGCACCCCTCCCGCCAATGGGATGGCATCCGGGACCCCTCCCGCCAATGGGATGGCATCCGGGACCCCTCCCGCCAATGGGATGGCATCCGGCAACCCTCCCGCCAATGGGATGGCATCCGGCAACCCTCCCGCCAATGGGATGGCATCCGGCAACCCTCCCGCCAATGGGATGGCATGCGGCAACCCTCCCGCCAATGGGATGGCATCCGGCACCCCTCCCGCCAATGGGATGGCATCCGGCAACCCTCCCGCCAATGGGGTGGCATCCGGGACCCCTCCCGCCAATGGGATGGCATCCGGCAACCCTCCCGCCAATGGGATGGCACCCGGCAACCCTCCCGCCAATGGGGTGGCATCCGGGACCCCTCCCGCCAATGGGATGTCATCCGGCAACCCTCTTGCCAATGGGGTGGCATCCGGGACCCCTCCCGGCAATGGGATGGCATCCGGCAACCCTCCCGCCAATGGGATGGCATGCGGCAACCCTCCCGCCAATGGGGTGGCATCCGGGACCCCTCCCGGCAATGGGATGGCATACGGGACCCCTCCCGCCAATGGGATGGCATCCGGCAACCCTCCCGCCAATGGGGTGGCATCCGGGACCCCTCCCGCCAATGGGATGTCATCCGGCAACCCTCTTGCCAATGGGGTGGCATCCGGCAACCCTCCCGCCAATGGGATGGCATCCGGCACCCCTCCCGCCAATGGGATGGCATCCGGCAACCCTCCCGCCAATGGGATGGCATCCGGCAACCCTCCCGCCAATGGGGTGGCATCCGGGACTTTAAGGGACATGAAGTTGTTTCTCTTTTGCGTTCCTCAAGCATAGTGTGGACACTGTGCAAGATGTTACACACTTCCACAATGGAATTCTTCTCCTTTTCCATTTATTGAATGCGTGAGTGGAATACACACATGAGTGAGTGCATGTGCCAAAGGTAAATCTCACTAAATTAATTTTCAAAAAACCTCTTCATCATTGCGGGTGGCTTTTCCTGGGACAGAAAGTATCCCTTTAATGCTGGAAACATCTGCAGCAGCCTCTCAATTCCAGGGAATAATGACAGCCATCGTGTCTTGCTGTGGGAAAGGAGCTTTCTGTATTCAATATCAACAAAGTCACAGTACTCCTTCAAATTCTCAGTGCGCACAGTGTAAATGTGGAAGTACTGGTAAATCTTGAACATGATATTCTCAACTTCAACATCAAGTGTGTCTGCACCATGATGGACACAATTGTTCAATATGTGTGCTGGGCAACCCACACCGACCAGAGTCTTGTTCTGCAGCAACTTCTTCAAATTTGCAAACACATTTTTCCCCCCTTCATCACGACTGATTCCTCCGAAATTTGTGTTGCAATTGTCACCAGCAAATGCAATACATTTGTCTGACAAATTGTTTTTTCTCAATGTTTCAATCAAGTAGTTTGCAATGGTTTCGGCTGTCTCATTAGGTGTGTCTTTGACCTCAAGCAATGTTGATTGTACACCACCTTTCTTCCAGTCAAAATACTGGATTATGATTGGGAATATTTTCACTGCACCATGGTTACTCCCATCTGTAGCGATGCCTCAGTACTGTATATCTTTGAGCGCCAATGGGATGGCATTCAGCCCCCCCTCCCGCCAATGGGATGGCATCCGGCAACCCTCCCGCCAATGGGGTGGCATCCGGGACCCCTCCCGCCAATGGGATGGCATCCGGCAACCCTCCCGCCAATGGGATGGCATCCGGCAACCCTCCCGCCAATGGGGTGGCATCCGGGACCCCTCCCGCCAATGGGATGGCATCCGGCAACCCTCCCGCCAATGGGATGGCACGCGGCAACCCTCCCGCCAATGGGATGGCATCCGGCACCCCTCCCGCCAATGGGATGGCATCCGGGACCCCTCCCGCCAATGGGATGGCATCCGGGACCCCTCCCGCCAATGGGATGGCATCCGGCAACCCTCCCGCCAATGGGATGGCATCCGGCAACCCTCCCGCCAATGGGATGGCATCCGGCAACCCTCCCGCCAATGGGATGGCATGCGGCAACCCTCCCGCCAATGGGATGGCATCCGGCACCCCTCCCGCCAATGGGATGGCATCCGGCAACCCTCCCGCCAATGGGGTGGCATCCGGGACCCCTCCCGCCAATGGGATGGCATCCGGCAACCCTCCCGCCAATGGGATGGCACCCGGCAACCCTCCCGCCAATGGGGTGGCATCCGGGACCCCTCCCGCCAATGGGATGTCATCCGGCAACCCTCTTGCCAATGGGGTGGCATCCGGCAACCCTCCCGCCAATGGGATGGCATCCAGCACCCCTCCCGCCAATGGGATGGCATCCGGCAACCCTCCCGCCAATGGGATGGCATCCGGCAACCCTCCCGCCAATGGGGTGGCATCCGGGACCCCTCCCGCCAATGGGATGGCATCCGGCACCCCTCCCGCCAATGGGATGGCATCCGGCAACCCTCCCGCCAATGGGATGGCATCCGGCAACCCTCCCGCCAATGGGGTGGCATCCGGGACTTTAAGGGACATGAAGTTGTTTCTCTTTTGCGTTCCTCAAGCATAGTGTGGACACTGTGCAAGATGTTACACACTTCCACAATGGAATTCTTCTCCTTTTCCATTTCTTGAATGCGTGAGTGGAATACACACATGAGTGAGTGCATGTGCCAAAGGTAAATCTCACTAAATTAATTTTCAAAAAACCTCTTGATCATTGCGGGTGGCTTTACCTGGGACAGAAAGTATCCCTTTAATGCTGGAAACATCTGCAGCAGCCTCTCAATTCCAGGGAATAATGGATGGCATCCGGCAACCCTCCCGCCAATGGGATGGCATCCGGCAACCCTCCCGACAATGGGGTGGCATCCGGGACCCCTCCCGCCAATGGGATGGCATCCGGCAACCCTCCCGCCAATGGGATGGCATCCGGCAACCCTCCCGCCAATGGGATGGCATCCGGCAACCCTCCCGCCAATGGGGTGGCATCCGGGACCCCTCCCGCCAATGGGATGGCATCCGGCACCCCTCCCGCCAATGGGATGGCATCCGGCAACCCTCCCGCCAATGGGATGGCATCCGGCAACCCTCCCACCAATGGGGTGGCATCCGGGACCCCTCCTGCCAATGGGATGGCATCCGGCACCCCTCCCGCCAATGGGATGGCATCCGGCAACCCTCCCGCCAATGGGATGGCATCCGGCAACCCTCCCACCAATGGGGTGGCATCCGGGACCCCTCCCGCCAATGGGATGGCATCCGGCACCCCTCCCGCCAATGGGATGGCATCCGGCAACCCTCCCGCCAATGGGATGGCATCCGGGACCCCTCCCGGCAATGGGATGGCATCCGGGACCCCTCCCGCCAATGGGATGGCATGCGGCAACCCTCCCGCCAATGGGATGGCATGCGGCAACCCTCCCGCTAATGGGATGGCATGCGGCAACCCTCCCGCCAATGGGATGGCATCCGGCAACCCTCCCGCCAATGGGATGGCATCCGGCAACCCTCCCGCCAATGGGGTGGCATCCGGGACCCCTCCCGCCAATGGGATGGCATCCGGCACCCCTCCCGCCAATGGGATGGCATCCGGCAACCCTCCCGCCAATGGGGTGGCATCCGGGACCCCTCCCGCCAATGGGATGTCATCCGGCAACCCTCTTGCCAATGGGGTGGCATCCGGGACCCCTCCCGGCAATGGGATGGCATCCGGCAACCCTCCCGCCAATGGGATGGCATGCGGCAACCCTCCCGCCAATGGGGTGGCATCCGGGACCCCTCCCGGCAATGGGATGGCATACGGGACCCCTCCCGCCAATGGGATGGCATCCGGCAACCCTCCCGCCAATGGGGTGGCATCCGGGACCCCTCCCGCCAATGGGATGTCATCCGGCAACCCTCTTGCCAATGGGGTGGCATCCGGCAACCCTCCCGCCAATGGGATGGCATCCGGCACCCCTCCCGCCAATGGGATGGCATCCGGCAACCCTCCCGCCAATGGGATGGCATCCGGCAACCCTCCCGCCAATGGGGTGGCATCCGGCAACCCTCCCGCCAATGGGGTGGCATCCGGGACTTTAAGGGACATGAAGTTGTTTCTCTTTTGCGTTCCTCAAGCATAGTGTGGACACTGTGCAAGATGTTACACACTTCCACAATGGAATTCTTCTCCTTTTCCATTTCTTGAATGCGTGAGTGGAATACACACATGAGTGAGTGCATGTGCCAAAGGTAAATCTCACTAAATTAATTTTCAAAAAACCTCTTCATCATTGCGGGTGGCTTTTCCTGGGACAGAAAGTATCCCTTTAATGCTGGAAACATCTGCAGCAGCCTCTCAATTCCAGGGAATAATGACAGCCATCGTGTCTTGCTGTGGGAAAGGAGCTTTCTGTATTCAATATCAACAAAGTCACAGTACTCCTTCAAATTCTCAGTGCGCACAGTGTAAATGTGGAAGTACTGGTAAATCTTGAACATGATATTCTCAACTTCAACATCAAGTGTGTCTGCACCATGATGGACACAATTGTTCAATATGTGTGCTGGGCAACCCACACCGACCAGAGTCTTGTTCTGCAGCAACTTCTTCAAATTTGCAAACACATTTTTCCCCCCTTCATCACGACTGATTCCTCCGAAATTTGTGTTGCAATTGTCACCAGCAAATGCAATACATTTGTCTGACAAATTGTTTTTTCTCAATGTTTCAATCAAGTAGTTTGCAATGGTTTCGGCTGTCTCATTAGGTGTGTCTTTGACCTCAAGCAATGTTGATTGTACACCACCTTTCTTCCAGTCAAAATACTGGATTATGATTGGGAATATTTTCACTGCACCATGGTTACTCCCATCTGTAGCGATGCCTCAGTACTGTATATCTTTGAGCGCCAATGGGATGGCATTCAGCCCCCCCTCCCGCCAATGGGATGGCATCCGGCAACCCTCCCGCCAATGGGGTGGCATCCGGGACCCCTCCCGCCAATGGGATGGCATCCGGCAACCCTCCCGCCAATGGGATGGCATCCGGCAACCCTCCCGCCAATGGGGTGGCATCCGGGACCCCTCCCGCCAATGGGATGGCATCCGGCACCCCTCCCGCCAATGGGATGGCATCCGGCAACCCTCCCGCCAATGGGATGGCATCCGGCAACCCTCCCGCCAATGGGGTAGCATCCGGGACCCCTCCCGCCAATGGGATGGCATCCGGCACCCCTCCCGCCAATGGGATGGCATCCGGCAACCCTCCCGCCAATGGGATGGCATCCGGCAACCCTCCCGCCAATGGGGTGGCATCCGGGACACCTCCCGCCAATGGGATGGCATCCGGCACCCCTCCCGCCAATGGGATGGCATCCGGCACCCCTCCCGCCAATGGGATGGCATCCGGCAACCCTCCCGCCAATGGGGTGGCATCCGGGACCCCTCCCGCCAATGGGATGGCATCCGGCACCCCTCCCGCCAATGGGATGGCATCCGGCAACCCTCCCGCCAATGGGATGGCATCCGGCAACCCTCCCGCCAATGGGGTGGCATCCGGGACCCCTCCCGCCAATGGGATGGCATCCGGCAACCCTCCCGCCAATGGGATGGCATCCGGCAACCCTCCCGCCAATGGGGTGGCATCCGGGACCCCTCCCGCCAATGGGATGGCATCCGGCACCCCTCCCGCCAATGGGATGGCATCCGGCAACCCTCCCGCCAATGGGATGGCATCCGGCAACCCTCCCGCCAATGGGGTGGCATCCGGGACCCCTCCCGCCAATGGGATGGCATCCGGCACCCCTCCCGCCAATGGGATGGCATCCGGCAACCCTCCCGCCAATGGGATGGCATCCGGCAACCCTCCCGCCAATGGGATGGCATCCGGCAACCCTCCCGCCAATGGGATGGCATCCGGCAACCCTCCCGCCAATGGGATGGCATCCGGCAACCCTCCCGCCAATGGGATGGCATCCGGCAACCCTCCCGCCAATGGGATGGCATCCGGCAACCCTCCCGCCAATGGGGTGGCATCCGGGACCCCTCCCGCCAATGGGATGGCATCCGGCACCCCTCCCGCCAATGGGATGGCATGCGGCAAACCTCCCGCCAATGGGATGGCATGCGGCAACCCTCCCGCCAATGGGATGGCATGCGGCAACCCTCCCGCCAATGGGATGGCATCCGGCAACCCTCCCGCCAATGGGGTGGCATCCGGGACCCCTCCCGCCAATGGGATGGCATCCGGCACCCCTCCCGCCAATGGGATGGCATCCGGCAACCCTCCCGCCAATGGGATGGCATCCGGCAACCCTCCCGCCATTGGGATGGCATCCGGCAACCCTCCCGCCAATGGGATGGCATCCGGCAACCCTCCCGCCAATGGGATGGCATCCGGCAACCCTCCCGCCAATGGGATGGCATCCGGCAACCCTCCCGCGAATGGGATGGCATCCGGCAACCCTCCCGCCAATGGGGTGGCATCCGGGACCCCTCCCGCCAATGGGATGGCATCCGGCACCCCTCCCGCCAATGGGATGGCATGCGGCAAACCTCCCGCCAATGGGATGGCATGCGGCAACCCTCCCGCCAATGGGATGGCATGCGGCAACCCTCCCGCCAATGGGATGGCATCCGGCAACCCTCCCGCCAATGGGATGGCATCCGGCACCCCTCCCGCCAATGGGATGGCATCCGGGACCCCTCCCGCCAATGGGATGGCATCCGGCAACCCTCCCGCCAATGGGATGGCATCCGGCAACCCTCCCGCCAATGGGGTGGCATCCGGGACCCCTCCCGCCAATGGGATGGCATCCGGCAACCCTCCCGCCAATGGGATGGCACGCGGCAACCCTCCCGCCAATGGGATGGCATCCGGCACCCCTCCCGCCAATGGGATGGCATCCGGGACCCCTCCCGCCAATGGGATGGCATCCGGCAACCCTCCCGCCAATGGGATGGCATCCGGGACCCCTCCCGCCAATGGGATGGCATCCGGCACCCCTCCCGCCAATGGGATGGCATGCGGCAAACCTCCCGCCAATGGGATGGCATGCGGCAACCCTCCCGCCAATGGGATGGCATGCGGCAACCCTCCCGCCAATGGGATGGCATCCGGCAACCCTCCCGCCAATGGGATGGCATCCGGCAACCCTCCCGCCAATGGGATGGCACCCGGCAACCCTCCCGCCAATGGGGTGGCATCCGGGACTTTAAGGGACATGAAGTTGTTTCTCTTTTGCGTTCCTCAAGCATAGTGTGGACACTGTGCAAGATGTTACACACTTCCACAATGGAATTCTTCTCCTTTTCCATTTCTTGAATGCGTGAGTGGAATACACACATGAGTGAGTGCATGTGCCAAAGGTAAATCTCACTAAATTAATTTTCAAAAAACCTCTTGATCATTGCGGGTGGCTTTTCCTGGGACAGAAAGTATCCCTTTAATGCTGGAAACATCTGCAGCAGCCTCTCAATTCCAGGGAATAATGACAGCCATCGTGTCTTGCTGTGGGAAAGGAGCTTTCTGTATTCAATATCAACAAAGTCACAGTACTCCTTCAAATTCTCAGTGCGCACAGTGTAAATGTGGAAGTACTGGTAAATCTTGAACATGATATTCTCAACTTCAACATCAAGTGTGTCTGCACCATGATGGACACAATTGTTCAATATGTGTGCTGGGCAACCCACACCGACCAGAGTCTTGTTCTGCAGCAACTTCTTCAAATTTGCAAACACATTTTTCCCCCCTTCATCACGACTGATTCCTCCGAAATTTGTGTTGCAATTGTCACCAGCAAATGCAATACATTTGTCTGACAAATTGTTTTTTCTCAATGTTTCAATCAAGTAGTTTGCAATGGTTTCGGCTGTCTCATTAGGTGTGTCTTTGACCTCAAGCAATGTTGATTGTACACCACCTTTCTTCCAGTCAAAATACTGGATTATGATTGGGAATATTTTCACTGCACCATGGTTACTCCCATCTGTAGCGATGCCACAGTACTGTATATCTTTGAGCGCCAATGGGATGGCATCCGGCAACCCTCCCGCCAATGGGATGGCATCCGGCAACCCTCCCGCCAATGGGATGGCATCCGGCAACCCTCCCGCCAATGGGGTGGCATCCGGGACCCCTCCCGCCAATGGGATGGCATCCGGCAACCCTCCCGCCAATGGGATGGCATCCGGCAACCCTCCCGCCAATGGGATGGCATCCGGCAACCCTCCCGCCAATGGGGTGGCATCCGGGACCCCTCCCGCCAATGGGATGGCATCCGGCAACCCTCCCGCCAATGGGATGGCATCCGGCAACCCTCCCGCCAATGGGGTGGCATCCGGGACCCCTCCCGCCAATGGGATGGCATCCGGCACCCCTCCCGCCAATGGGATGGCATCCGGCAACCCTCCCGCCAATGGGATGGCATCTGGCAACCCTCCCGCCAATGGGGTGGCATCCGGGACCCCTCCCGGCAATGGGATGGCATCCGGGACCCCTCCCGCCAATGGGATGGCATCCGGCAACCCTCCCGCCAATGGGATGGCATCCGGCAACCCTCCCGCCAATGGGATGGCATCCGGCAACCCTCCCGCCAATGGGGTGGCATCCGGGACCCCTCCCGCCAATGGGATGGCATCCGGCAACCCTCCCGCCAATGGGGTGGCATCCGGGACTTTAACTCATCGATTGCGCAAAACGCTCTAAAGCGTTTTATTAATCTCGAGCGCCGTCTGCGCATCACGCTCTAAAGCGTTTTATTGGTGTTTTTACTGTATACTGTACATCAACTTCTCTGACGCCCGGACAACACATAATGTAACACTGATCATCTCCAGAAAGATCCGCTGTGAGATCCGGGAGTTTAAAGCCCCCCACCTCCTGAAAAGAGGCCTGGTCTAACCACATTCCAGGCATGCCGTATCCATTACGACGTACTGGGGAGGCGGCATCGCCGTCCTGCACACGGCATAGACCAACGCAGATCAGGGGATCTAAAATGGAGCTACCCATTTTCTAGTGTGTGTGAAATTTGTGAATACATACTCGATTACCCTTCCCCTCCTGTTTCTACATGGTTTCTCCCGAGGCATCTCTCCATCGCATTACAGTTTCTTCCCCCCCCCCCACTCATTCACACAGATCCACTCGACACAGCCCTCTCTAATTCTTTCCAACGACAACTCACCGGTCTGCCGCCTCATTCTCGGAAATATAAACCCGTATATAAACCAAGAATAATCTCCAACGGTCGATCGCCATTTCACGCACACGGACAGGTATACGCGAAACGAATGACGTATTCTCGAAGGACCGCCATAGGAGAAGCAGTATACATCTGACCAACTGTCTTTTTTTCGCCGTCGCGTCAGCCATGTTTGGACAAAGAAGCAGTATACTAGGCTAGCAGATATCACACCGTGGAACCCCCCCCACACTGCGAGTTGCGATCGATCGTTTTGCAGTTTGCAATGCTACTCTCATTCTCGGAAAAAAGATTCTCGGCAGTTGATCACCATAATCGCCATAGCGCCTTCGCCAGCCAATTGCAGTGATAAGGCGTCTGGGACGTAATCGACCCGTTTGTAATGGATAACTAATACAATCCTAAGCTGCGGAAGCCATCGTGTTGTCTGTCATTTTGTCGAAATCACAGCCAGCCGGGCTACGCTTATCGCTCCTGTGGTTCATGTCCAGACATGTCGTGGAACCCCCCCCCCCCACTGCGAGTTGAGTCGCTCCTGTGGTTCATGTCCAGACATGTCAACCTCTCAAGTCACTGTTATGCTATCAAACGATCTGTTGATTTTGTTTACTGAGACAATGATCACATATGTGCATAGAATCATCATCATCATGACGTTATCATGACAGGCAGATATAAACATAAATAAATTATCATATACATACTACACACTGAATGAAAGCCCTAAATGTCTAATTTTAGGAGGAAAACAAATAAAATACACATATCCCATATACTGTTTGTCAATACTAGACTATTGAATCCATTTCATTTATAAAATTCTCTTTTTCAGAGAGAACTTTAGCCCATTCTGACCTGAGATCAGATTCATACGAGGTTTCCACTGGACACACACTGGTCTGATTAGAGAAAGCATGGACCTATAGAACTATTATTCACAAAATAAGGCATATAGCGACATGTACATACTATATACCGTATGAAACAGAAGACTCTCTGCTTTCATAAGAAAAAAACTAATACTGTAATAATAATAAAAATCACACCCATGTGAAGTGAGCAGTGCAATGTTGTGAAGTGAGCAGTGCAACATTGCACTGCTCACTTCACAGGGGTGTGATTTTCATTATTATTACAGTAGAAGTATTTTTCTTATGAAAGCAGAGAGTCTTCTGTTTCATACGGTATATAGTATGTACATGTCGCTATAGGCCTTATTTTGTGAATAATGGTTCTTCAGGTCCATGCATTTTCTGAAATCCTCTCTGGTGGGCGCAAGCTGCATTCAACAGCCAATTACTGACAAACTATACATGGGACCATGTGTATTTGTTTTCCTCCTAAAAGTAGACATTCAGGGCTTTCATTCAGTGTGTAGTATGTATATGATATTATTTGTGTTCATTTTTATATCTGTCTGTCAATGTCTGTCAACTTCAACCTTCCATATCTCTGCTGTTTTTTCAAAAGAGCAGCGTGCAGTGAAAAGCAGGTTTTAGAAAAAGGTCAATATCTCCAGAATGGAAGATGGTAGAATCATATTTTTTTTTTTAAATTGAAGTGGACTAGTTTGGCTTCCTTTTGATTTATGCAATGTGCGATGTGCTATAAGAGGCCCCTCGCTGTGGGCCCCTAAAAAGTTAAAAAGTCCAATGTTAATCGCTTAGCAGAAGCAATCCTGAGTAGAATTTCAACAGTTAGCAATCAATGTGTTAAGGGACATGAAGTTGTTTCTCTTTTGCGTTCCTCAAGCATAGTGTGGACACTGTGCAAGATGTTACACACTTCCACAATGGAATTCTTCTCCTTTTCCATTTCTTGAATGCGTGAGTGGAATACACACATGAGTGAGTGCATGTGCCAAAGGTAAATCTCACTAAATTAATTTTCAAAAAACCTCTTGATCATTGCGGGTGGCTTTTCCTGGGACAGAAAGTATCCCTTTAATGCTGGAAACATCTGCAGCAGCCTCTCAATTCCAGGGAATAATGACAGCCATCGTGTCTTGCTGTGGGAAAGGAGCTTTCTGTATTCAATATCAACAAAGTCACAGTACTCCTTCAAATTCTCAGTGCGCACAGTGTAAATGTGGAAGTACTGGTAAATCTTGAACATGATATTCTCAACTTCAACATCAAGTGTGTCTGCACCATGATGGACACAATTGTTCAATATGTGTGCTGGGCAACCCACACCGACCAGAGTCTTGTTCTGCAGCAACTTCTTCAAATTTGCAAACACATTTTTCCCCCCTTCATCACGACTGATTCCTCCGAAATTTGTGTTGCAATTGTCACCAGCAAATGCAATACATTTGTCTGACAAATTGTTTTTTCTCAATGTTTCAATCAAGTAGTTTGCAATGGTTTCGGCTGTCTCATTAGGTGTGTCTTTGACCTCAAGCAATGTTGATTGTACACCACCTTTCTTCCAGTCAAAATACTGGATTATGATTGGGAATATTTTCACTGCACCATGGTTACTCCCATCTGTAGCGATGCCACAGTACTGTATATCTTTGAGCGCCAATGGGATGGCATCCGGCAACCCTCCCGCCAATGGGATGGCATCCGGCAACCCTCCCGCCAATGGGATGGCATCCGGCAACCCTCCCGCCAATGGGGTGGCATCCGGGACCCCTCCCGCCAATGGGATGGCATCCGGCAACCCTCCCGCCAATGGGATGGCATCCGGCAACCCTCCCGCCAATGGGATGGCATCCGGCAACCCTCCCGCCAATGGGGTGGCATCCGGGACCCCTCCCGCCAATGGGATGGCATCCGGCAACCCTCCCGCCAATGGGATGGCATCCGGCAACCCTCCCGCCAATGGGGTGGCATCCGGGACCCCTCCCGCCAATGGGATGGCATCCGGCACCCCTCCCGCCAATGGGATGGCATCCGGCAACCCTCCCGCCAATGGGATGGCATCTGGCAACCCTCCCGCCAATGGGGTGGCATCCGGGACCCCTCCCGGCAATGGGATGGCATCCGGGACCCCTCCCGCCAATGGGATGGCATCCGGCAACCCTCCCGCCAATGGGATGGCATCCGGCAACCCTCCCGCCAATGGGATGGCATCCGGCAACCCTCCCGCCAATGGGGTGGCATCCGGGACCCCTCCCGCCAATGGGATGGCATCCGGCAACCCTCCCGCCAATGGGGTGGCATCCGGGACTTTAACTCATCGATTGCGCAAAACGCTCTAAAGCGTTTTATTAATCTCGAGCGCCGTCTGCGCATCACGCTCTAAAGCGTTTTATTGGTGTTTTTACTGTATACTGTACATCAACTTCTCTGACGCCCGGACAACACATAATGTAACACTGATCATCTCCAGAAAGATCCGCTGTGAGATCCGGGAGTTTAAAGCCCCCCACCTCCTGAAAAGAGGCCTGGTCTAACCACATTCCAGGCATGCCGTATCCATTACGACGTACTGGGGAGGCGGCATCGCCGTCCTGCACACGGCATAGACCAACGCAGATCAGGGGATCTAAAATGGAGCTACCCATTTTCTAGTGTGTGTGAAATTTGTGAATACACTCGATTACCCTTCCCCTCCTGTTTCTACATGGTTTCTCCCGAGGCATCTCTCCATCGCATTACAGTTTCTTCCCCCCCCCCCACTCATTCACACAGATCCACTCGACACAGCCCTCTCTAATTCTTTCCAACGACAACTCACCGGTCTGCCGCCTCATTCTCGGAAATATAAACCCGTATATAAACCAAGAATAATCTCCAACGGTCGATCGCCATTTCACGCACACGGACAGGTATACGCGAAACGAATGACGTATTCTCGAAGGACCGCCATAGGAGAAGCAGTATACATCTGACCAACTGTCTTTTTTTCGCCGTCGCGTCAGCCATGTTTGGACAAAGAAGCAGTATACTAGGCTAGCAGATATCACACCGTGGAACCCCCCCCACACTGCGAGTTGCGATCGATCGTTTTGCAGTTTGCAATGCTACTCTCATTCTCGGAAAAAAGATTCTCGGCAGTTGATCACCATAATCGCCATAGCGCCTTCGCCAGCCAATTGCAGTGATAAGGCGTCTGGGACGTAATCGACCCGTTTGTAATGGATAACTAATACAATCCTAAGCTGCGGAAGCCATCGTGTTGTCTGTCATTTTGTCGAAATCACAGCCAGCCGGGCTACGCTTATCGCTCCTGTGGTTCATGTCCAGACATGTCGTGGAACCCCCCCCCCCCACTGCGAGTTGAGTCGCTCCTGTGGTTCATGTCCAGACATGTCAACCTCTCAAGTCACTGTTATGCTATCAAACGATCTGTTGATTTTGTTTACTGAGACAATGATCACATATGTGCATAGAATCATCATCATCATGACGTTATCATGACAGGCAGATATAAACATAAATAAATTATCATATACATACTACACACTGAATGAAAGCCCTAAATGTCTAATTTTAGGAGGAAAACAAATAAAATACACATATCCCATATACTGTTTGTCAATACTAGACTATTGAATCCATTTCATTTATAAAATTCTCTTTTTCAGAGAGAACTTTAGCCCATTCTGACCTGAGATCAGATTCATACGAGGTTTCCACTGGACACACACTGGTCTGATTAGAGAAAGCATGGACCTATAGAACTATTATTCACAAAATAAGGCATATAGCGACATGTACATACTATATACCGTATGAAACAGAAGACTCTCTGCTTTCATAAGAAAAAAACTAATACTGTAATAATAATAAAAATCACACCCATGTGAAGTGAGCAGTGCAATGTTGTGAAGTGAGCAGTGCAACATTGCACTGCTCACTTCACAGGGGTGTGATTTTCATTATTATTACAGTAGAAGTATTTTTCTTATGAAAGCAGAGAGTCTTCTGTTTCATACGGTATATAGTATGTACATGTCGCTATAGGCCTTATTTTGTGAATAATGGTTCTTCAGGTCCATGCATTTTCTGAAATCCTCTCTGGTGGGCGCAAGCTGCATTCAACAGCCAATTACTGACAAACTATACATGGGACCATGTGTATTTGTTTTCCTCCTAAAAGTAGACATTCAGGGCTTTCATTCAGTGTGTAGTATGTATATGATATTATTTGTGTTCATTTTTATATCTGTCTGTCAATGTCTGTCAACTTCAACCTTCCATATCTCTGCTGTTTTTTCAAAAGAGCAGCGTGCAGTGAAAAGCAGGTTTTAGAAAAAGGTCAATATCTCCAGAATGGAAGATGGTAGAATCATATTTTTTTTTTTAAATTGAAGTGGACTAGTTTGGCTTCCTTTTGATTTATGCAATGTGCGATGTGCTATAAGAGGCCCCTCGCTGTGGGCCCCTAAAAAGTTAAAAAGTCCAATGTTAATCGCTTAGCAGAAGCAATCCTGAGTAGAATTTCAACAGTTAGCAATCAATGTGTTAAGGGACATGAAGTTGTTTCTCTTTTGCGTTCCTCAAGCATAGTGTGGACACTGTGCAAGATGTTACACACTTCCACAATGGAATTCTTCTCCTTTTCCATTTCTTGAATGCGTGAGTGGAATACACACATGAGTGAGTGCATGTGCCAAAGGTAAATCTCACTAAATTAATTTTCAAAAAACCTCTTGATCATTGCGGGTGGCTTTTCCTGGGACAGAAAGTATCCCTTTAATGCTGGAAACATCTGCAGCAGCCTCTCAATTCCAGGGAATAATGACAGCCATCGTGTCTTGCTGTGGGAAAGGAGCTTTCTGTATTCAATATCAACAAAGTCACAGTACTCCTTCAAATTCTCAGTGCGCACAGTGTAAATGTGGAAGTACTGGTAAATCTTGAACATGATATTCTCAACTTCAACATCAAGTGTGTCTGCACCATGATGGACACAATTGTTCAATATGTGTGCTGGGCAACCCACACCGACCAGAGTCTTGTTCTGCAGCAACTTCTTCAAATTTGCAAACACATTTTTCCCCCCTTCATCACGACTGATTCCTCCGAAATTTGTGTTGCAATTGTCACCAGCAAATGCAATACATTTGTCTGACAAATTGTTTTTTCTCAATGTTTCAATCAAGTAGTTTGCAATGGTTTCGGCTGTCTCATTAGGTGTGTCTTTGACCTCAAGCAATGTTGATTGTACACCACCTTTCTTCCAGTCAAAATACTGGATTATGATTGGGAATATTTTCACTGCACCATGGTTACTCCCATCTGTAGCGATGCCACAGTACTGTATATCTTTGAGCGCCAATGGGATGGCATCCGGCAACCCTCCCGCCAATGGGATGGCATCCGGCAACCCTCCCGCCAATGGGATGGCATCCGGCAACCCTCCCGCCAATGGGGTGGCATCCGGGACCCCTCCCGCCAATGGGATGGCATCCGGCAACCCTCCCGCCAATGGGATGGCATCCGGCAACCCTCCCGCCAATGGGATGGCATCCGGCAACCCTCCCGCCAATGGGGTGGCATCCGGGACCCCTCCCGCCAATGGGATGGCATCCGGCAACCCTCCCGCCAATGGGATGGCATCCGGCAACCCTCCCGCCAATGGGGTGGCATCCGGGACCCCTCCCGCCAATGGGATGGCATCCGGCACCCCTCCCGCCAATGGGATGGCATCCGGCAACCCTCCCGCCAATGGGATGGCATCTGGCAACCCTCCCGCCAATGGGGTGGCATCCGGGACCCCTCCCGGCAATGGGATGGCATCCGGGACCCCTCCCGCCAATGGGATGGCATCCGGCAACCCTCCCGCCAATGGGATGGCATCCGGCAACCCTCCCGCCAATGGGATGGCATCCGGCAACCCTCCCGCCAATGGGGTGGCATCCGGGACCCCTCCCGCCAATGGGATGGCATCCGGCAACCCTCCCGCCAATGGGGTGGCATCCGGGACTTTAAGGGACATGAAGTTGTTTCTCTTTTGCGTTCCTCAAGCATAGTGTGGACACTGTGCAAGATGTTACACACTTCCACAATGGAATTCTTCTCCTTTTCCATTTCTTGAATGCGTGAGTGGAATACACACATGAGTGAGTGCATGTGCCAGAGGTAAATCTCACTAAATTAATTTTCAAAAAACCTCTTGATCATTGCGGGTGGCTTTTCCTGGGACAGAAAGTATCCCTTTAATGCTGGAAACATCTGCAGCAGCCTCTCAATTCCAGGGAATAATGACAGCCATCGTGTCTTGCTGTGGGAAAGGAGCTTTCTGTATTCAATATCAACAAAGTCACAGTACTCCTTCAAATTCTCAGTGCGCACAGTGTAAATGTGGAAGTACTGGTAAATCTTGAACATGATATTCTCAACTTCAACATCAAGTGTGTCTGCACCATGATGGACACAATTGTTCAATATGTGTGCTGGGCAACCCACACCGACCAGAGTCTTGTTCTGCAGCAACTTCTTCAAATTTGCAAACACATTTTTCCCCCCTTCATCACGACTGATTCCTCCGAAATTTGTGTTGCAATTGTCACCAGCAAATGCAATACATTTGTCTGACAAATTGTTTTTTCTCAATGTTTCAATCAAGTAGTTTGCAATGGTTTCGGCTGTCTCATTAGGTGTGTCTTTGACCTCAAGCAATGTTGATTGTACACCACCTTTCTTCCAGTCAAAATACTGGATTATGATTGGGAATATTTTCACTGCACCATGGTTACTCCCATCTGTAGCGATGCCACAGTACTGTATATCTTTGAGCGCCAATGGGATGGCATCCGGCAACCCTCCCGCCAATGGGATGGCATCCGGCAACCCTCCCGCCAATGGGATGGCATCCGGCAACCCTCCCGCCAATGGGGTGGCATCCGGGACCCCTCCCGCCAATGGGATGGCATCCGGCAACCCTCCCGCCAATGGGATGGCATCCGGCAACCCTCCCGCCAATGGGATGGCATCCGGCAACCCTCCCGCCAATGGGGTGGCATCCGGGACCCCTCCCGCCAATGGGATGGCATCCGGCAACCCTCCCGCCAATGGGATGGCATCCGGCAACCCTCCCGCCAATGGGGTGGCATCCGGGACCCCTCCCGCCAATGGGATGGCATCCGGCACCCCTCCCGCCAATGGGATGGCATCCGGCAACCCTCCCGCCAATGGGATGGCATCTGGCAACCCTCCCGCCAATGGGGTGGCATCCGGGACCCCTCCCGGCAATGGGATGGCATCCGGGACCCCTCCCGCCAATGGGATGGCATCCGGCAACCCTCCCGCCAATGGGATGGCATCCGGCAACCCTCCCGCCAATGGGATGGCATCCGGCAACCCTCCCGCCAATGGGGTGGCATCCGGGACCCCTCCCGCCAATGGGATGGCATCCGGCAACCCTCCCGCCAATGGGGTGGCATCCGGGACTTTAACTCATCGATTGCGCAAAACGCTCTAAAGCGTTTTATTAATCTCGAGCGCCGTCTGCGCATCACGCTCTAAAGCGTTTTATTGGTGTTTTTACTGTATACTGTACATCAACTTCTCTGACGCCCGGACAACACATAATGTAACACTGATCATCTCCAGAAAGATCCGCTGTGAGATCCGGGAGTTTAAAGCCCCCCACCTCCTGAAAAGAGGCCTGGTCTAACCACATTCCAGGCATGCCGTATCCATTACGACGTACTGGGGAGGCGGCATCGCCGTCCTGCACACGGCATAGACCAACGCAGATCAGGGGATCTAAAATGGAGCTACCCATTTTCTAGTGTGTGTGAAATTTGTGAATACACTCGATTACCCTTCCCCTCCTGTTTCTACATGGTTTCTCCCGAGGCATCTCTCCATCGCATTACAGTTTCTTCCCCCCCCCCCACTCATTCACACAGATCCACTCGACACAGCCCTCTCTAATTCTTTCCAACGACAACTCACCGGTCTGCCGCCTCATTCTCGGAAATATAAACCCGTATATAAACCAAGAATAATCTCCAACGGTCGATCGCCATTTCACGCACACGGACAGGTATACGCGAAACGAATGACGTATTCTCGAAGGACCGCCATAGGAGAAGCAGTATACATCTGACCAACTGTCTTTTTTTCGCCGTCGCGTCAGCCATGTTTGGACAAAGAAGCAGTATACTAGGCTAGCAGATATCACACCGTGGAACCCCCCCCACACTGCGAGTTGCGATCGATCGTTTTGCAGTTTGCAATGCTACTCTCATTCTCGGAAAAAAGATTCTCGGCAGTTGATCACCATAATCGCCATAGCGCCTTCGCCAGCCAATTGCAGTGATAAGGCGTCTGGGACGTAATCGACCCGTTTGTAATGGATAACTAATACAATCCTAAGCTGCGGAAGCCATCGTGTTGTCTGTCATTTTGTCGAAATCACAGCCAGCCGGGCTACGCTTATCGCTCCTGTGGTTCATGTCCAGACATGTCGTGGAACCCCCCCCCCCCACTGCGAGTTGAGTCGCTCCTGTGGTTCATGTCCAGACATGTCAACCTCTCAAGTCACTGTTATGCTATCAAACGATCTGTTGATTTTGTTTACTGAGACAATGATCACATATGTGCATAGAATCATCATCATCATGACGTTATCATGACAGGCAGATATAAACATAAATAAATTATCATATACATACTACACACTGAATGAAAGCCCTAAATGTCTAATTTTAGGAGGAAAACAAATAAAATACACATATCCCATATACTGTTTGTCAATACTAGACTATTGAATCCATTTCATTTATAAAATTCTCTTTTTCAGAGAGAACTTTAGCCCATTCTGACCTGAGATCAGATTCATACGAGGTTTCCACTGGACACACACTGGTCTGATTAGAGAAAGCATGGACCTATAGAACTATTATTCACAAAATAAGGCATATAGCGACATGTACATACTATATACCGTATGAAACAGAAGACTCTCTGCTTTCATAAGAAAAAAACTAATACTGTAATAATAATAAAAATCACACCCATGTGAAGTGAGCAGTGCAATGTTGTGAAGTGAGCAGTGCAACATTGCACTGCTCACTTCACAGGGGTGTGATTTTCATTATTATTACAGTAGAAGTATTTTTCTTATGAAAGCAGAGAGTCTTCTGTTTCATACGGTATATAGTATGTACATGTCGCTATAGGCCTTATTTTGTGAATAATGGTTCTTCAGGTCCATGCATTTTCTGAAATCCTCTCTGGTGGGCGCAAGCTGCATTCAACAGCCAATTACTGACAAACTATACATGGGACCATGTGTATTTGTTTTCCTCCTAAAAGTAGACATTCAGGGCTTTCATTCAGTGTGTAGTATGTATATGATATTATTTGTGTTCATTTTTATATCTGTCTGTCAATGTCTGTCAACTTCAACCTTCCATATCTCTGCTGTTTTTTCAAAAGAGCAGCGTGCAGTGAAAAGCAGGTTTTAGAAAAAGGTCAATATCTCCAGAATGGAAGATGGTAGAATCATATTTTTTTTTTAAATTGAAGTGGACTAGTTTGGCTTCCTTTTGATTTATGCAATGTGCGATGTGCTATAAGAGGCCCCTCGCTGTGGGCCCCTAAAAAGTTAAAAAGTCCAATGTTAATCGCTTAGCAGAAGCAATCCTGAGTAGAATTTCAACAGTTAGCAATCAATGTGTTAAGGGACATGAAGTTGTTTCTCTTTTGCGTTCCTCAAGCATAGTGTGGACACTGTGCAAGATGTTACACACTTCCACAATGGAATTCTTCTCCTTTTCCATTTCTTGAATGCGTGAGTGGAATACACACATGAGTGAGTGCATGTGCCAAAGGTAAATCTCACTAAATTAATTTTCAAAAAACCTCTTGATCATTGCGGGTGGCTTTTCCTGGGACAGAAAGTATCCCTTTAATGCTGGAAACATCTGCAGCAGCCTCTCAATTCCAGGGAATAATGACAGCCATCGTGTCTTGCTGTGGGAAAGGAGCTTTCTGTATTCAATATCAACAAAGTCACAGTACTCCTTCAAATTCTCAGTGCGCACAGTGTAAATGTGGAAGTACTGGTAAATCTTGAACATGATATTCTCAACTTCAACATCAAGTGTGTCTGCACCATGATGGACACAATTGTTCAATATGTGTGCTGGGCAACCCACACCGACCAGAGTCTTGTTCTGCAGCAACTTCTTCAAATTTGCAAACACATTTTTCCCCCCTTCATCACGACTGATTCCTCCGAAATTTGTGTTGCAATTGTCACCAGCAAATGCAATACATTTGTCTGACAAATTGTTTTTTCTCAATGTTTCAATCAAGTAGTTTGCAATGGTTTCGGCTGTCTCATTAGGTGTGTCTTTGACCTCAAGCAATGTTGATTGTACACCACCTTTCTTCCAGTCAAAATACTGGATTATGATTGGGAATATTTTCACTGCACCATGGTTACTCCCATCTGTAGCGATGCCACAGTACTGTATATCTTTGAGCGCCAATGGGATGGCATCCGGCAACCCTCCCGCCAATGGGATGGCATCCGGCAACCCTCCCGCCAATGGGATGGCATCCGGCAACCCTCCCGCCAATGGGGTGGCATCCGGGACCCCTCCCGCCAATGGGATGGCATCCGGCAACCCTCCCGCCAATGGGATGGCATCCGGCAACCCTCCCGCCAATGGGATGGCATCCGGCAACCCTCCCGCCAATGGGGTGGCATCCGGGACCCCTCCCGCCAATGGGATGGCATCCGGCAACCCTCCCGCCAATGGGATGGCATCCGGCAACCCTCCCGCCAATGGGGTGGCATCCGGGACCCCTCCCGCCAATGGGATGGCATCCGGCACCCCTCCCGCCAATGGGATGGCATCCGGCAACCCTCCCGCCAATGGGATGGCATCTGGCAACCCTCCCGCCAATGGGGTGGCATCCGGGACCCCTCCCGGCAATGGGATGGCATCCGGGACCCCTCCCGCCAATGGGATGGCATCCGGCAACCCTCCCGCCAATGGGATGGCATCCGGCAACCCTCCCGCCAATGGGATGGCATCCGGCAACCCTCCCGCCAATGGGGTGGCATCCGGGACCCCTCCCGCCAATGGGATGGCATCCGGCAACCCTCCCGCCAATGGGGTGGCATCCGGGACTTTAAGGGACATGAAGTTGTTTCTCTTTTGCGTTCCTCAAGCATAGTGTGGACACTGTGCAAGATGTTACACACTTCCACAATGGAATTCTTCTCCTTTTCCATTTCTTGAATGCGTGAGTGGAATACACACATGAGTGAGTGCATGTGCCAGAGGTAAATCTCACTAAATTAATTTTCAAAAAACCTCTTGATCATTGCGGGTGGCTTTTCCTGGGACAGAAAGTATCCCTTTAATGCTGGAAACATCTGCAGCAGCCTCTCAATTCCAGGGAATAATGACAGCCATCGTGTCTTGCTGTGGGAAAGGAGCTTTCTGTATTCAATATCAACAAAGTCACAGTACTCCTTCAAATTCTCAGTGCGCACAGTGTAAATGTGGAAGTACTGGTAAATCTTGAACATGATATTCTCAACTTCAACATCAAGTGTGTCTGCACCATGATGGACACAATTGTTCAATATGTGTGCTGGGCAACCCACACCGACCAGAGTCTTGTTCTGCAGCAACTTCTTCAAATTTGCAAACACATTTTTCCCCCCTTCATCACGACTGATTCCTCCGAAATTTGTGTTGCAATTGTCACCAGCAAATGCAATACATTTGTCTGACAAATTGTTTTTTCTCAATGTTTCAATCAAGTAGTTTGCAATGGTTTCGGCTGTCTCATTAGGTGTGTCTTTGACCTCAAGCAATGTTGATTGTACACCACCTTTCTTCCAGTCAAAATACTGGATTATGATTGGGAATATTTTCACTGCACCATGGTTACTCCCATCTGTAGCGATGCCACAGTACTGTATATCTTTGAGCGCCAATGGGATGGCATCCGGCAACCCTCCCGCCAATGGGATGGCATCCGGCAACCCTCCCGCCAATGGGATGGCATCCGGCAACCCTCCCGCCAATGGGGTGGCATCCGGGACCCCTCCCGCCAATGGGATGGCATCCGGCAACCCTCCCGCCAATGGGATGGCATCCGGCAACCCTCCCGCCAATGGGATGGCATCCGGCAACCCTCCCGCCAATGGGGTGGCATCCGGGACCCCTCCCGCCAATGGGATGGCATCCGGCAACCCTCCCGCCAATGGGATGGCATCCGGCAACCCTCCCGCCAATGGGGTGGCATCCGGGACCCCTCCCGCCAATGGGATGGCATCCGGCACCCCTCCCGCCAATGGGATGGCATCCGGCAACCCTCCCGCCAATGGGATGGCATCTGGCAACCCTCCCGCCAATGGGGTGGCATCCGGAACCCCTCCCGGCAATGGGATGGCATCCGGGACCCCTCCCGCCAATGGGATGGCATCCGGCAACCCTCCCGCCAATGGGATGGCATCCGGCAACCCTCCCGCCAATGGGATGGCATCCGGCAACCCTCCCGCCAATGGGGTGGCATCCGGGACCCCTCCCGCCAATGGGATGGCATCCGGCAACCCTCCCGCCAATGGGGTGGCATCCGGGACTTTAAGGGACATGAAGTTGTTTCTCTTTTGCGTTCCTCAAGCATAGTGTGGACACTGTGCAAGATGTTACACACTTCCACAATGGAATTCTTCTCCTTTTCCATTTCTTGAATGCGTGAGTGGAATACACACATGAGTGAGTGCATGTGCCAGAGGTAAATCTCACTAAATTAATTTTCAAAAAACCTCTTGATCATTGCGGGTGGCTTTTCCTGGGACAGAAAGTATCCCTTTAATGCTGGAAACATCTGCAGCAGCCTCTCAATTCCAGGGAATAATGACAGCCATCGTGTCTTGCTGTGGGAAAGGAGCTTTCTGTATTCAATATCAACAAAGTCACAGTACTCCTTCAAATTCTCAGTGCGCACAGTGTAAATGTGGAAGTACTGGTAAATCTTGAACATGATATTCTCAACTTCAACATCAAGTGTGTCTGCACCATGATGGACACAATTGTTCAATATGTGTGCTGGGCAACCCACACCGACCAGAGTCTTGTTCTGCAGCAACTTCTTCAAATTTGCAAACACATTTTTCCCCCCTTCATCACGACTGATTCCTCCGAAATTTGTGTTGCAATTGTCACCAGCAAATGCAATACATTTGTCTGACAAATTGTTTTTTCTCAATGTTTCAATCAAGTAGTTTGCAATGGTTTCGGCTGTCTCATTAGGTGTGTCTTTGACCTCAAGCAATGTTGATTGTACACCACCTTTCTTCCAGTCAAAATACTGGATTATGATTGGGAATATTTTCACTGCACCATGGTTACTCCCATCTGTAGCGATGCCACAGTACTGTATATCTTTGAGCGCCAATGGGATGGCATCCGGCAACCCTCCCGCCAATGGGATGGCATCCGGCAACCCTCCCGCCAATGGGATGGCATCCGGCAACCCTCCCGCCAATGGGGTGGCATCCGGGACCCCTCCCGCCAATGGGATGGCATCCGGCAACCCTCCCGCCAATGGGATGGCATCCGGCAACCCTCCCGCCAATGGGATGGCATCCGGCAACCCTCCCGCCAATGGGGTGGCATCCGGGACCCCTCCCGCCAATGGGATGGCATCCGGCAACCCTCCCGCCAATGGGATGGCATCCGGCAACCCTCCCGCCAATGGGGTGGCATCCGGGACCCCTCCCGCCAATGGGATGGCATCCGGCACCCCTCCCGCCAATGGGATGGCATCCGGCAACCCTCCCGCCAATGGGATGGCATCTGGCAACCCTCCCGCCAATGGGGTGGCATCCGGGACCCCTCCCGGCAATGGGATGGCATCCGGGACCCCTCCCGCCAATGGGATGGCATCCGGCAACCCTCCCGCCAATGGGATGGCATCCGGCAACCCTCCCGCCAATGGGATGGCATCCGGCAACCCTCCCGCCAATGGGGTGGCATCCGGGACCCCTCCCGCCAATGGGATGGCATCCGGCAACCCTCCCGCCAATGGGGTGGCATCCGGGACTTTAAGGGACATGAAGTTGTTTCTCTTTTGCGTTCCTCAAGCATAGTGTGGACACTGTGCAAGATGTTACACACTTCCACAATGGAATTCTTCTCCTTTTCCATTTCTTGAATGCGTGAGTGGAATACACACATGAGTGAGTGCATGTGCCAAAGGTAAATCTCACTAAATTAATTTTCAAAAAACCTCTTGATCATTGCGGGTGGCTTTTCCTGGGACAGAAAGTATCCCTTTAATGCTGGAAACATCTGCAGCAGCCTCTCAATTCCAGGGAATAATGACAGCCATCGTGTCTTGCTGTGGGAAAGGAGCTTTCTGTATTCAATATCAACAAAGTCACAGTACTCCTTCAAATTCTCAGTGCGCACAGTGTAAATGTGGAAGTACTGGTAAATCTTGAACATGATATTCTCAACTTCAACATCAAGTGTGTCTGCACCATGATGGACACAATTGTTCAATATGTGTGCTGGGCAACCCACACCGACCAGAGTCTTGTTCTGCAGCAACTTCTTCAAATTTGCAAACACATTTTTCCCCCCTTCATCACGACTGATTCCTCCGAAATTTGTGTTGCAATTGTCACCAGCAAATGCAATACATTTGTCTGACAAATTGTTTTTTCTCAATGTTTCAATCAAGTAGTTTGCAATGGTTTCGGCTGTCTCATTAGGTGTGTCTTTGACCTCAAGCAATGTTGATTGTACACCACCTTTCTTCCAGTCAAAATACTGGATTATGATTGGGAATATTTTCACTGCACCATGGTTACTCCCATCTGTAGCGATGCCACAGTACTGTATATCTTTGAGCGCCAATGGGATGGCATCCGGCAACCCTCCCGCCAATGGGATGGCATCCGGCAACCCTCCCGCCAATGGGATGGCATCCGGCAACCCTCCCGCCAATGGGGTGGCATCCGGGACCCCTCCCGCCAATGGGATGGCATCCGGCAACCCTCCCGCCAATGGGATGGCATCCGGCAACCCTCCCGCCAATGGGATGGCATCCGGCAACCCTCCCGCCAATGGGGTGGCATCCGGGACCCCTCCCGCCAATGGGATGGCATCCGGCAACCCTCCCGCCAATGGGATGGCATCCGGCAACCCTCCCGCCAATGGGGTGGCATCCGGGACCCCTCCCGCCAATGGGATGGCATCCGGCACCCCTCCCGCCAATGGGATGGCATCCGGCAACCCTCCCGCCAATGGGATGGCATCTGGCAACCCTCCCGCCAATGGGGTGGCATCCGGGACCCCTCCCGGCAATGGGATGGCATCCGGGACCCCTCCCGCCAATGGGATGGCATCCGGCAACCCTCCCGCCAATGGGATGGCATCCGGCAACCCTCCCGCCAATGGGATGGCATCCGGCAACCCTCCCGCCAATGGGGTGGCATCCGGGACCCCTCCCGCCAATGGGATGGCATCCGGCAACCCTCCCGCCAATGGGGTGGCATCCGGGACTTTAAGGGACATGAAGTTGTTTCTCTTTTGCGTTCCTCAAGCATAGTGTGGACACTGTGCAAGATGTTACACACTTCCACAATGGAATTCTTCTCCTTTTCCATTTCTTGAATGCGTGAGTGGAATACACACATGAGTGAGTGCATGTGCCAAAGGTAAATCTCACTAAATTAATTTTCAAAAAACCTCTTGATCATTGCGGGTGGCTTTTCCTGGGACAGAAAGTATCCCTTTAATGCTGGAAACATCTGCAGCAGCCTCTCAATTCCAGGGAATAATGACAGCCATCGTGTCTTGCTGTGGGAAAGGAGCTTTCTGTATTCAATATCAACAAAGTCACAGTACTCCTTCAAATTATCAGTGCGCACAGTGTAAATGTGGAAGTACTGGTAAATCTTGAACATGATATTCTCAACTTCAACATCAAGTGTGTCTGCACCATGATGGACACAATTGTTCAATATGTGTGCTGGGCAACCCACACCGACCAGAGTCTTGTTCTGCAGCAACTTCTTCAAATTTGCAAACACATTTTTCCCCCCTTCATCACGACTGATTCCTCCGAAATTTGTGTTGCAATTGTCACCAGCAAATGCAATACATTTGTCTGACAAATTGTTTTTTCTCAATGTTTCAATCAAGTAGTTTGCAATGGTTTCGGCTGTCTCATTAGGTGTGTCTTTGACCTCAAGCAATGTTGATTGTACACCACCTTTCTTCCAGTCAAAATACTGGATTATGATTGGGAATATTTTCACTGCACCATGGTTACTCCCATCTGTAGCGATGCCACAGTACTGTATATCTTTGAGCGCCAATGGGATGGCATCCGGCAACCGTCCCGCCAATGGGATGGCATCCGGCAACCCTCCCGCCAATGGGATGGCATCCGGCAACCCTCCCGCCAATGGGGTGGCATCCGGGACCCCTCCCGCCAATGGGATGGCATCCGGCAACCCTCCCGCCAATGGGATGGCATCCGGCAACCCTCCCGCCAATGGGATGGCATCCGGCAACCCTCCCGCCAATGGGGTGGCATCCGGGACCCCTCCCGCCAATGGGATGGCATCCGGCAACCCTCCCGCCAATGGGATGGCATCCGGCAACCCTCCCGCCAATGGGGTGGCATCCGGGACCCCTCCCGCCAATGGGATGGCATCCGGCACCCCTCCCGCCAATGGGATGGCATCCGGCAACCCTCCCGCCAATGGGATGGCATCTGGCAACCCTCCCGCCAATGGGGTGGCATCCGGGACCCCTCCCGGCAATGGGATGGCATCCGGGACCCCTCCCGCCAATGGGATGGCATCCGGCAACCCTCCCGCCAATGGGATGGCATCCGGCAACCCTCCCGCCAATGGGATGGCATCCGGCAACCCTCCCGCCAATGGGGTGGCATCCGGGACCCCTCCCGCCAATGGGATGGCATCCGGCAACCCTCCCGCCAATGGGGTGGCATCCGGGACTTTAAGGGACATGAAGTTGTTTCTCTTTTGCGTTCCTCAAGCATAGTGTGGACACTGTGCAAGATGTTACACACTTCCACAATGGAATTCTTCTCCTTTTCCATTTCTTGAATGCGTGAGTGGAATACACACATGAAAGGAGCTTTCTGTATTCAATATCAACAAAGTCACAGTACTCCTTCAAATTCTCAGTGCGCACAGTGTAAATGTGGAAGTACTGGTAAATCTTGAACATGATATTCTCAACTTCAACATCAAGTGTGTCTGCACCATGATGGACACAATTGTTCAATATGTGTGCTGGGCAACCCACACCGACCAGAGTCTTGTTCTGCAGCAACTTCTTCAAATTTGCAAACTCATTTTTCCCCCCTTCATCACGACTGATTCCTCCGAAATTTGTGTTGCAATTGTCACCAGCAAATGCAATACATTTGTCTGACAAATTGTTTTTTCTCAATGTTTCAATCAAGTAGTTTGCAATGGTTTCGGCTGTCTCATTAGGTGTGTCTTTGACCTCAAGCAATGTTGATTGTACACCACCTTTCTTCCAGTCAAAATACTGGATTATGATTGGGAATATTTTCACTGCACCATGGTTACTCCCATCTGTAGCGATGCCTCAGTACTGTATATCTTTGAGCGCCAATGGGATGGCATTCAGCCCCCCCTCCCGCCAATGGGATGGCATCCGGCAACCCTCCCGCCAATGGGGTGGCATCCGGGACCCCTCCCGCCAATGGGATGGCATCCGGCAACCCTCCCGCCAATGGGATGGCATCCGGCAACCCTCCCGCCAATGGGGTGGCATCCGGGACCCCTCCCGCCAATGGGATGGCATCCGGCAACCCTCCCGCCAATGGGATGGCACGCGGCAACCCTCCCGCCAATGGGATGGCATCCGGCACCCCTCCCGCCAATGGGATGGCATCCGGGACCCCTCCCGCCAATGGGATGGCATCCGGGACCCCTCCCGCCAATGGGATGGCATCCGGCAACCCTCCCGCCAATGGGATGGCATCCGGCAACCCTCCCGCCAATGGGATGGCATCCGGCAACCCTCCCGCCAATGGGATGGCATGCGGCAACCCTCCCGCCAATGGGATGGCATCCGGCACCCCTCCCGCCAATGGGATGGCATCCGGCAACCCTCCCGCCAATGGGGTGGCATCCGGGACCCCTCCCGCCAATGGGATGGCATCCGGCAACCCTCCCGCCAATGGGATGGCACCCGGCAACCCTCCCGCCAATGGGGTGGCATCCGGGACCCCTCCCGCCAATGGGATGTCATCCGGCAACCCTCTTGCCAATGGGGTGGCATCCGGGACCCCTCCCGGCAATGGGATGGCATCCGGCAACCCTCCCGCCAATGGGATGGCATGCGGCAACCCTCCCGCCAATGGGGTGGCATCCGGGACCCCTCCCGGCAATGGGATGGCATACGGGACCCCTCCCGCCAATGGGATGGCATCCGGCAACCCTCCCGCCAATGGGGTGGCACCCGGGACTTTAAGGGACATTAAGTTGTTTCTCTTTTGCGTTCCTCAAGCATAGTGTGGACACTGTGCAAGATGTTACACACTTCCACAATGGAATTCTTCTCCTTTTCCATTTCTTGAATGCGTGAGTGGAATACACACATGAGTGAGTGCATGTGCCAAAGGTAAATCTCACTAAATTAATTTTCAAAAAACCTCTTCATCATTGCGGGTGGCTTTTCCTGGGACAGAAAGTATCCCTTTAATGCTGGAAACATCTGCAGCAGCCTCTCAATTCCAGGGAATAATGACAGCCATCGTGTCTTGCTGTGGGAAAGGAGCTTTCTGTATTCAATATCAACAAAGTCACAGTACTCCTTCAAATTCTCAGTGCGCACAGTGTAAATGTGGAAGTACTGGTAAATCTTGAACATGATATTCTCAACTTCAACATCAAGTGTGTCTGCACCATGATGGACACAATTGTTCAATATGTGTGCTGGGCAACCCACACCGACCAGAGTCTTGTTCTGCAGCAACTTCTTCAAATTTGCAAACACATTTTTCCCCCCTTCATCACGACTGATTCCTCCGAAATTTGTGTTGCAATTGTCACCAGCAAATGCAATACATTTGTCTGACAAATTGTTTTTTCTCAATGTTTCAATCAAGTAGTTTGCAATGGTTTCGGCTGTCTCATTAGGTGTGTCTTTGACCTCAAGCAATGTTGATTGTACACCACCTTTCTTCCAGTCAAAATACTGGATTATGATTGGGAATATTTTCACTGCACCATGGTTACTCCCATCTGTAGCGATGCCACAGTACTGTATATCTTTGAGCGCCAATGGGATGGCATTCAGCCCCCCCTCCCGCCAATGGGATGGCATCCGGCAACCCTCCCGCCAATGGGATGGCATCCGGCAACCCTCCCGCCAATGGGGTGGCATCCGGGACCCCTCCCGCCAATGGGATGGCATCCGGCAACCCTCCTGCCAATGGGATGGCATCCGGCAACCCTCCCGCCAATGGGATGGCATCCGGCAACCCTCCCGCCAATGGGGTGGCATCCGGGACCCCTCCCGCCAATGGGATGGCATCCGGCAACCCTCCCGCCAATGGGATGGCATCCGGCAACCCTCCCGCCAATGGGGTGGCATCCGGGACCCCTCCCGCCAATGGGATGGCATCCGGCACCCCTCCCGCCAATGGGATGGCATCCGGCAACCCTCCCGCCAATGGGATGGCATCTGGCAACCCTCCCGCCAATGGGGTGGCATCCGGGACCCCTCCCGGCAATGGGATGGCATCCGGGACCCCTCCCGCCAATGGGATGGCATCCGGCAACCCTCCCGCCAATGGGATGGCATCCGGCAACCCTCCCGCCAATGGGATGGCATCCGGCAACCCTCCCGCCAATGGGGTGGCATCCGGGACCCCTCCCGCCAATGGGATGGCATCCGGCAACCCTCCCGCCAATGGGGTGGCATCCGGGACTTTAAGGGACATGAAGTTGTTTCTCTTTTGCGTTCCTCAAGCATAGTGTGGACACTGTGCAAGATGTTACACACTTCCACAATGGAATTCTTCTCCTTTTCCATTTCTTGAATGCGTGAGTGGAATACACACATGAAAGGAGCTTTCTGTATTCAATATCAACAAAGTCACAGTACTCCTTCAAATTCTCAGTGCGCACAGTGTAAATGTGGAAGTACTGGTAAATCTTGAACATGATATTCTCAACTTCAACATCAAGTGTGTCTGCACCATGATGGACACAATTGTTCAATATGTGTGCTGGGCAACCCACACCGACCAGAGTCTTGTTCTGCAGCAACTTCTTCAAATTTGCAAACACATTTTTCCCCCCTTCATCACGACTGATTCCTCCGAAATTTGTGTTGCAATTGTCACCAGCAAATGCAATACATTTGTCTGACAAATTGTTTTTTCTCAATGTTTCAATCAAGTAGTTTGCAATGGTTTCGGCTGTCTCATTAGGTGTGTCTTTGACCTCAAGCAATGTTGATTGTACACCACCTTTCTTCCAGTCAAAATACTGGATTATGATTGGGAATATTTTCACTGCACCATGGTTACTCCCATCTGTAGCGATGCCTCAGTACTGTATATCTTTGAGCGCCAATGGGATGGCATTCAGCCCCCCCTCCCGCCAATGGGATGGCATCCGGCAACCCTCCCGCCAATGGGGTGGCATCCGGGACCCCTCCCGCCAATGGGATGGCATCCGGCAACCCTCCCGCCAATGGGATGGCATCCGGCAACCCTCCCGCCAATGGGGTGGCATCCGGGACCCCTCCCGCCAATGGGATGGCATCCGGCAACCCTCCCGCCAATGGGATGGCACGCGGCAACCCTCCCGCCAATGGGATGGCATCCGGCACCCCTCCCGCCAATGGGATGGCATCCGGGACCCCTCCCGCCAATGGGATGGCATCCGGGACCCCTCCCGCCAATGGGATGGCATCCGGCAACCCTCCCGCCAATGGGATGGCATCCGGCAACCCTCCCGCCAATGGGATGGCATCCGGCAACCCTCCCGCCAATGGGATGGCATGCGGCAACCCTCCCGCCAATGGGATGGCATCCGGCACCCCTCCCGCCAATGGGATGGCATCCGGCAACCCTCCCGCCAATGGGGTGGCATCCGGGACCCCTCCCGCCAATGGGATGGCATCCGGCAACCCTCCCGCCAATGGGATGGCACCCGGCAACCCTCCCGCCAATGGGGTGGCATCCGGGACCCCTCCCGCCAATGGGATGTCATCCGGCAACCCTCTTGCCAATGGGGTGGCATCCGGGACCCCTCCCGGCAATGGGATGGCATCCGGCAACCCTCCCGCCAATGGGATGGCATGCGGCAACCCTCCCGCCAATGGGGTGGCATCCGGGACCCCTCCCGGCAATGGGATGGCATACGGGACCCCTCCCGCCAATGGGATGGCATCCGGCAACCCTCCCGCCAATGGGGTGGCATCCGGGACCCCTCCCGCCAATGGGATGTCATCCGGCAACCCTCTTGCCAATGGGGTGGCATCCGGCAACCCTCCCGCCAATGGGATGGCATCCGGCACCCCTCCCGCCAATGGGATGGCATCCGGCACCCCTCCCGCCAATGGGATGGCATCCGGCAACCCTCCCGCCAATGGGATGGCATCCGGCAACCCTCCCGCCAATGGGGTGGCATCCGGCAACCCTCCCGCCAATGGGGTGGCATCCGGGACTTTAAGGGACATTAAGTTGTTTCTCTTTTGCGTTCCTCAAGCATAGTGTGGACACTGTGCAAGATGTTACACACTTCCACAATGGAATTCTTCTCCTTTTCCATTTCTTGAATGCGTGAGTGGAATACACACATGAGTGAGTGCATGTGCCAAAGGTAAATCTCACTAAATTAATTTTCAAAAAACCTCTTCATCATTGCGGGTGGCTTTTCCTGGGACAGAAAGTATCCCTTTAATGCTGGAAACATCTGCAGCAGCCTCTCAATTCCAGGGAATAATGACAGCCATCGTGTCTTGCTGTGGGAAAGGAGCTTTCTGTATTCAATATCAACAAAGTCACAGTACTCCTTCAAATTCTCAGTGCGCACAGTGTAAATGTGGAAGTACTGGTAAATCTTGAACATGATATTCTCAACTTCAACATCAAGTGTGTCTGCACCATGATGGACACAATTGTTCAATATGTGTGCTGGGCAACCCACACCGACCAGAGTCTTGTTCTGCAGCAACTTCTTCAAATTTGCAAACACATTTTTCCCCCCTTCATCACGACTGATTCCTCCGAAATTTGTGTTGCAATTGTCACCAGCAAATGCAATACATTTGTCTGACAAATTGTTTTTTCTCAATGTTTCAATCAAGTAGTTTGCAATGGTTTCGGCTGTCTCATTAGGTGTGTCTTTGACCTCAAGCAATGTTGATTGTACACCACCTTTCTTCCAGTCAAAATACTGGATTATGATTGGGAATATTTTCACTGCACCATGGTTACTCCCATCTGTAGCGATGCCTCAGTACTGTATATCTTTGAGCGCCAATGGGATGGCATTCAGCCCCCCCTCCCGCCAATGGGATGGCATCCGGCAACCCTCCCGCCAATGGGGTGGCATCCGGGACCCCTCCTGCCAATGGGATGGCATCCGGCAACCCTCCCGCCAATGGGATGGCATCCGGCAACCCTCCCGCCAATGGGGTGGCATCCGGGACCCCTCCCGCCAATGGGATGGCATCCGGCAACCCTCCCGCCAATGGGATGGCACGCGGCAACCCTCCCGCCAATGGGATGGCATCCGGCACCCCTCCCGCCAATGGGATGGCATCCGGGACCCCTCCCGCCAATGGGATGGCATCCGGGACCCCTCCCGCCAATGGGATGGCATCCGGCAACCCTCCCGCCAATGGGATGGCATCCGGCAACCCTCCCGCCAATGGGATGGCATCCGGCAACCCTCCCGCCAATGGGATGGCATGCGGCAACCCTCCCGCCAATGGGATGGCATCCGGCACCCCTCCCGCCAATGGGATGGCATCCGGCAACCCTCCCGCCAATGGGGTGGCATCCGGGACCCCTCCCGCCAATGGGATGGCATCCGGCAACCCTCCCGCCAATGGGATGGCACCCGGCAACCCTCCCGCCAATGGGGTGGCATCCGGGACCCCTCCCGCCAATGGGATGTCATCCGGCAACCCTCTTGCCAATGGGGTGGCATCCGGCAACCCTCCCGCCAATGGGATGGCATCCGGCACCCCTCCCGCCAATGGGATGGCATCCGGCAACCCTCCCGCCAATGGGATGGCATCCGGCAACCCTCCCGCCAATGGGGTGGCATCCGGGACCCCTCCCGCCAATGGGATGGCATCCGGCACCCCTCCCGCCAATGGGATGGCATCCGGCAACCCTCCCGCCAATGGGATGGCATCCGGCAACCCTCCCGCCAATGGGGTGGCATCCGGGACTTTAAGGGACATGAAGTTGTTTCTCTTTTGCGTTCCTCAAGCATAGTGTGGACACTGTGCAAGATGTTACACACTTCCACAATGGAATTCTTCTCCTTTTCCATTTCTTGAATGCGTGAGTGGAATACACACATGAGTGAGTGCATGTGCCAAAGGTAAATCTCACTAAATTAATTTTCAAAAAACCTCTTGATCATTGCGGGTGGCTTTACCTGGGACAGAAAGTATCCCTTTAATGCTGGAAACATCTGCAGCAGCCTCTCAATTCCAGGGAATAATGGATGGCATCCGGCAACCCTCCCGCCAATGGGATGGCATCCGGCAACCCTCCCGACAATGGGGTGGCATCCGGGACCCCTCCCGCCAATGGGATGGCATCCGGCAACCCTCCCGCCAATGGGATGGCATCCGGCAACCCTCCCGCCAATGGGGTGGCATCCGGGACCCCTCCTGCCAATGGGATGGCATCCGGCACCCCTCCCGCCAATGGGATGGCATCCGGCAACCCTCCCGCCAATGGGATGGCATCCGGCAACCCTTCCGCCAATGGGGTGGCATCCGGGACCCCTCCCGCCAATGGGATGGCATCCGGCACCCCTCCCGCCAATGGGATGGCATCCGGCAACCCTCCCGCCAATGGGATGGCATCCGGGACCCCTCCCGGCAATGGGATGGCATCCGGGACCCCTCCCGCCAATGGGATGGCATGCGGCAACCCTCCCGCCAATGGGATGGCATGCGGCAACCCTCCCGCTAATGGGATGGCATGCGGCAACCCTCCCGCCAATGGGATGGCATCCGGCAACCCTCCCGCCAATGGGATGGCATCCGGCAACCCTCCCGCCAATGGGGTGGCATCCGGGACCCCTCCCGCCAATGGGATGGCATCCGGCACCCCTCCCGCCAATGGGATGGCATCCGGCAACCCTCCCGCCAATGGGGTGGCATCCGGGACCCCTCCCGCCAATGGGATGTCATCCGGCAACCCTCTTGCCAATGGGGTGGCATCCGGGACCCCTCCCGGCAATGGGATGGCATCCGGCAACCCTCCCGCCAATGGGATGGCATGCGGCAACCCTCCCGCCAATGGGGTGGCATCCGGGACCCCTCCCGGCAATGGGATGGCATACGGGACCCCTCCCGCCAATGGGATGGCATCCGGCAACCCTCCCGCCAATGGGGTGGCATCCGGGACCCCTCCCGCCAATGGGATGTCATCCGGCAACCCTCTTGCCAATGGGGTGGCATCCGGCAACCCTCCCGCCAATGGGATGGCATCCGGCACCCCTCCCGCCAATGGGATGGCATCCGGCAACCCTCCCGCCAATGGGATGGCATCCGGCAACCCTCCCGCCAATGGGGTGGCATCCGGCAACCCTCCCGCCAATGGGGTGGCATCCGGGACTTTAAGGGACATGAAGTTGTTTCTCTTTTGCGTTCCTCAAGCATAGTGTGGACACTGTGCAAGATGTTACACACTTCCACAATGGAATTCTTCTCCTTTTCCATTTCTTGAATGCGTGAGTGGAATACACACATGAGTGAGTGCATGTGCCAAAGGTAAATCTCACTAAATTAATTTTCAAAAAACCTCTTGATCATTGCGGGTGGCTTTACCTGGGACAGAAAGTATCCCTTTAATGCTGGAAACATCTGCAGCAGCCTCTCAATTCCAGGGAATAATGGATGGCATCCGGCAACCCTCCCGCCAATGGGATGGCATCCGGCAACCCTCCCGACAATGGGGTGGCATCCGGGACCCCTCCCGCCAATGGGATGGCATCCGGCAACCCTCCCGCCAATGGGATGGCATCCGGCAACCCTCCCGCCAATGGGATGGCATCCGGCAACCCTCCCGGCAATGGGGTGGCATCCGGGACCCCTCCCGCCAATGGGATGGCATCCGGCACCCCTCCCGCCAATGGGATGGCATCCGGCAACCCTCCCGCCAATGGGATGGCATCCGGCAACCCTCCCGCCAATGGGGTGGCATCCGGGACCCCTTCCGCCAATGGGATGGCATCCGGCACCCCTCCCGCCAATGGGATGGCATCCGGCAACCCTCCCGCCAATGGGATGGCATCCGGCAACCCTCCCGCCAATGGGGTGGCATCCGGGACCCCTCCCGCCAATGGGATGGCATCCGGCACCCCTCCCGCCAATGGGATGGCATCCGGCAACCCTCCCGCCAATGGGATGGCATCCGGCAACCCTCCCGCCAATGGGGTGGCATCCTGGACCCCTCCCGCCAATGGGATGGCATCCGGCAACCCTCCCGCCAATGGGATGGCATCCGGCAACCCTCCCGCCAATGGGGTGGCATCCGGGACTTTAACCTGTTAAGCCCTATCCGAGCCGCCGGCGGGTCCCAAGGCTCAGAGGCCGCATCACGTACCAAGCATTTCACACAGACCCAAAAATAAATACATTTCAACGTCGACCCGGCTACAGCGGACCTACAGCTCACACAAGCAGCCGGCGTCGTCTTCCTCATCCGCACAGTAGCGCATCTTATGAACATTTCAAAAGTATTGACACGGTCACACACACACACACACACACACACACGCTCCAACAGCCGACCGGAAGAGACGCACGAGAGCAGCGGGTCTGAGCGTCGTTTTTTTTTCCACCAGTCGGCGTAACCGTTCGACACAAGTCACCGTCATTCGCGACTCGGCGCGATGGCCGGTCGGGAGACGCTGTCGGTGGACGAGGTGCTCGTCTTGTTGGAGAATGATCCCGGAGCGTCTGTTTTCATACAAGACAGCGAAAGCGAACCGGACCCCGAGTTGAGCGACGAGGACTTCACCACCGAAAGGTTAGTGCGCGTTCATGTTTTCGGTGTGACGACGATGATACTACTACTGCTGCTGCTACTACTGCTGCTGCTACTACTACTACTACTGCTAATAGTCATCGGTCACATCATTAGAAACCCTGAGGTTTGTAATCTTCACCGTCTGTTTTCGTGTCCCGTGTGTAACTCACATTTGCGCATCTGCAAACACTGTGACATTTTCGGTCACTTTAGCCCAGCGAGAGAGGCTTTGTTCCAGCTCGACGCAAGCTGCCGGGCGTGAACCGATAAGACAAAAAAGAACCCCCTAACAACTTCCTTTGCCTGACAGTGCCGAAGAGGAGACGCAAACCGAAGAGGCCGAACGGGAAACGGCTACATCTGTTAGTCCCACGCCAACGGGTAAATATAACACACACAAACACACACACACACACACAATTCAAATGGTCTTTATTGGCAAGAGAAAACACTGTGTTGACACTGTCAAAGGAAAAAGCACAATAAAAAAAATGTACATTTGACCAGAGGACCGACGACAAGTGCTCCAAAGAGGTCAGGACGCGGGTGTATCCGCGCACGCCGTTCGGGCCGAGGTCTCGGACGGAGACGAGACTCTTTATCGGAAGTCTTACGAGCACTCGCGCGATCACGGAAAAACATTGGCGGCGTAGGACCTCGGACCCTCCGCCGAAGACGAAGGACGACACGCCGCATTTACTCTTCCCGAGCGTGTCGCGTCGTGTCTCTTGTACACGGGGTGTAACCGGAGCGGATTTTGCCACGTTGTAAAATGTGATAACAAATAAAGCCATTCTGAATTGTGACTATGCGGTTGACCCTGTGGTTTTTGACCGTTTGCAATGTCTGTGGTCTGAAACCATGAGACTCACGGGGTTTGCGGAGTTTGCGCATCGGCGCGTCGCAGTGACGAGAAGCCGGCACACCGTATAGTTTTTAATCCTTTCACAACTCGACATTGCACAGCTCACAAAACCGTGAGCGTAAAACCACCGAAGCCGCGTGAGGTGCTCGTGAGTGGTGACTCACAGAGTCTGGGGTTTGTACACAGTTGCGACCACGTTGCGCGGTCGCTCTCTCAAAGGGGAAAAAGCACAATAAAAAAATGTACATTTGCAAAATCTGTATTTTCAACACCCATTGATGTTTGATGTCATCGAAACAGATCCTCTGCCCTCCCAACCGCCTCCTGCCTCACGGGAAAGAGGAGCGCGTGGCCGCAGACCGTCTGCACCACCAGGCACGTCCTCTGCGAGTTCACCGGCAACACCGACTGCATCCGCTGTGCCCTCGGCAGGTAAACAGTGATCTAAGCGTGTCCCCACCCGCTCCGACGTCAATCGCGGCTCCGACCCCGCGGCGCCGCGGGTGAAAGTAAAATACATTGGGGCGGCCGAGATCGCGAAATTCTCACTCAAATTCTAGTGACCTGGGCTCCCCATCCGCGCCAATGTTAATCTAGTGATTCTAGTGATATCGGCTTCCCACCCGCCCCGACGTCAATCGCGGCTCCGACCCCGCGGCGCCGCGGGTGAAAGTAAAATACATTGGGGCGGACGAGATCGCGAAATTCTCACTCAAATTCTAGTGACCTGGGCTCCCCATCCGCGCCAATGTTAATCTAGTGATTCTAGTGATATCGGCTTCCCATCCGCCCCGATGTTAATCGCGCCTTCGACCCGGCGGCGCCGCCGCGAGCCCGAAAGTAAAATGTGGTCCGGCACACCGTATAGTTTTTATCTTTTTAAAATACGCGATTTTGTCGTGATCCAAGCGCGTCCCCACCCGCTCCGACGTCAATCGCGGCTCCGACCCCGCGGCGCCGCGGGTGCCCGGTACTCCCCCCAAGTCGTGCTGCCGGCTGAGCTCCGGCCGTCTCATTTCAGGCGAACCCGAACCGCGGAGATCGTCGCGTCGCCCCGCGCGCAGACGGTCTTCTCCGGCGGCGGCGGCGTCGTCGGAGCCCGAGGACGTCTCCGACGTCGAACCCGAAGGTCCCCCGTCCAAAAGGGTTCCGCCGGCCCAGAGGGGAAAGCGCGGACGCGGCGGCGCCGCAACCGGACCCGCCGCAGCCCGACCCGAGAGATGGCACAACAGGGAGAGCGAGGACGAACACTCCGTGACCCCTCCTCGCCCCTTCAGACCGAGGAGAGAGCCCGGCCCCACGTGCGACAAGACCGCGCCGTGGAGTCCCCTGGAGCTGTTCCGGCTCTTCTTCAGCGACCGGGTCGTCGGCACTCTGATAAAGAACACCAACCGCAACGCCGTCAAGAGAAAGGAGACGGAAGCCAAGGCGTACACGAAAAAGTGGACGCCTCTCACGCGCGAGGAGTTCTTCGTGTTCCTGGCGATAGTCCTCTTCTCCGGCTTGGTCCGGGTGCCCGAAAGGTCCGACTTCTGGAAGACCGACGTCCCCTACGGGTTCCGTTTCCCCGCCAGCGTGATGTCGAGGGACCGGTGGGAGGCGATCATGTGGTCCCTCCGCCTCAGCGACCCGGACGAGGAAGAGGAAAACGAGAGCAAGAGGGGCACGGACGCCTACGACAGGCTGTTCAAGATCAAGCCCCTGTACACGGACATCGTCGCGGCCTGCCAGCAGCACTATCACCCGTCGCAGAACATCGCGATCGACGAACGGATGGTGAGCAGCAAGGCGCGGGTCCACTTCAAGCAGTACATGAAGGCCAAGCCGACCAAGTGGGGCTTCAAGCTCTTTGTCCTGGCCGACTCGCTGAGCGCTTACACCTGGAACTTTTTCGTGTACGTCGGGAAGCAGGAGACGGCCCCGGCGAGCGGGAAGGGACTCAGCTACTCGGCCGTGACCGACCTGCTGCCTTTCGACCTGCTCGGCACCGGGTACAGGCTTTACGTGGACAGCTTTTACACCAGCCCTGCCCTGTTCCGTCACCTGGACAGCCGCGAGATCGGGTGCTGCGGGACGGTCCGGAAGGGCCGCGTCGGGTTCCCGAAGACGAAGGAGAACGACCTGACCGGCAAAGCGGAGAGGGGAGACATGCGGTGGATCAGGAACGACATTCTCCTTTTCCTGAAGTGGATGGACACGCGCCAGGTGGCGCTCTGCACGTCCCTCCACAAGGCCTACAGCGGGCAGAGCGTGGACAGGCGCGTCAGGGAGGCCGGGAAATGGAGCGTCAAGAAGATTCCCGCCCCCGACGCCGTGCTCGATTACAACCGCCACATGGGGGGGGTGGACCTGTCCGACGCGTTCATCAAGTACTACAGCGTCCACCACAAGACCATGAAGTGGTACAAGACCTTTTTTTTCCATTTCGTCGACATCGCCACGGTGAACAGCTGGCTGCTGCACAAGGAGCTGTGCGAGCACGGACGGACCGCGCACGTCAAACACAAGCAGTTCGTGGAGGGCCTGATCAGGGAGATGGTCGGGCTGTCCGAGAGAGGCCGAGAGGCGACGGCCCCGGCCCCCGGGGCCGCCCGCCCCGGCGTCTGCGTTCCGCTTTACCTCCACGAGAGGAGAGGCGGCGGTGGCGTGAAGGACGCCACCGCCCACAGAGGGTACTGCGCGCTCTGCGCGGAAAGGCACAACAAGAGGCAGAAAACCCCAATGTGCTGCGAGAGATGTGACGTCGCCCTCTGCCTGGTGCCGACGAGGAACTGCTTCGCGGACTGGCACAGGACGCGGCGGCGGCGATAGTGTGTTCACGAAACGACTGCGACGAAAAGTGGTCGTGCTTGGAGACACGTCGTGTCGGTCCCACGCGTTTCTTTATTTGGCTTGTCTTGGGTGTCTTGCGCGGCTGAAGCCCACGGACACAATGTGTTGAGGTGTGACGATGAAACGTTATGTATTTTGCGCTGTGTTCTCCGCGTGTGTTGGAAAACAATAAATGGTCACTGCTTCACAAAACTTTGTATTTTGAAGACGTTTTTTAATTTGAAACGGTCGGTGTGTTCAAAGTCAACACACACACACACACACACACAGGAAAGAAAAAAGACCCCTCGGAGAAAAATATACATCGGATTCGCTCGACGACGGCGAGACAATAACTCGCGATTCCTCTCCGGCGTCGGTGTCGGTGATGAAAACGAACGAAAGCGAGACGGCTTTCTGTGCGGGCTGCCCCTTTTCTCACTGGCGGACTTTCATGATCAACACGGACAGAGTCACCCCGACCCCAGCGGCGAGGCCGGCGAGGCCGGCTGCCGCGGCTACTGCCATCAGCGGTAGGTGGGTTTGCTGGAACCGGACCCACCCGCAGCGGCTCCCCGACGGCACCCGAAAGCACTCCACGAAACCGTCCCACGCGTCGTTCTCGACCAGCCATACCCGTTGGTGTCCGAGGAGGTACGTGGAGATCTCCCGGCCCACCGATTCGACGACGGAAGGCTTCCTGTCCTCCTCCTTGACGCGCCGACACACCACCGCCCCGAAGGCCACGAGGCTGGCGATGCGACCCCAGCTCGCGCTTCCGTCGCCGAAGCAGCTCTCCGCCGCTTCGCCCACAAAGCTCATGTCGTCTTCCCGTCTGTCCGACTGACACTGCGCCGACATTGTACCGATGACGCCGTACGCGAATTGATGTTTTTCCATGATCTGCTCCACGACTCGATTCATCGTCGAATGGGCTTTGCTCGGACGTCTGCTTGGCTGAGAGGACGACACGCCCGCAAAGTCCGTCAGGACGCTGCGGATGAGGTGTCTCGTGTCGTTGTCCAAGCCCCCGCTCCCCGCCGCTGACAGATGCATCGTTGGCGTTGACGCTTTGAAAGTTTACTTCGAGAAGAAGGCACGACCGTAAGCTGGTATACGGCCGGTTCTGTGAGCTCTGTCTTTCCGGCTTGTGAGGCCGGATGTCTCGACCGGAGTCTCGATGGGGATGGGCCGCTTGCGTGCGTCTAAACCAAAGGGCGACAGTCGGTGTTCATATACTGTGTGCGGTGACTCTGGCGGCCTGTCGAATACCCACCCGTGTCATGATGTGAAGGTGAGCGTGGAAACACGTCACGCGCGTGAAAGAATTTTTTAAAAAAAGGACAAAAACAAATAAAAAGCGAGACGGCTTTCTGTGCGGGCTGCCTTTTGTCACAGAGGAAAACTAAATAAAAACTAAGCCGCGATGACTGAGACCGAGACAAAATAAAACGGATAAACTGAAACTTTTAGGGGGGGACCGGTGGACGGGAGATCCGACATGAGTAATTTCCCGAAGAATAAATACGTTTCAAAACGTCGGTTCGGCTACGGCGGACCTACGGCTCGCGCAGTCGGCCGGCGTCGTCTTCCTCGTCCGCGCGCTGGTGTGTCTCGTGGGCGTTTCGAAAGCGTCGACTGCGATTTGCACAGTTTGGAAACGCGAACGACCGAGACTAAACTTTTCGGGGAGGGCCCGGCGGACGAGAGGTCCGGCGTGAGTCGTTTTCGGTCGCCCGCTGACGATGGCTGACTCGCGAGCTCGCGAGGCGTTGCGCCGTGAGCCTGTAGTTTGGCTATTTTCAGCGAGCGTAAAACGGTGATTTTTGCCCGAAAATGCCATAGGGCTTAACAGGTTAACAGGTTAACAGGTTAACAGGTCAACAGGTTAAGGCGTCTCACCGCGAGACCCGCAGGCCCAAGAGCCCCGCGGGCGCCTCACCACGAGACCCGGGAGTCCCGCGGGCGACTCACCGCGGGATCCACGGCCCCGGGAGTCCCGCGGGCGAGTCCCGGGGCCGTGAGCCGCGCCAAAGGGGGGGTGTTTTTTTGGACGCCCCGGCGTGCGTGCGGGCTGAGAAACATAGACCCAGAGAGCGGGCCCACGTTGCGACCGCGCGTGGGGTTTTCGAAAAACGCATCGCGCGCACTCTCCTGCAGAACAGTTTTGAAGGCAGCTGTCACATGCAGGCCCGTCTTGTTTTGCAAAGGTGAAACCCAAGCTTTTTTAGAGAAGAGGTCTATTACTGTGAGTAAAAACGTGTAATTATCATTATATTTCGATAACGCATTGACATCTACGAGATCAGCCTGGAATTGGTATAATGCACGTGGAACGAACACACGATTCCTAGGAAATGTTTTTCTAGCCGCACGATGTACAGTGTAAGCGTCTTGTCCAGATAGAAACTCTTTGACATGCTCAGCTTTAGCTTTTCTTCATGTATGCTTTTTTTACAGTTTCACTACATTTTTCTACTACACCATATGAACTAGGATCGCTCGGATCATAGTATATCCGTTCTATAACACAATTTTATTCATCAAATAAAGCAAGATAAATCAAATAAAGAAACGTGTGGAACCGACACGACATGTCTCCAAGCACAACCACTTTTTATTGCAATCGTTTTGTGAACACCCAGTGTCGTCACTACGATATCACCGGAACGGGACGGGTTTCTCGTAATCTCGGGCCTCCCATGTGTGTCCCACTGTGGGACCCACGGGCCCGTGGCCGCCACAGTGGGACGCCTATGGGAGGCCCATTTTGTCTCTTTCACATTATAGAACAACAAATCACTAACACCACAGTAATCTTCAGTTTTATGTACATCATAGTGTTGGTTTTTCTTTTTAACACACATTTTTACACCAAGATCCCACCAGTGTGTTGCCCATGGGGTCTTGGGGTCGGAATTTCGCGAGCATGGCGGGCATGTACGTAGTGTGGCTAAGCAACGTTAGATCGTATTCCTTTTTCCGCAGAGCACAGATCGTTTTTTCGATGGTGTCGCCCACCAGTTTTTTCATTTTGCATAGTCTCGCCAAACCACACAGCAGAGGTCTGCCCCACACGTTAAACGGGTTGTCGCCGTTGATTTCCAGCTCGTTCGTTATGGCAATGTTGAACAAGTCCAGTCTGACCGTTTTGGTCACCTTGTTCCACCACAGGTCTCCCAGACACAGTGGTCTTTTCGGAACTATCTTGCGTCTGTTCAGCTCGAACATGATGGTCGCAAGCTGACATACTGCGGCGGGGAAAATGTCCTCGTTCTGTTTCATGTATTTGTAGAGCGGGTTTCCTACGTTGGCGGTCACGTACATGACGCCGCACGTGGGCCCGTGTGCAAACGGGTACACCATAAAGGCACCATTGCTGTCTCTCAAGGGCAGCACGCTCAGTTCCGTCAGCTCGGACAGCGCGAGCACGTACATGTAGTGTTTGTACCAGGGCAAGATGGGCTGGCCTATGACTATGTCGGTTTTGTATATCACGTCTCTTATGTTGGGGTTCTCTGGGTACCCTATCGTGATGAAGTATTTCGGTGTAGTCAAAACGCGCCTGTCGTCTTCGATTCCGGACTCGCTCGTCCGCGCCGATCTCGACCGTGCGGTTGTGGCGTGAGCGGCCTCGAGCACCGGCGGACCAACGATGTTGTCCGGAGAGTTAGTGACTGTGCCGGGAGCGGCAGCTCTACGAATGGCCCACCAGTCTTCGGTTTCGGACTCGCGCGTCCGCGCCGATCTCGACCGTGTGCGGTTGTCTGTGATTCCGTACTCGGTCTTTTGCTCGCTTTTTTTCATTTTCCTTTTCTTATTGGCTTTCTTTTTTTTAGTTTTTTCTGTCGACGTCGACGGAAGCTGTGCGACTCCCGCGTCTACAGCGGGAGCGGCAACGAGACCGAGAGTCTGGGCATCAGCATTGCCGAGGTCTAGCGCGGTGACAGAGAGCTCGGGAGCCGATAGATTGTCGCCTTCCTTGAGCTCTATTGTGGGTGGCAACATTTCGGTCATGTCCGAATCTATTTTCTCGGCTTGTGCCTGCACCATTATGCTTTGAGCTAGAAACGACTCGGAACGTTCGCTCGTGAGACCGACGTCGAATTTAGTGTCGACTAAATCATTTTGGTCGCTCGTGGAGGAGACATGGGCGGAGGCGCAACTGACCGACGAGGCATCCCAGTAAACTATCGATTCGTCGTTGTTGTCGGACCGCTTGTGTGCTGGGTTCGGATCTGGCGCTTGCCCAGGCTTGTGCATTTTAATATTGGGACGCACGGACCCGAGTGACGAGTTCGAACTTGAGGTTTTTTGTCTTTTTAGCCGTCTCGCGCTGCTGGGGCCCGCCTGGCCCGAATCGCCGACGACCGACCGCGTGTCCGCCGCGTTCAACGGTCGGTCGTCGCCGTCGTCCGAGCCGGCGTCGTCCGAGTCGTCCGCCAGCAGCGAACCCAACTTTGAGTACCTCTCATTCGCCGGCGCCGTCAAGTACGTTATTTTCGGAGCTTGGCCCTTTTTCCTGGTGTTGAATTTGTTTTTCTCGGGGACATTGGCATGGTAAATGTGGCGTGAGTGTTCGTGTCCGTAGTACGTTTTGTGCTTGTTAGACCAGTGCGTTCTATTTTTCCTAGCGCCGGAGCCGTGCTCTACTAGCGCGGCTCTCATGAACTCGCTTTCTCTGTCAAACAACAGCCCGGGCATCGGCTTGAGACCGTCTAAATAGTCCCTGCGTAACACGGTCCTGCAACGATTCAGAGCCTTGTTTATTTCGGTGTACCGCGCGTCGTGTAAGAGAGCCTTTGCCGTGTATCTCCTCTGGGGAAAGATAGACATGTTGGTCACCAGAAGGGGAGCTAGATTTATGGGCACGCTGTGGCCGGTGTAAGTGTCATAAAGCTTGTTGCGGATCGCCTCGAATTCTTGGTGGGAATTAAGCGCGCAAACTTTGTGCCCAAACCTATCGCTTTTGTCGTAGCTGGCCATGTTTCGGTAACAGCCCACGATTTCGAAAAGATTCCGCGTGATGCTGTAGATCGAATCTTTGGCTAGGTAAAGGGGGATGGAGCCAGTGTACATGGTCCACATCACCACGGCCCAAGAGAACATGTCGCTCGCTGGCGAGTATAGCGGGTAGATTAGCACTTCGGGAGCCGCCCGGTGCATGTCTCCGCTGCGAGAGGTGGCGAAATAGCCCAGCTGAGAACAGCCCAGATCGCAGAGTTTGATCACGGCGTGGCCCGACTGTATGAACAGTAGCATGTTGTTAAACTTGAGATCTCTGTGCACGAAGCCGTATTTGTGCATGTACGCCAGCGCTTGCAACGTGTCGTGTTCGACTATGGGCTTGAGCCAGTTGTGCGGGCTCGAGTCTTGACGACAGAACACGACGTCCAGCGGCAGCATAGCGCGTTCCATGAACATGTAACACGCGTAGCGCTGGTTCGCGGTGTTTACGCCCAGGGTGGCGTAGTACAGCCTAGTGATGTGATCGCATTTGGACAGTGCCATCGTGATTGCGGCCTCTTCGAAGGCGTCTATGCACTTCTGCTCGATGTTTGCCCCCTCGTACAGGTTGTGAACCATCTTGCACACGATGTCGTCGGTCACGGCATATACGACGCCGAACGTCCCCCGGCCCAAGACGTGCGTGTACAGCTGCCTCTCGCGCTCGTTAGCCAAGTCTGCCTTAACCACCCGCACGGCCCACTTTACATTGGGCGGGGCCGGTGGCTCGATGCTTATCTTCACGTGCGGCCCGAGGGACACTGGAGTCCTAGATACCACAGTGACATTGACGTCCGTGTCCCTATCGGACTTTTTCTTGAACACGCACTGATTCCGCGCGCCCGGGCGGTTATTTTTGTTTGCGATCACTTCGATCTCGTTCACTTTTAGTTTGAGCAACGCGAGGGCTTTTGTTCTGTTGTACATGGCTGAGTACCAGTACTGCATGTACAGGGAACGCTCTGAACGGTGGCCCTCGGGCTTTATCATCCGCAACCGCCACAGCTCGACGTGAAATATGTCGTCTGTGCTGTTCGTCTGATAAATCACAAACTTGTAACTGTCGTGGCCCATGGCGCTGGAGATGCGCTGCGACACAGTGTTTGTCGCGAGCGTGAACTCGACGCACGAGAAGTCTCTGTGCAACCCCAGCTCAGAGAACAAGTGATCTATGGTTTCTTTGTAAGTCCCCCTCATGTTTTCTTGGCATGTCTTTAGTGTGTCGTTGGGCCTCACGACGAACAAACAATACATTATATCGTAAGGATATTGGTTAGGCACTAAGACCCTGTCCATGTTCATGCTCTCGGCCGCGTTTTTCAGCACGGTCGTGATGAACTCGGTTTCCTCGCGTCCTCTGTAGGGTTCTAGGGGCCATCCGATGGGTGGGTCCATCATCGCGTCGATCTCATCCTTCCAGTAAGTCGATATATCCTGAGTGTCCAAAAAATCGTCAGACACATCTTCGTCGCTGCCGTTGTTCGAGTCGGTGCCGTGGACGTCAAACGAATGCTGTCCAAACCTAGCCCCGCCGCCCTCCTCCGCCGCTTCTTTTTCCTTGTCGACGTTGGTGGCGTTGGGAAAAACCACGGAGTTGTCGGCCATGACAAACAGGCGGTTCACCAGACGTTTTTGTCAGATCGGGTGGATGGACCGCTGCGTCTTCGAGGTCCTTGTTTTGAGCGACGCTCTAGCAACCGGAATACCTTTGAAACAGAGGAATCGTGCGAGAAGATTAAAACCATGTTACGTTCAGAGAATACGTTTATTAATTAAGCATCTCAAGATTTATATGGTTTGATAGCGATAAACCACGCTCCCAGTTGCACCTGCAACAAAAAGAAGCAGTTTGACAGGATTGGCGCGAGTCCCACAAAACACTCATTTTACTGTTACTTGTTATTTAAGTACAGCGTTATTTACGCACGGCAGGAACCGGAGCTCACGATCGTTAAAAATATTAAATGAACTGCCACTTACTGTTCTAGAAACTGTGCCGCCGCCATCGTATTACGTCTATCACGATGGCTTGTGTTAAACCCGCCGCCGGTAAAACCAGACCCAGACCGTCCACTCGAGACGCGAGCGCGCCGCCGGACGCGACACCCCTGATCCCAGAGCGAAACAAATACATGTACAGGCCATCTCCCATGACCGCCGCCGTTCAGGACATCGTGAAAAGCGCACACCTGCATAAAGTCAAGATTGAGGTTCCTAAAACAAATTACGCCACCGGGAAACTGGTCCACGCTCTGTGCTCCGCGGCGCACGCAAACGTGTGGGACTCCGCGTGTGAGAAAGCTCTCAAGGAACATCTCCCTCTGAGAGAACACCACAGGGCCTTGCTGTCGCACAGCATGTTTGTGACCATGATCGGGGCCATGGTCGCGAGAGCTCTGGAGCAGGCGACTAGTCAATGTGAAGAGCCTCTGGACCTGTTGGCCGACAGGCACTATGTGAGAAACATAACGTGCCACGACCACACGAAGACCAGTCAAATAGAAGCGGCCGGGTACTCGGGCATAATGGCCACGCACATGGAGAAAGAGGCTTTGGCCGCGAACGCCAAGAAACGGGAGCAGCTCAGCCGACGTAGTCACCGGACCGAAGAAGCCGAGGGTTGCTCGCTGGACAAGCTGTACACGGACGTCGGCTCCCTCACTAAACCAATGGCAGACTTTGGACTGAAGCACCACTACGAGAACAACAGCCATCACCCGGAACACTTCACCCCCGGCGAGATGCACGACATTAGCGTGGTCGAAGCCGTCGTGGACGGTTTGTCCTGCGTGTTAGAAAGATGCTACACGATACACAAGAACGTGCAGCAGTGGCTTGACATGTACAAATTCGACAAATTCTCGGGCGACAACAGGGATTTCGCTAAAAACATCATAAGGGCTCTGAGGATCTACGTGACCGAGGCGGACTACGGAACCTTAACGGTCTTCCGCAAGTCCATCGCCTCCGTAATCGGCGAGTCCGTCCCCTGGTCTAACGTGATGATGTCCGAATGCTGCTGTCTCTGTCTCAAGACCGGGGCTCGAGATGCCCGTGCGCCCGGGACGGACCTTTCGTCGCGTTTAAAAATTTGATCCGGACAAGAGACGTTCCCGATGTTGTGAAACTTAAACAAGTGACGGTGTCGGTAGTAGTTTAGAGTAAAAAAGATTCAAAAGTGTGACCGCTAAAAACAATAAAAAATTCAAAATACCTTAAATCCCGTTTTTGTGATCCCGTCTCTCTTGCGTTGTGCTCTTTTGTCCAGCTCTTACGCACATTCTCCCGGCGTTGTGCTCTTTTGGCGTTGTGTTCTTTCGGGCCAGCTCTTCCGTGGTCTACATTCCCGGTGCCGTGTCTTCTCTGTGTGTCTGCTCCACCGACGAAATATACATTGGGCACACACACACACACGCGCACACGCACACGCACGCACACACAAATGGGAACTGTAATGCCAATGTAAATGTATTGTATATCTTTCCTGAAAATAAAACCTCGGTGCACAAGATGACGGTCTTTCTCGTCCTTTGCTTTATTTAATTTAACATATGATACACACAACTTGTTGTCACAAATATTCACAGAATACAGCAAAAGTAAACATGTTTCTATTCAATGGCAATTACTCTAATTACAGCAAAATAGCAGATCTACAAGCTCATATAGCGCGACATTTGCTATTTATTAAAGAATTGTGAAAATGTGTGCAAATCTTTGAATGAGTATTTTTTCACAGCGGACGTCTTTGCTTCTGAGAGGTCCATAGAACAACATATTTACAGATGGGGCTCGGTGGGAAATTACATATATTTGGGAGTCCTTTGTAAGATATAACACAGCACGATGAAAACAAGCAAAATTCCGGGTATGCCGCACACGGTGCGAAATTCTCGCTCGTTTTTAGTGATCTCAGCTCGCCATCCGCTCCAATGTTAATCTAGTGATTTTAGTGTTCTCGGCTCCACATCCGCTCCAATGTTAATGTGCCGGCACCGTTATTCGCTCCAATGTTAATCACGGCTCCGTTCCACGCTGCCGTGGGCCGGAGCTCTGCTGCAGTTTATTCATAACCCATTTAGACCCGAGGACGATTCTACAAATGCTTTTTAAATTCCTGACAGTTTTCTGAAAATCCCATGTTTCTATGTCACTCGTTCGCAAACGTTTTCATGTCAAGGACTCCCAAATATATGTAATTTCCCACCGAGCCCCATCTGTAAATGTGTTGTTCTATGGACCTCTCAGAAGCAAAGACGTCCGCTGTGAAAAAATACTCATTCAAAGATTTGCACACATTTTCACAATTCTTTAATAAATAGCAAATGTCGCGCTATATGAGCTTGTAGATCTGCTATTTTGCTGTAATTAGAGTAATTGCCATTGAATAGAAACAGATGGGGCTCGGTGGGAAATTACATATATTTGGGAGTCCTTGACATGAAAACGTTTGCGAACGAGTGACATAGAAACATGGGATTTTCAGAAAACTGTCAGGAATTTAAAAAGCATTTGTAGAATCGTCCTCGGGTCTAAATGGGTTATGAATAAACTGCAGCAGAGCTCCGGCCCACGGTGGCGTGGAACGGAGCCGTGATTAACATTGGAGCGAATAACGGTGCCGGCACATTAACATTGGAGCGGATGTGGAGCCGAGAACACTAAAATCACTAGATTAACATTGGAGCGGATGGCGAGCTGAGATCACTAAAAACGAGCGAGAATTTCGCACCGTGTGCGGCATACCCGGAATTTTGCTTGTTTTCATCGTGCTGTGTTATATCTTACATGTATTGTATATCTTTCCTGAAAATAAAACCTCGGTGCACAAGATGACGGTCTTTCTCGTCCTTTGCTTTATTTAATTTAACATATGATACACACAACTTGTTGTCACAAATATTCACAGAATACAGCAAAAGTAAACATGTAAATGTGTTGTTCTATGGACCTCTCAGAAGCAAAGACGTCCGCTGTGAAAAAATACTCATTCAAAGATTTGCACACATTTTCACAATTCTTTAATAAATAGCAAATGTCGCGCTATATGAGCTTGTAGATCTGCTATTTTGCAATAGCTAAAAGTACAACATAATGCTTAAAACACTAAACACTTTTAGTGAAGAGAAGAGAAGATAAGAGAAAGGGGGAAACACCTATTCTCACCTCTGTTTTCCGTTTCTCTTATCTTCTCTTCTCTTGTCTTGTCTTCTCTTTTCTTTCAATACTAGCAACAAAAAAACTGTTTAAAACGTAGCCTCACTACAAGATTTAAATTTGTATTGTTGAGGCCTAAAATCACCAGTTTCTCGCATACACACGCACGCGCGCACACACACACACACCAGAGCATGTATAGCAGAAGAAAGAGAACTAGTCTCGCTGGAAAGTTATTATGCGTTCCAAACATTCCAAACAAGCCCACACAAGATTATACATTCCAAAAGGGGTAGGGAGGATTAACATTTCCTCACGCTCTGACACACACACACACACACACACACAGAAGAGAAGAGCAGAGAAGAGGAGAGGAAGAAAAACAGGTAAGTACCAGGCCTAACTGATATAGAAACATGGGATTTTCAAACAACTGTCAGTAATTTAGAAAGCATTTGTGGAATCGTCCTCAGGGCTAAATGTGTTAAGAGTAAACTGGGTAGCTGGCTTACATTGGCATTAAAGTTCCCACACACGCGCACACACGCATGCACGCACGCACACACAAATGGGAACTCAGCCCACTAGCCTTTAAACAGAGCTGGGAAAACATGCTTTTCATATATGTATTTTCATGTACATGCATACAACAGAGCTGAGAAACGTGTCGTGCTGACATTTCCAATCTGATACGTCCTGTTGATATCCTTGAGTGCAATGTCCTTTAATATCAACAAAACAACAAAATACTCAGACTTCAATGGGCCCTTAGATAACCCCAGCTCTGCTTGAAAGCCAATAGGCCCCTTTCGGCACTTTGCCAAGACATAAATTTAAAATGCATGACCACAAAATATTCAGATGTTTTGAGGGGAGGATATTAACGATCCACTGTTGCAAAACATAGCTGCCAGATGCTAGACATGAGAATTAAAGACCACTGCAGAGAGTTCTCATTTAGTCATGGAAGAACATTTTATAGTTACACCAACTATTTATGATGCTTTGGAGTAAGTTTTTTATGTTTATTTTACTAGGCATTGTGTTGTGTGCTCGCGCACGACTTGATTGTAACTTGTTTAAATGTTTTTGTACTTTGTGTGTTGCAGCTTGGTCGATGCTCCTAATCTAATACAACTTATGGACGACATATCCCAGCCGAGTCCATTTGTGACAAACGACCAGCTAGAGACTACTGTGGAGACGCCATGTGATTCTACAGCACAAAGTCCCGGTAAGTGAGGATTTTAGGGCGGATGTGGTCAGAGTAATTGCCATTGAATAGAAACATGTTTACTTTTGCTGTATTCTGTGAATATTTGTGACAACAAGTTGTGTGTATCATATGTTAAATTAAATAAAGCAAAGGACGAGAAAGACCGTCATCTTGTGCACCGAGGTTTTATTTTCAGGAAAGATATACAATACATGTAAGATATAACACAGCACGATGAAAACAAGCAAAATTCCGGGTATGCCGCACACGGTGCGAAATTCTCGCTCGTTTTTAGTGATCTCAGCTCGCCATCCGCTCCAATGTTAATCTAGTGATTTTAGTGTTCTCGGCTCCACATCCGCTCCAATGTTAATGTGCCGGCACCGTTATTCGCTCCAATGTTAATCACGGCTCCGTTCCACGCCGCCGTGGGCCGGAGCCGGAACCGGGCCGCACACACACGCACACGCACACACACACATGCGCACACGCACACGCACACACACACACACACACGCTCGCGAGCACACACATACACACGCACGCACACGCGCACACGCACACACGCACAAATGAGAATGAGGCCAACTGGTGATCTCAATCACGGCTCCGTTCCACGCGGCCGTGGGTCTAAACGTGGAATACATTGTCTCTGATTAGAGGCCGCAGATCACTAAATTTTTACTCAATTTTAGTGATCTGGGCATCGCATCCGCTATAATGTTAATCGCGCCTCGTATTGCTCACAACACTGGGACGTCCGTTAAAAGTGCCGGTTCCAAGGGAGATGTAATGATAAATAAAAGTCATTGTGGTCGACAGGGGACCTACAGCAACTTATGGACGTTACACCCCGGAGTCCGAATATTCCTGAACTTACTAATTTGGACGAGATGCCCCCGCCGAGTCCGTTTGTGGCAAACAACCAAATTATTGTGGGGACGCCATGTGATGCTAGAGCTTCGACGTCGTCACTGCACAGTCCCGGTAAGTGAGGATTTTGTAACATCAGTTGTGGCCGACTGGGGGGCCTCCACACGGAGACCCCACAGACACTTGTGACGCTGTGTGGCGAGGCACTACACGGGTCTTGTGTCTGTAATTTATGAACTGTTTTTCTGAATTGCAGCTATGACCGGCCCCAGAAACACGACAAGGTCAGCGGAAGATTCGCCCAGCGTAGCCAAACGGCAACGTGTGAGTAATCGTATGATTTTTTTTAAAATATCTATTACATACATTATAGACCAACTGACACTTTTATTTGTTGTTCATCACACAGCAACGGACGCTACCGTTCACGGCTACTTCGACTCCACCGTACGGAAATGAACCGTTTCTACCGCTGGATTATCACGCATTATCGACGCCGGCTTTGGAGTAAGTTTTTTATGTTTATTTTACTAGGCATTGTGTTGTGTGCTCGCACACGACTTGATTGTAACTTGTTTAAATGTTTTTGTACTTTGTGTGTTGCAGCTTGGCCGATGCTCCTAATCTAATACAACTTATGGACGACATATCCCCGCCGAGTCCATTTGTGACAAACGACCAGCTAGAGACTACTGTGGAGACGCCATGTGATTCTACAGCGTCAACTTTGTTACAAAGTCCCGGTAAGTGAGGATTTTAGGGCGGATGTGGTCAGAGTAATTGCCATTGAATAGAAACATGTTTACTTTTGCTGTATTCTGTGAATATTTGTGACAACAAGTTGTGTGTATCATATGTTAAATTAAATAAAGCAAAGGACGAGAAAGACCGTCATCTTGTGCACCGAGGTTTTATTTTCAGGAAAGATATACAATACATGTAAGATATAACACAGCACGATGAAAACAAGCAAAATTCCGGGTATGCCGCACACGGTGCGAAATTCTCGCTCGTTTTTAGTGATCTCAGCTCGCCATCCGCTCCAATGTTAATCTAGTGATTTTAGTGGTCTCGGCTCCACATCCGCTCCAATGTTAATGTGCCGGCACCGTTATTCGCTCCAATGTTAATCACGGCTCCGTTCCACGCCGCCGTGGGCCGGAGCCGGAACCGGGCCGCACACACACGCACACGCACACACACATGCGCACACGCACACGCACACACACACACACACACACACACACACGCTCGCGAGCACACACATACACACGCACGCACACGCGCACACGCACACACGCACAAACGAGAATGAGGCCAACTGGTGATCTCAATCACGGCTCCGTTCCACGCGGCCGTGGGTCTAAACGTGGAATACATTGTCTCTGATTAGAGGCCGCAGATCACTAAATTTTTACTCAATTTTAGTGATCTGGGCATCGCATCCGCTATAATGTTAATCGCGCCTCGTATTGCTCACAACACTGGGACGTCCGTTAAAAGTGCCGGTTCCAAGGGAGATGTAATGATAAATAAAAGTCATTGTGGTCGACAGGGGACCTCCAACAACTTATGGACGTTACACCCCGGAGTCCGAATGTTCCTGAACTTACTAATTTGGACGAGATGCCCCCGCCGAGTCCGTTTGTGGCAAACAACCAAATTATTGTGGGGACGCCATGTGACGCTAGAGCTTCGACGTCGTCACTGCACAGTCCCGGTAAGTGAGGATTTTGTAACATCAGTTGTGGCCGACTGGGGGGCCTCCACACGGAGACCCCACAGACACTTGTGACGCTGTGTGGCGAGGCACTACACGGGTCTTGTGTCTGTAATTTATGAACTGTTTTTCTGAATTGCAGCTATGACCGGCCCCAGAAACACGACAAGGTCAGCGGAAGATTCGCCCAGCGTAGCCAAACGGCAACGTGTGAGTAATCGTATGATTTTTTTTTAAATATCTATTACATACATTATAGACCAACTAACACTTTTATTTGTTGTTCATCACACAGCAACGGACGCTGTTGTTCATCACACAGCAACGGACGCTACCGGTCACGGCTACTTCGACTCCACCGTACGGAAATGAACCGTTTCTACCGCTGGATTATCACGCATTATCGACGCCGGCGATGAGAATGCACTCCACGCCAAGCACTCTAGCACCGAGGCCTGCCGCAGCTCCAGCACCAGCAACACCTCGGCCAGAGGCGGCTACCTCGTCTCCCAAAAACCATTTGTCAACACCCAAGAAAAAACGAGAAAAAACAAACCGAATACCAACAAAGAAAAATGCCACTATTATTGCCTACGGTGAACGGTCCACGCCTAATTCCACGGAAAAGCTAGCTGCCTCGGCATTAATAAATATGCAACAAATATCCGTCACCACCGTGCTCGAGCCCCAGACCGAGCTCCAGCCTCAGCAACAAACGTGCGGCCCCAGCTCAACTAAACCTAACCACGTCTGGTTGGACGAGTCCACATTGTTACCGATCCTCAAAAAGTTAGACATGAAATATCTGATAACCAGCGAGCGCGCGACCACGGAAGAGTTTAATGTGTGTTTGGGAGTCGACGAAATGAACGTGGAAGTGGTCAAGTCGCTCACGAAGCCGGGCGTTCGCGTGTTTTTCATCACCCTTCCCGATGCCAACAGAGCAAAACACTTGCTGAACTTTGTAGACGGGCTCCTCGCCATAAAAACACATCCTTCCGACCCGGCCGGGCCGGACCAACCGACCATAGTGGGCATCTCGTTCTCCCAAACCGATGCGTCCTTCGTCGCCATAGTCTCGGTCGCGATGCGGGATAACCTGGTTCCTTTCGCCGAAATGGACATCAGCACGTTACAGCCACAGCGGCGGTCTAAGTTGTGGAGTTGCGTCATGCAGTGCGCCGAAATGGTCGCGTTGTGTAAAAAACGGCCCGTTTGCTTAAACAGACACTCGGTCTACGTAGACCCCGTCTCGCTACACTGCACAAACATGATGTTTTTCACGTGCGTTAACTGGGATCAGTTGACGACACCGAGGCAAGGTTTGAGCGCAATCGCAAGGTTTGTCTTGGGTCCCATGTTCGATCGCGAAACCGTCGAGAGTGTCATACCCCTGGACGACAAAAAACCCAACAACGTGCAGACAGGCAACGCGATGTGGCTGTACACGGTCCACGCGTGCTGGGACTACAATTTGATTTGCGCTCTATATCCCAAGACGTGGCCGCTAAGACCCGCGTGTTCGCCCAAGCAGTATAACGACACGCATCCCGACGTACACAACAACATTTTCATTGGCCAAGTGGGAAAGCACCCGCTAACCGCGTGCCTCGTTCCCGAGCTCTTGCGACACAATAAAGATGATTACGCTTTGGGAGACGTGAACGATCTAGCCACGGTTTTGTGCGACGCCGTCGGATGGTTGCCAGACTCGCCGGACTCGTGCGCAAATATAAATTTGGGTCACGAAGACTTCTTAACCGCCGCCATAGTTGTGTCGCAACCGCAAGCCGTTGAGGAGGAGCGCGAAATGAATGCGGCCGACCGCGACGACGTTCGTGCGGGGCCGTCTGACGAATTTATATTCAAAATACCCAAAGCGCCGGGCCGATTTTCAAGGAAGACCGTGTGTAGAAAACCGTTGTGTCACACCAACATCGCCACAAAATATGCCCAAAACACCAAAGTGTACAACCCCCAGGCAACGCAAACTCTGGCCGACGTTGTGTACTACACCGAGGCGCCCGCGATGTCCGTCGTCATAGAAGACCCAACGACGCACAGCAAGTTCTTACCGACAAACAAAAATTACAAAATAGACGAGAAGTTGTACGAAAAGGGGACACCCGACCAGTTTGTGCGAAGCATGTACACTCCCCGTAGATCGAAACCAATCACGCCCAAGAGAGATGCGATCGCTATTCTGCCGACTATGCCGCCGCTAAACGACCCGAGAACCAGCTCTTTGAGCGAAGAAGGCAAGTGGCACCTTCCATACTGGATGGACTTTAATCCGGCGGGTGATTCTCCCGGTTTCCGGGTTTACGAACCGATGAGCAAGGTGAACGGCGTCTTGGTCTACAAACCCAAAATCACGTTTGCCTCCAACAGACAGGGGACCATGTTAACGTCCGTGTCTGATGGAGGCACTTTTTGGGGTAAACTGTGCAGACTCGTCATGCCCTCAAGAACGCCCAGGGACGTGACAAATAACATGATCAAAATACTATCTTTGCCTATGTACATGCAGAACTGTAAGTATGTGCCCAGGCTGTTCACGCTTTTGGCCGAAGAACCGACCGAGCTCAAAACGCAGCAGACCACCACCCTGATTATCCTTCAAGATCCAACCGGCCACAGTAGCCTATCTAACGCGATATTTCCTAACCAAGAACGCAAAACTCAACATCTCATGTGCGCGGTAAAATGCGTGGCCAGAACACACCTAATGTTCTACCGGGCGTTCGACTTTTTCTGGTCATTCACGAGCCCCTCGTCCGTCGTGAAGAACACGGAAGACCAAACGTACTCTCTCGACCTGTTTAACGTACTGTCCGAAAACCTGTTTGTCAACGAGGCGCAGGTCAAGGGGGACAAGCTGCAGTTTGGAACCACGCGCGATCCCGTGGCTTTTGCAACATCACTAGTCAGTTTTTTAGACATCATCGACCGCGACGACAAACCCGCGTATCACAAAGCTCTCATCGAATACGCGGAGTCCAAAAAATCGATATATCTGTTCGCCGGCGACGGGACGCCACCCAAATCCACCTCAATGGTGCTGTATCGCATTGCGATTAAGTGTGGGTTTCTGTCCGGCAAGTACAAAAGGCACACGCTCTGGACCGAGCGCGTTCCCGAACTGTCCCGCTACACGACTAACCCGCATCACTGCCCGTTCTACCTTGCGGCCACGGTGGACTCGCAAGACCTCGTGTTTTCGCTGCCGGTGCACGTGGCCGTGGCGCACAGAACCATAAAATGGACCAGAGGCACGGTCGCCGTGCCCGTGAACGACGAGGCGCCCCTGCACGTGTTAAGCAAGCCCACGCTGCTATCCGAGTTGCTGTCGCTCGACTATCTCCGGACTGGGGGTTCCGCCAAAAATAGGAAGGGCGGCAGCGGTAGCGCGAGCGGACGCGCGGCCACAAAACAACACGAGGCCGCGGCCAAAGGCTCTCGCAACAAAGCCCCTAAGGGCAAAGTCAAGAGGGGGAACGAAAACGAAAACGAGAGCGAAAGTAGCAGCGAGAGCGAAAGTGACATTAGGAGCGAGGCCGAAAATGGGAGCTCTAGCAAAGGTGAGAGCTCTAGCTCTAGCTCTAGCGACAGCGACAGCCAGAGCTCGAGTAGTAGCGAAAGCGAGACCGTCAGCGAGGCTAAAAGACAAAAGACGCGCGCCACGCTACACAGTGTACCCGAAAATAGAAAAGCCGAGGCTACGCTAACACCGAGGGCCGAAAGTAACCGGACGAACCGAAAAGCGGTGGCACAACTGCCCGCGTCCGCAAATATTTTTGACGCACTCGGGAATTTGGTAAAAAAACAACAGCTGCAGAGAAACAAAAACAGGCCGGCGTATGGCTACAAACAACCCAGGCAGCAGCTCACAACGGTTGACGCACAGCAACACAAAAGAAAAGCAGAAGCAGGCAGCAGTAGCAGCAGCGGCAACTCTAACCAGACCGGGACCATTAATTTCCGTGATGCATATTGGTAGAGAGTTCCAGAATGTCATTGCCCTGTACATGACTGTATTCTTCATTGCTTCAGTTCTTAGCTTAGGCACTGTAAATCGACCCTTTGCAACATGTCTGCTATTATGTTACTAATGTGTTGTATATTCATTTTTTTGTTTTAACAAGTCACCACGGTACAACGGCCTCCCATAGGCGTCCCACTGTGGCGGCCACGGGCCCGTGGGTCCCACAGTGGGACGCCTATGCCAGGCCGAGATTTTGTTTCAGAAATTTCATTTACATTGTCAAATGCATATTTGGGTACATTTTGTCTCCAAATGGCTAAATTTCTCCAAAAATAAAGTCCGCCTAAACCTACTCTCAATAAAACATCTGTAGATTCTGCATAGATCATCAAAATGTAATGAAATTTTGCATATCAATTGATGACAACTTGTTGAACAAATTCTGAATTCGTTACATGTGTTTCAAATAAGTGCGTTATAAACTAAGCTAGACCACTATACACTGGTCAGTGTTCAATAATTAATTAAATAATTTGCATGAAGGTACAGTTGTCTGTCTGTTTCATTGGCAACTCTGTTGGTAGTTTTACATCAAACCCAAGTCGGGTCTAGACCACACAAAATTGACATCTGTATCATATGTTAAATTAAATAAAGCAAAGGACGAGAAAGACCGTCATCTTGTGCACCGAGGTTTTATTTTCAGGAAAGATATACAATACATGTAAGATATAACACAGCACGATGAAAACAAGCAAAATTCCGGGTATGCCGCACACGGCGCGAAATTCTCGCTCGTTTTTAGTGATCTCGGCTCCCCATCCGCTCCAATGTTAATCTAGTGATTTTAGTGATCTCAGCTTCCCATCCGCTCCAATGTTAATCGCGTCTTCGACCCACGGCGCCGCGAGTCTGAAAGTAAAATACATTAGGGCGGATGCGAGGCCGCGATTACGGAACTATCACGTTATTGTGGTCAGAGTAATTGCCATTGAATGGAAACATGTTTACTTTTGCTGTATTCTGTGAATATTTGTGACAACAAGTTGTGGTTTTAGACCACATTTTACTTTCGGGCTCGCGACGCCGCCGGGTCGAAGGCGCGATTAACATCGGGGCGGATGGGAAGCCGATATCACTAGAATCACTAGATTAACATTGGCGCGGATGGGGAGCCCAGGTCACTAGAATTTGAGTGAGAATTTCGCGATTTCGTCCGCCCCAATGTATTTTACTTTCACCCGCGGCGCCGCGGGGTCGGAGCCGCGATTGACGTCGGAGCGGGTGGGAACACGCTTAGATCACGACAAAATCGCGTATTTTAAAAAGATAAAAACTATACGGTGTGCCGGCCTCTCATCACCGTCACTGTGTACAAACCCCCGACTCTGTGAGTCTCAAAGTCGAAAGCCTTTCCGGTTTCCGTTTTCTATTTTCTTTCTTCTGTGTGTTTCGAAGAAATAAAGACTATGCGCGGTGTACCGGCTTCTCGTTACCACACACCACTCACGAGCACCTCACGCGGCTTCGGTGTTTTTACGCTCACGGTTTTGTGAGCTGTGCAATGTCGAGTTGTGAAAGGATTAAAAACTATACGGTGTGCCGGCTTCTCGTCACTGCGACGCGCCGATGCGCAAACTCTCGACTCCGTGAGCCTTATGGTTTTAGACCACATTTTACTTTCGGGCTCGCGACGCCGCGGGGTCGAAGGCGCGATTAACATCGGCGCGGATGGGAAGCCGATATCACTAGAATCACTAGATTAACATTGGCGCGGATGGGGAGCCCAGGTCACTAGAATTTGAGTGAGAATTTCGCGATCTCGTCCGCCCCAATGTATTTTACTTTCACCCGCGGCGCCGCGGGGTCGGAGCCGCGATTGACGTCGGAGCGGGTGGGAACACGCTTAGATCACGACAAAATCGTGTATTTTAAAAAGATAAAAACTATACGGTGTGCCGGCTTCTCATCACCGTCACTGTGTACAAACCCCCGACTCTGTGAGTCTCAAAGTTGAAAGCCTTTCCGGTTTCCGTTTTCTATTTTCTTTCTTCTGTGTGTTTCAAAGAAATAAAGACTATGCACGGTGTACCCGCTTCTCGTTACCACACACCACTCACGAGCACCTCACGCGGCTTCGGTGTTTTAGACTCACGGTTTTGTGAGCTGTGCAATGTCGAGTTGTGAAAGGATAAAAACTATACGGTGTACCGGCTTCTCGTCACTGCGACGCGCCGATGCGCAAACTCCCGACTCCGTGAGTCTTATGTTGATCTTTTTATTACATCTTCGACATTCATTCATTTCAAGATACGATAACAATGATGGTGTCTTTGTAAGTTCTGTACAGGGCGATTATGTCGTCTACCATGTTGCTTTCGGACGGGATGTAGAGCCCCTGAGATATGATGAACACAATTAGCGTGATCCACAGTCCGTTTTCCACGCCGGTCAAAAACTCTTCTCTCTTGGCCACTTCGGGCAGCTCGTAACACACGGTGTTCTTTATGTCCACCAGCCTGACGTAAGACACGCTCCTGGGCAGTGTGAACGTCATCTTGGGTTGCACCGCCACGTCTGTGTTCAAGTGATCGAACGATTGCTTGAACACGTAGCACGTGTCGTCGTGGCATATGAAATGCCTCAACATGTTTTCGACAAAATCGTCTATTAGGGCCTTTCGGCCGACTATCCTGACTTTGGAAAAGGGCAGAGGTTTTCGTTTGCTGATGACGTGCATGCACGAAAGCAGCTTGCACACGAGCAGGGAGTACGTGTTTCTCGGGTCGCCCGCCGTCTGGTAGTTCAGGCTCAGGCAGATGAACGGCCCTCCGACGTTGCACGCGGCCAGAACGGCTTTCCACAAGTCGAGCGGCTCGGTCACGCTCACCCGTATGGACAGGGTGCCGTCGCTCATGATCACGGTCTCGCGAGCCGAGTCGGTGTTTTCGATCACGATTCCCCCCACGGTGTCGGTGTTTGCAAACTCAAACGCCAGTCCTCCTACGTGCAGGGCGGTCATGTCGTTGTGGTTGTACAGGGTCCTACACTGGATGACGTGCTGTTTGTACTTGGACGGGTAGACGGACCCGGCGAACACGTCCACGCTCTGTATGGCCCTCTCCGTCTCTGCGGCCACTTGGTCCACGAGGTCGACAAAGTTCTTGTCCAGGAACCCGTTGTCCGCCATCGCCGACTCGCACTGTGCGGTCAGCGTGCTCACGAGGTAGCCCTCCGAAACGTTGGGCTGGATGTAGTTGTCCATGATGGCGCCGTCGCACGCGACGGCCGCGGACACATACTTCTCTATGTATTTCTCGGCCTCGCTCCCGGACACGTGAAGGGGGACGACGTCGCTCAGCGTGAGTTTGGACACCAGGGTCACGTTGCTGGCGTTCTTGTAGTCCATCAGCCTCTTTAGAATGTCGGCCGGGTATCTCAGCCACGTGCTGTCGCTCATGCAGATGTGATGCACCACCCTGGGAGTGAATGTATTTAGCGCCACGGCCGAGGTGTATTCCTTCTCGGTCTCGTGGAACACGACCGTGTAGTTGTTAGTTGACACGTTGATTCCCACAGACTTCTTGATGTCGACGCTGAGCGTCGAGTGCGTGAAGCTGGCTTTGAGCGCGGCCTGCGTGAAGTTGACCTTAAAGCCCACGTAGTTCCCCTGCTGTATTATCTCCACGTCCTTCTGTGTGTTGGGCACGATGCCGTACGTTGCTCGCAACCACAGCCCGGGGCCCTCGGGCGTGCTCAGGACGACCAGCTTGCTGTTGCATCCCACGACGACGGCGGCCGCGGACAGTATCTTCTGTATCGTCACGGTCTGGCCCTTGCGCTCGCACCTGATGTAAAGTTTGGCGTACGTGAGCAGGTTCTTCAACACGAGAGAGATCAAGTCTTTGCCGCGGATCACGGTGTCGACTCCGAAGGGGTGATCTCCCAGAGCCGGCATCGAAACGCGGGCTCCCGCGGCCGGGATCACAACCAGACCCACGTCCCGGCGCCGGTAGAAGGGACACAGGGGCCCGCTGATGGTGCACACGACCACTTTGGTCAGCCCTGTGGTCCACACCGACTCGCTGCTGTTGGTCACTATCCTGTTCGTGAACCTGGCAAAGGCGGTGCTCAGGGGCCTGGAAGCCACGGTGCAACGATAGTCCATTTTTTTCACCACGCCGATGTCGTGAGGCAGCCCCGAGAAGGGGACTTCGGGGCCCGTGCCCAGCTTAGCGAAGTCGGCGTTTCTCACCGAGTTTTGCACGGGGACCTCCCACGTGCGTTCGTCTTCGCTCAGCACCGTGGTGATGGCGAACAGTCTGGGCGCGACTTCCGGACCGAAGCCCATAGTTAGGCCTGCCTGGTTCGGCGGCGGCGGAGGCAGCCTGGGACAGAACGCCGCGCTCGACGAGTCTGTGATGCCGTTGCGCATCGGCCGGACTTTGCGGTTGTCCCCGTCGACGGTGTTGTCGTCTCCTTCGTCGTCTCGAAGGCGGTCGAAGGATGGCGGCAGCGGGTCCGGGTCCGGCCACACCATCTCAGTGTTGTTTTCTTTGAGCAGTTCCACATTGGTCCTGAAATGCACGTTGTCCACCACGACTGGCAGCGCGTCTGTGGGAGAGTGGACGAGCGGACCTACGCCCCTGAGGTAGAGCATGGGCGAGATGCCGCAAAACACGAACCGTTTGGTGTCCATCGAGTGATTCACGTACACGTCTTTCTTGCTCCTGTTGTAAGGCATGATGTTCGTCAGCCTGTACATGTCCAGCCTGCCTGTCGAGCTGTCGGCTCCCCACTCTTCCCTTTCGAAGACGTACACGGGCCCGAAGATTTTAGAATACGCCGAGAGCACGGTGTCAATCCACTTGGTGTAGTACGGACACTCGACGCGGCGGACGTCCGCCGGGTTGAGCATTCTGCTGATCAGCGGCGCCGCTCCTGCCTCGTTCATGGCCAGCAGCAGCATCACAAGGTTCGCCTTGGGCGCGGGGCACAGAAAGTCCTTGAGCTTGACGGACGAGGCGCCCGTTTGCCTGTACGCCATGTACACGTTCCGCGACAGGGCAATCACGTCCGTGGTCACGGACAGAAAGGCCATTAGGTTTTTGAACTCGTGCGTGTGCCGTCGTTTGCAGTACACAGGCTTGAGCTCGTACGACGACACGACGGACCCGACCCGCAAGTGCTCCACGTCCGGGTGCACAATCTCGTAAAAGAGCTTCAGGACGTCCGAAACCGTGTAGGTCAACTCCGTGTCTTCGCGGCACCTCTCGTCGGCCCCTGCTGTGCTCGGTTTCCACGTGCTGCGCCAGCCCAAGTAGCAAGCTTCGTCGTAGGAAGCCTTCAGGTAGGTGTTGTTTTTTTGCAGGGGCCTCTGCAGGCACCGCAGTCCCGGAGTCGTCGTGCACGCAGAACCTTCGGGGGCCCGACGGACGTGCAAGTTCAACTTGGGCGGCTGAGGTATCAGTTTCAGCCCCATGGGTGAAACCGTCAAGCACAGCACCATGCGGTAGAGATTCTTGTCCCGAAAGGGAGACAGGAAATTTTCATCGGCCAGCACTTTCTCGCGGGGGCTCATGAACGGGATCTGCCCCTCGTCCTTCTCGCGCTCTATTAGAAACGAAGAGCCGAAGTCTCCCACAGACAGCGTGTCGGTGAGTACGCCGGACTTGTTGATCACAGCCACAGTGTTCGTGTAAGGTATGCTGTCGCAGCACGAGACCAGCTCCTCCCAAGACTCTTCCCCCACGGCTTCGGCCACGCGGGCGACGTCGTCCCCGAACACGTCCACGTACCAGCTGCTGTAGTAGAGAAACAGCATGTGTGGCCTCGGCACGTAGGCGAGAAACACCTTCATCTCCCCGTTGATGGCGTAGTCGCAAAAGATGAACATCGCCTTCAGTATGTGCGGTCGCAGCGATTCGTACATGTTGTCGGTAAACTGGCTCGCTTTGCACGGCGTCTCGCTAACGACAAACTGCGTCACGGGGGTTTCGAACACGGCAATCGCGGGTCCCATCAGATGCACGTTCCTCATCAGGCCGATCAGCTCGGCCACGTCGTCTTCTTCGGGCTCGGCGGTCGGGGCCTCCGGCTCTTCCGTGGGGAGCTCTTGAGCCAGCAGGTCGCTCACCGCCACGTTTGCCTCTTTCACACCAAACATGTCGACCGGCACGCAGTCCACAGACCAGTCGGGCAACGCGTGGAACATCCCGCCGCGACGCATGCCCGGCAGCCCCATCACGCTCGCGGGCCCGTCGCACCGCACGCACACGGTGTACGAGGCGGCGGACGGCGAGTCCACGTTGAAGGCCCGTATCATGGATCTGCAAAACCTGTCCGACCGAGCTGTCACGGCGACGGACACGTGAGTCCCGAACAAGTAGCAGACGCAGTCCAGCAACGTGAGCAAGCTCAACGCACAAGAGGTTGTGTCGACGTCCTTCGGCATGTGTATGACGCGCCTGTTGAGGTCCGCCTGGACGCACTCGACGCCGTGACTGAAACGCACGACGAACCGGTTGGGCGTCGCGCCGGTCCGAGCAAACGTCCTGTCCTCGTCCTGCGTCGTGACGGAACAGAACTGCAGGGTCCGATCCTTGGCTCCGGACCGCTTGCGAAAAGAACGACACACGATGTCGCAGTAGCTCAGCAGCTCCTCTTCGAAGCGGACGTTGGCCTGCGGCGTGAAGTACAGGCCCACGTTGGGCTTGGGGAAGGCCACGACGACGGCGTTGAACATGTGCACGGCGACAAAGACGGGACAGCCGTCTTCGGGACAGCCCATGTGTCGTAGCATTTCGCACCGCAGCAGAGGCCGGACGGGAACGGTCACGTTGGCCACGAAGTCCGGCACGACGGCAACGTCTCGCGGCGTGTAGGCCGAGCACATCTCCAGAGACACGAGGTTCACGGCGAGCTTGACGGCCGGCGGGACGACAAACCTGACGAACGTGGGAGAGCCGTTGAACATGTCTCCCTTGAACAGGCTCAGCAGCCTGGTGACGATTTGAACCGGATACGCGGGCCCGACGCAGACGCAGAGCGAGTCGCACGGGAGCCTCTTCAGGATCCTGTACACGCCGACGGCAGTGTCCCCCAGCACGGAGCACACGCCAAAACTGCTGATCTCCAGTCTGTGCTCGGCGTGCGGGACTAGTTGGACGAAAAAGCGACCGTGACACGCGAGCTCGCAAGCGTCGTCCACCACGACTATGCCCGGAGTTGTCTCGTTCACCAGAATGGCGTTTTTGAACACGTAAAAGTCGGTCATGTTGTGAAAGGGGCTGTCGGAACACCTTTTTATCGCGTTGCGCGGTTCCGTGCTGAACTTGGTCTGCACTATCCATCCCATGACGTTGTAACTGTCGTGCATCTCGCATTCCGCATGCTTGACCACGATCTCACATTTAGGAGATATTAAATCGTCTCGAGTGCCGCACCACTGGCCAAGCTGGTTGCACAGCGACGACAGACCCTTTCTGTCCAGCGACAGACATCTCAGCGCGTCCAACACCGGGCCGTGACCCACTATGTGCACATAGCTGTCCGGATCGGCCGTGTTGTCGTCTATGAGACCGATGTGGTTTTTCCACAAGTAAAACGACAGGTTGTACGCCGTGACGCGATCGCCGTCGACGTCGTCGTCACAGCAGTCTTCCTCTTCCGATTCGGTCTCCGGTCCCGGGCCCGCACGTGACGACAGGGACATGGCGGCCCAGCAAACCACCGAGGTTCAGGGCCAGCAGCTGTACGATCAGATTCTTGCCGGGCGCTTCGACAGGAACACGGAGCCCAGTGCCCTGTTGCTGGACCTTGTTAATAAACTCGGGCAAAAGAACGCATGTCATCACACACTACACGAGGCTCCGTCGCCACAAGCCATGGAAACCGAAACCCACAGCTTGCCCGACAACCACGTCGAAAAGCAGAAACACGTCGTTCGCAGTTCGGTCAGCCACATGAGCAGGGACACGATGAACGACGCGACGACCGACGCGAACGACGCCAGCGACGCAAAGAGATTGGGCGAGCGCCTCCGACACACGAGTTGGGACCCGACCTCGTCGCCGCACAACATCGAGAGCGGCTCAAACCACCAATACGCTAGGTCCCGGCGCCGTCAGTGCGACCACCAGATGCCCCCCACGTACGGCCACAACATGACGTACAAGACCGTGCATTCGAGAGACACGTCTCGCTCGCACACGCACGGCGAGGCCGCGTCTATCACGGAACTGCAGACCAAAGTGGACCTGCTGTTAGACAAGGTGACGGGCGGCCGGCCGTCTTCGAGCAGAGTTGCCGACGGGCCCGGCGAGGTGCACACGCAGCACGGCAGGATGCTCGCGAACCTGGTGAAACGGGTGCAGAAACTTTTTAAGGACTACAAGTTCCTGGAAAATACGCAGGACAAGAACGTGATCGCGCTGTACAACTTCGCCTACGGGGAGATGACCGTAGAGAACGAGCTGTACACGCAGGCCATCAAAGACGCCATACCCAACACGTGGTACGACAGGACGGCGGACGACAACTGCTTCTGCAGCACCGCGACTCACATAGCCGATGTCCTGTGCGAGCAGCTCGGACCCAGAGAGACCGCTCACAAGCTCATGGTCATAATCATGAAACTGGTCAAGTCCATACAGACGTTTTGGGTTAAACGGATGGAAGACACGGTGCCGGGAGTGCCCGAAGACACGTTGGCCTTCATCAAAGCCGGCGGGAACGTGCCCACGAGACTGTACAGACACGGCCTGTCGAAAACGGTGCTGAGGGGGCTCATCGCAGACAGCCGGGACGTGGCGGAACTGAGACTCACTGACATGATTGACCACTGCCTGACCGTGAAGCAGCTCATAAGCAAGATCCCCGTAGTGAGTTCTGAGGTGGAAGCCGAAGTGGCACAAATTAACATTATTATAACAGGCGCACGCATGGAAGCCCGGCAAAAACGGACGCTGATCGATAAACTGGCCGATTTTCAGGAGTACTTCCAAGTGGAGTGCGTCGAACACAACATAGACCTAATAGAAAAGCAGATACTGCTGCAAAGGGTGAGGGCTCTGGAGGCCGATCAGCGCACGTTCAGGCCGAGCCAAAACGCCGCTATGGTCCTGACGAGAAAACTGGAGTCCGTCAGAGAGGTGCTGAGAAACTCGGCCGACAGCAGCGACGCACGTGTGACAAAAGCGCTCCGGGTCATAGCGAACCTGTGACCGGTCCCCGCGCCGCGCACGGCCGCGCCGCAACAAGATGGACGACGTGCCGTGGAAAACCCTCATAAGGACGACCACAATCACCAGCCCGAAACAATGCGAAACGTGCGAGGGCAACCAAAATCAGACTCTCTCAGTGTACCGCTTGCCCACAGACAGGACCGTATACGAGTCCAGAGAAGAGTGCGACAAATACGCCAAATGGTTCCAACACGGCTCCGAGAACTTCAAAAAATCGGCTCGCACGAGCGTAAGCCAAGCCGAGCACGATTTGGCCATCAGGAACGAACCCGGCGCCGATGCCAACACGGCGATACAACAGGTAGTGAACGTGCACGACACCGATCGGTATCTGTGCTTCAAAGGCCAGTGGGAATGGGTCCAGTACCACGCGAGGGTGGTAAGAATCAGAAAGTCCGACGTGCCGTCCGAGGCCAAAAAACTGACTACGGACATACTGAAAACCCTCGTGGTCAACGTCGGCCTCATACAGTTCATGAACAGGTACGGGATAGGGTACAAGAATGTGCTCAAAGTGTACCACACCGCCCCGCTGTTTCTCTACCTGGTCTATCAGAACCTACCGCGGGGCCCCGACTACATGCGGCAGTTGAAAAACGGGATCGTGGGCATGTTGGTAGAATGCTCTCTGTGCCACAAACAGCTCATGCTCGCCGACGACCATGAGCTGGTCGAGAGAGCGGTAAAAAGCCACAAAGAGCACAGGCCCTATCTCGTCGCGGGCACGACAAACATGAAATTGGTGCACAAGTACATGAACGTGTACGGGCTATCCCCGGGCCTGCTGCTGTCCCTGATCACGGAGGAAGTGATCTCGGCCTTCAGTCACCAAGAAAACATGGTGACGATGAGAATCGTGCGAGACATGTGCATACAGACGCAGGAGCCTGTAGAGTTTTTCGAACTGTGCCTGCTGTGGTGCTCGCTTTTCTCCGCCATGCACCAGAGCGGAGACAAGCGCAACAGAGACGGCGAAATCCTTCTGCCGATCGAGCAACGGGCGACGGGCACTCTGGCGCACATGCTCCGCGTTTACCGCACGCCCGTGTTCTCTTGGTACTTCCTCTTGGATCTGTGCACCATATCCGGCGACTGCGGCTACCAGCACACGGAAGCGGTGGGATACGCCATCGCGCCCTGCAAACCCGGCGTCGCGGGATATCCCAACCTGGGCCTGAACAGTCATCCCATACACGAGTGGTCTCGGGGAGACGGGGCCCGGAAAACGCTGCTGGACGCGCGCAGCCCAAGGGGAGCGTTCGGCACCAACATCCTCAACGTGTACGAACAGGAGCTGACGAGGGCCCTCGGCAAGATGAACCTGTGCTACGGTAAATTCACGTTGCCCGACTTTCCCCTCGGCTTCAACAACTGCCTGAAGAGGTGCGCCTGTTGGCCCGACTTCATGAACGACACCAGGAGGTTGTCCGATCTGGCGCTGGGGTGCAACGTGACGGGTTCCGTCTCCGGCGGTTTCATACAGTTCTGCATGGCGGCGTACATACCCGACTATTTGCACAGTTTCAAACTCTGCATGGAGCGCTCGGACGCGCGCCTGTGTCCGTACGAGAGGGCCGACAGACGGGAGCTGATGTACCACATTGACCTATTCCACGCGTGGCAGAAGCGCGACGCGACCGAGGTCGCAGAGCTGAAGAACATGGTGTGCAACCTCACCCTGCCGCACGTGGCCGGCATGTACGACACGAACAACGAACAGGTCATGAACGTCAACTTGTGCGTGGGCATGCTCAGGTCCCACGCCCTGCGCAAAAACATCATCGACCTGTGCACGAGCCGCAAAGCGGGGCCCCACGTGACGGAATCGGGCATGCTGGTGTACTGCCTGTGGGTCATGTACGTGGTCATCCCAAAGATCCTGAAGCACCGGCTCATGTGGCTCAATCCCTTTGTGAACGAGCTGCCGAAAAATACGTCCGAACAGACTAGGGCCCTGGCAGCGGACATGCGCGTCGACTACCAGACGTGCACGGACAAGGATGTCCTGGAGACGTACAGGCTGCTGTTCGACAACACGCCGGCGCTCAAGAGCACGAAAAACATGTTGCCCGTCGTCAGGCTGCTCTTCGATCACTACACCCGGTGCATGACGGCGGTGCAGCGGGACTCGGTGTTTTACTGTCTGATCGACACGTTCAGGTTCAACCTCCCCTTTTACTACGTCTCCGAAACTAACAACTGGAACGACTACATGAAGCTGCCCAGCGCCGTGCTCTCGACTCTGTTGAGAAACGGGACCGTGACCGAGTTCGGCATAGACCCGGCCGCCGTGGTGCCGATGTCGTACGACACCGAGAGCGAGTTCGTGGGCCAGCTGAACGACACCAGAGTGATATCGTTTGTCGCGGTCGGCCTGATGAGGTGTTACAGCGCCAGAGAGTTACACATGGACCTAAAGGACGACATCCCCGCTCTCCTGACCATGGCTCCCAAGACTCACACCGTGGACACGTACGCGTCGTATCTACGAGCGTTGGTTTACAAGTACATGGACCTGTCTAAAAAGCGCACGTTGCTCTTGCTGGAATACATCAACAAAGACAACTTGAACGATTTGCAATATATCGTGATGAACGAGTTCACCCCTCGCATGATAGAGCTGACTATACTCAGAAAGCCAGCCGAGGTGCCCGAATGGTCCGGCGATGTGGACGCGCAACCGGACTTTGTCTCGCAGCATCTTTTTTCGGCACCGAGCCCTACTCGGCCCGTTGCGCCGCCTGCCTCCAATTCCCCTCTCTCACCCGCGCCTGCCGCCACGACGGCTTCGGGGACCACGACTCCAGCAGTGTCTGGAGCCTCTTCCTCGACGGCGAGTCCCGTTCACGGACAGGAAGGGAGACCCCCCGCCGCAAAATTTCTTCAGTTGCGGCTTCAACCGTTGGGAAAAACCAAAGCCGTCCAGCAGTTCAGTCATCATCAAAACCTCGTGTGCCTTCCTCACAATTACTTCAGCGTCCGAGCCAAGGAGTCAATGGAGGAGGAGGAACGGATACGGGCCGTTTTCTGCATAGACGCGCAACTCAACTACACCGACACGTTGACGCTGCGGGGAAATCGACAGTTTTACAAATCGCACATAATGCTTCCGAGAAAAAGTAAGGTGGCGCCCACTTGTAGCTTGATTGTGGCCATGTACACCGCGGGAACCAAGAACGTAGACGTGTCGCACTTAATAACGCCGGACGTAAAAGACAGCAACGAAACAATGCCGTACCTGCGGTCGTACTCTTTCGTGCCGCTGAAGCCAAACCTGCCGCCACTCGACGTGTCGCCCCACAATCCCTTGGTCGAGTACGACCCGCCGTCTGATTTAGTTGACACGCAGCAGATCATCCAGCAAGAGTGCAAAACACTGAACGAGTTTTACACACTGTACAGGTACGTCCGTTATGGGTACGGCGGCAGGGGTTACAACGCCTTTCTGAGTGTCCTGCTCACTTACAGTGATTACAAGAGGAGCGTCTTCGAAAACCTCTTGGATTCCGTCCACGACGTTGACTTATTCAACACCCAGAGTTACCTTGAGTGGTTCGTCAAACTGAAGATACCGGTGGCGTTTGTGATCCCCGCCGGGGAGACGCTGTACATCTATCACACCATGGCTCACAGCACAACGCCCCTCTTGTTCACGTACAACCCAAACGGGTTTTTTGAAGTGGGCACTCCTAAGAGCGTACAGAATGCCACGATAGCAAACGCCATCACGACCGGAAAGTCGAAGTCCGCCGTGGAGGACTTTTGCCGGAAGCACAAACTTCACATCAAACGCATGAAAGGCGACGGCAATTGCGGGCTGCACTGTTTCACCGAAAAGGCTACGCACTACACGCCAACGTATCTACGCACCATGCTGCACGACGCGATCATGGAGAATAAATGTGCGATGTCCGTGTCTATAACCGGCAGGGCGTCGGACAGAGTCGAATACGCCAAGACAGTAATGCAGTCTAGCTATTACATACATTGGGAAGAAATGGACTATTTGGCCACTGCACTAAAGCTAAAGTTGGTCATCATCAGTTACTTTACTGAACAGCCTCCGGTCGACTACCAGGAAGAAAGCAGCCTGTGGGTGAGCTATTACGACAACCACTACGACTACGTGGTCCCCTTAAGCGTCGTGATGGAAAATGCGTCACTTGTGACCGAAGCCGAAAAAACGGGGCCCGAAGCACAAACTGCGTCACCCGTGACCGAAACAGAAGAAACGGCGAAAGAAAGTCAAAATGTAACACAACCACCACCACCACCACCACCACCACAGCCTTTACAGCAACAACAGGAGATCTTCGTCCCGGAAGAAAACACACGGAAACATATTTCGTTTATTAATATGTAGTGAAAGGTTTTATGTGAATCGGCACGTGTATGCATGTGTGTAACAATGAAAATAAAAAAACATTACAGCCACACATTTCATGGCATTGGGGTTCAACTTTTTATTAACCAGTACACAAGCGGTGGGACACCAAACGACAACGGCCGTTTTTGAGGTATAACACATGATATGCAGCAATACAGTTGGTCAGACCTTAGACTGCATTGGGGTAATCTCATTTTTGTGGACGGGAGGGTCGCGACACGAAGCCGATTCGTCGTGGTAGCACATAAGCACACAACACAACACACACACACGTTATTTTTACCCAACCACGAAAGAAAAAATAAAATAAACCGGTGACTGGGTTGCCCACTATAACCTGCGGGTGTCTTGCCGTAACAATTCGTATTTCTGCACATTGGCTTGTCCTGCACCGCATTGCTTACAGTACAAATACGTCAACACGAGCAACCACAGGGTAAAGAGCACGAGCATGATAGTGAGCGCTATGTTGAAGGTGCCGCTGTTACTCGACATGGTGCCTATGGCCTCGATCCTTTTCTTGTAATCGACCAGGCTTTGCGCCATGTCCCGGATGTCTTCGTGTATGTCCACGAGCACGACCGAATTGTTGAGGTACTCTATCGCTTCGGCGTCCGTTATGTTGATCTGAACCACCGGCTGGTAAGCCGAGTCCCCTATGCTGGGCCTGTAAAACTCTTTCGGGGGAGAGGCCATGACGTTGGTGACCACGGTGCCCATGTCGAACATGTACTCTTTGGTGTCCATGTTATAGCACACATTTTTGTAACACGGGGCGCACAGGACCTTGCACTGAGACGTGTCCGCAAGACACGCGTAGAACCTGTCGTGTCTGGCGAACTCGTAGCAGTACTTTTCGTAACATTTTCCGGGCAAGTAGAACTTGTTGTCGTACATCCACACGTCGTAGTCCGGCCAGCAGGTCATGTTTTGGCTTATGGTGGGCTTGCCTATGACATTGTGCATGACCACGGTCTCTATGTTGTTCGGGACCCTGTTCACAATAAACAGCTTGCGGTCCCTGTACAGCAGGGCTTCGACCGTGGGCGCAGCCGATATGCCCGGGTGGGTCACCATCACTTGCAGGCCCGACGGACACGAACCCATCTTGCCCGACTGCAGCTGCGCCAGGCACGCCTGCGTGTTCAGCGCCTTGTACGTTATCTGCATGGCTCCTTGGGTTAGTTGGTTCGTTATGCTGCTCACTAGCGACAGCCAGCTCTGGTAGCCGTACATCTGCGAGAAGCCGGCGCTCGTGCTCGCCGCCAAGGCCCTGAAGTCTTTGGTGAGACGGGCGAAATTGATGTTTGTCACGGCAAACCTCTTGTTTATATCGGTCTGAATCTCGTCGATCCTGTTGTTTGTCAGTTCGATGTTCTGGTCCAGCTTATTGGTGACGTTGACCATTTTTTCCCTGATGTACAATATGCTGTTCACGGTTTCCTCGACCTTCAGATCCAGCACATCTACCCGCCGAGCCGTCTGGTCCGCAATCACGAGAGCGGCGGTGCTCATGGCCACGCTGGCGGCCACGGCTCCGGCCAGGATGATCGTGCCGACGAAGCGTTTGCTTCTCTTCTCGACCTTCTCAGCTATCCCTTCGGGCATCTCGTAAACCCTGGCTTTCCTCTCCTCTATGTTCAGCCGCTCAAAGGCCGCCCGCATGTTGAGGCCGCTGCGCCTGGCGTCGTTGAGTATCGTCTCGGAGTTCTTACACGGCGAGTGTTGGTCGGACAGACACGTCTTGTCTCCGCCGCACACGGTGAGGAAACACGACGGGAGCGCCGACACGTCGTAGTCGATGCAGATGGAATTGAAGTTGATGTAGTCTACGCCGTAGGTGAAGTTGGACATGATGTGGTGCACGCCGTTGGGTATGATGGCCACGCCGCCCAGTTCGTCGCTGATCTGCGGCTCCGAAAACACAACGCTCTCGTCTATCTCCACGTACTGGAGACGATCTATGGTTTCGTTATTCACGTCCTGACAGACGGCGTTGACCGGAGGCAAGTATTCCACCAGCCGGCCGTCCGCGTCCAGCCCGATCAGATATTGGTTTTTTTCCACGGACGCCAGCATGGTGTTCACGTTTACGCCTTGCGCCGGCGCGACGGTGGTGGTGGGGAGCCTCTTGGCGGACACACCCGGAGTGCATCCCTCCAGCGTGTCCGTCGTCGCCACGTATATGCCATCGAACGTGGCGCTGGCGAAAAACTCCACGTAGGGCCGGTTCACTATTAAAATGGTGCCGTGGTGCCCGACCTGCCCTGCGCAGGGCAGGAGCCTGTTGGTGCCGATAAAGTAGTTGACTCTCATGTTTCGGTACAGCTGCGGTTCCCCGCCGGACCGCTTGCGTCGACCGCCGTTCGTTTTGCTAAAGGCCGCCGGGTCCACGGTCGGGTTCGCCGTCATGAGAGGCAGGACCGTGATGGCTGAGGACAGCATTTCCACGACGGGCAGATTCTCTCGACCGGTCTTGTAGTCGGTGTCGACGGCCACGAGCGAGATCTTGTTCAACCCGAACGTAGAGGATATGAGGTTGACCTGCTCCAGCAGATAGTCGGGAGTGGTAAAGGCGGTGAGCATTTCTTTGTAAACTGTGTTGGTCGGGGTTCTCGCCACGATGTGGTTTGTTCCCGAGCAGCAGTAGTGGGCGTCCGTGTTCTGACACTGAAAACCGGAGGACACGATGTCCGCCATGGGCAGCATCTTGGGCGACGGGTACAGCGGGTTCTTAGACATAATCCGGCCGCTGAGTGACAGACCCACGACTATCAGTTCTTTCGGCACTTTTTTGATGACGTCGGTGATGTAAGAGAAGATCGAGTCCACGTCCGCGCTTGTTCCCATCCACAGCTGGCACCGGAAGGAGTTGTCCGTCCCGTTCGTGAGGCCGAGCCTGTCGGTGGGGATCACGTACCCGGAGACGGAGGGGTTCAACTCTTTGTACTTTATCTGAGCCAGGGTAACCTTGTTGAACGGCAGCTTTATGGTCACGGTGTAGATGTCGTACAGCCCGAGCACCAGCACCACTTTTTTGACCCAGTCCTCGAGCTTGTCCGAGTACGCGTTCAGGTTGGTGAAGTCCAGCATGATGCCGGAGCTGCCCACGGATACGGCGGTCACCGCGACGTATTTGATAATGTCGTCGGCCGAGGAGCGCGTGAAGAAGTCGGCGTCCACTACGGGGACGGTCAGGACGACCGACGGCACGAGGATCCGCAGCTGCTTCAGCATGGCGTTGTCGTAAGCCAGATAATTGCGATTCAAAATTTGTGGAGGAACGAACACGGCTTGGCACCTCGCAATGCCTTCGGGGACGGTTTTGAAAAACATGTACGTCCCCGTGGTCCGGTACACACCGGCGGAGAGTTCGCACAGCACCATGGGAGGCGGGTGCTTGTCTCCCAGGTTGGTGATGCCGTATTCCTGCACGTCTTTCGTCACCCTGAAGTTGGATTTTCCTCCTCCCGGCTTCGTGGTCCTGGGACCCAGCTGGTCGTAACACATGTCCACGGTTTCGATGTCGCCCGCTCCCAAGTACGTGAGGATGCAGCCGTAGGGAGAGTCCCTCACGGTCAGAGCGTCGGCGCCGCTCACGGCGTAGTTCGTGCCGTATATCGCCTGTTTGAGGATGCGGTAGGCCGCGCAGACCGTCGGGGACCCCGTGCACTCGGCTATGTTCGAACCGTTGAAGAAGTACTCCCTCGGCCTCCGTTCTCCGTACAGGCTGATGGAGGGAAAGTTCATGGGGTAATGCTCGTAGGCCTTTTCCTTACAGTTGAACGGCACTGCCGTTTCCACGCAGCTATTCGGAGAGCGCAGAAAGGGACCGATCATGACCAACGGCTGCGTCGTCGACGCGACCTGCCACCTGGTCGTAAAAGTGTTCACGCAATAGTGCGTGCACAACACGGGCAATTTATCCGTGGGCATCTCTACGTAAGCCAGGGCTATATCGTTATCCGTGCCGGCCACGCACTCCCATATGTTTTTCTCGGCGATCACGAGCAAACAGTCGCCGGTGGGTATCAAGGTCAGATAGGGAGCCTGATACTTGTACGTCAGAACGGTGCTAAAAGTCTTCTTTATCGTGTTGCGCATCAGCAAGTCCCGTGTGAAATTATAATTGTTGCTCAGTTTCGCACGCTGGGGTTTGAGCTTTGTAACTTTATTGTTAAGCGTCTGACTACTGCCGGCGCCGGCTCTGCGATTGTTGTCGTTACCATTGTTTGCCCCCACACCAAAACCCCGGCGTGTGTTTGAATCGCCGACCGCAGTGTTCGTAAAAACTAACAGACAGGCAGCACAGATGAACAGAATCATGGTCGAACTCAACAGGTCATCGCCACCGTAACTCGACCATACCATTAGTATCATCATCACATTGAAAACATGATTGTGATCTCGCTCCCGTGGGCCTCGGGACCCATCCGCTACAATGTGTGTTATTAAAACCCAATACGACTGAAAACCCCTTATACTAACAGATATTAAAAGTGTAACCCGAAAACAGTTGTTTTTTTTTATTTTCACGACTTTACAAAGGAGACATGGGGGACGATTGCGGCGAGTATTATGTAAAAAGTTCCCTGCTGACCAAAGACCAAACGTTCGTGATCGCTCCAGACAATCCGAACGACTCCAGAAATGTAAAGGACCACCCGCCCATTAGGTTTCCGATAGACATAGAGCAACTCTTTGGCGTGTGCAAAGATGAGGTGGGGTTTTTCTATTTTGAAGAAATCGTCCTCAAAGGGTACACCCAAGAAGGAACCGAGGTGCCGGCGGAGTTTGTCGTAATTAGGAACGGGGGCCTGTCCGTGATGCACGGGCCCGGCTCTTCGATCACGCCGACGACGGTCGGCCCCCTGACGCTGTACTCGTCCGGCGTGCCGTACACGCCCCCGTTCGCCTTGACGGATTTCGCCCTGCTGAACGTGATGAGGTTTTCCGCTTCCGACACGTGGCACGCCTTTCGCGAGTTCAACAAGTACTTCGACCCCAAGTTCCTGAGGTCCGACTTCAGCTACGGCGGCACGATGTACATCGCCAAAAACGAGGAGATCCGCATGCTAGTTGGCGGCCGTGTGCCGCAGGGCCCCAACGTCACCAACCAGGACAGCAAGTACGGGGACTTTGTGCAGTCGATGAAGGCGTTCCTGATGTCGGCCAAGGCCAACACGATAGGGGCCCTAGACGTGGCGACCGAGAAGGCCTACTACGAGCTGCAGGAGACGTCGTCCGCCGAATTCTTGGCCCTGGAGCCGACCATGGTGAGCCCGACGTTTCCTCTAACCCTGAAGTATTGGGTCAACAACGAAGAGCGCACGGTCATCATGCTGACCAAAGAGCTCCTGATGAGCGCCTACAAACTGTACGGCACCATGTTCAGCATGTCGCAAGCGCTGCAGGTGCCCGACTGCATGAGCGGCACAAACGACACTTACGTGGGGGTGGTGTCCCCCGGCAGATACAAGCTGGCCACCATCACGATACACCACACGATCAGAGCGTTGCACTTTTCGGACACCGTGCAGGGGATGATATCGGGGTTCGCTCAAGACATGAAGACCCAGGACGCGGCGGCGGACGACTATCAGCACACGGTGCCCACGAGCGTGCTGATCAAACGCTACAAGTTCAACTTCCCCACGGCCGAAGAGAGTACGGAGATAACCACCACGCAGTGGGCCGCACGCAGCGCCGTCATTTTGTGAGAGGGAGAAAGAGAACGCACGTGTACGTACTTTGATAAAGTTAATCGGTTTACTGTGATGTGTGATGAGTGTGTGTGATGAAAGAAAAAATAAAAACAATAGTAAACTCATATTATCTGTAAAATGGGCTTTTATTGTTTGTTCACATCACTACCTACAACTACAACTAAATTCTCATCGTAACCACTAAGTTTTTTAAAGGTAAAACAAGACACAACACAAGCAAAAAATATATAACAACAATCATCACATGTAACCGTCATCCTCTTCTTCGTTTGCGCGCAAGTTTATTTCTTTCATGGTATCCGCGACCGTGTGCATGGTGGCAGGCACCCCCTTGTTCTGCAGTATCTGGCTCACCATGATAGATTTGCTCAGGTTGCACACATTGGCCACCGTCTTGTAGTTTTGTATGATTCTGTTAGACACGGTCTCCACTGCGTCGCCCAGCTGGTCCATCTGACCGCATGACCTGTAGGACGTTTTCAGGAACATGAGCGACGAGGACGTGTCCTGCAGCAGTTTCAGGTTGCTGACCGTCATTTTGTCCGTGAGCCTGTGTTTGGATTTCTGCAGCGTGGCGATCTCCGCGTTGATTACGTGTGTGGCGCTGGATATGGCACCCAGGGACGTGGCCATGGTCACCGATTCTTCGCAAATCTGATTTTCCAACCGCCACTTCATGGTGTAGGGGTTCACAAAGAGCACAGAAAAAAAATAAACCACGACGCATATGATGTAATTTACAAGATTTCCCAACACGTTACTAGTAAAGGATTTCCCCACGGGGTCGACCGTCACGGTCACGCCGTCAGCCATCCTCTGGCTCCCGCTCCTCCCAGGCACCGGGTGAGGACCGTCTGCACCGCCGCGGCCGCAACTTTCCCCGTCGAGTTAGCGAAGATCCCCGTGCCGTTCACCCTAGGGCACAGGTTGTTCAGCTGGACCGTGGGACAGGGGTTGTTGAGCTGCCTGTCGGACAGACGTCCGATGCCGTAAGTGGCGCAGAACAGCACGGGCAGCCTGGGCGAGTAAAACCTGCCGTCCTCCCAGTTCCTGCCTCCGTGCACGCAGTCCACGATGAACTTGGCCGGGTTGTCGAACAGGTCGCTCGACAGGACAAACTCCTCCAGGGTCGGCGTTTTGATCAACTGGTTAAACGTGTCCAGGAAAGCGGACTCGCTTCCCGTGACCGTGGCGTAGTCGTTGATGAGCCTCTCCACGTTGTGTGTCGCCGCGCCGGCCGCGGTCAGGGTGGGCATGCACGTGCACAGCCCGGTGAGGGGGTCCGGCTTGGTCGGGTCTTTCTCGAAGTCGCTGCGACCGCCGAACAGCAAGAAGTTCGACTGCTCGGAGGCGCACGAGTAGTCGGCCGGGCTGTACGAGTTGAAAGAGTCCACGAAGAGGACGTCCGTCTCGCCCTTGGCTTTCGTGCGGCCTCCTCTCACGTTGCTGACGTAAATATTGCGGAGGCCCATGCCGGTCTTCAGGCCGCTGGGCACGCAGCCGGCCTCTTTGTACGTGGTGATCTTGAGCTGCTGCCTGTGCTCCATCGCCGTGGCCGTCACCCTGCCCGTGATGTGGATCACCGAGTTTGTGGGCATCACCGCGGCCGAGTAGCTGTCAAAGTTGATCAGCCGCACCCCCACGTAGGCCAGGCCCGAGTAGTTTTTGCGGTCGAAGACCTTCTGAAAGTTTTCGTGGTTCATCATGAGAGAGTAGTGTATGCCCATGAGCACGGCGCAGCTGTAGGACGAGCACTGCCTGAGGGCCCTGTACCGCTCCGTCCACATTCTCGTGATGATCGACTCTCTCTCCACGGGATATCTGTCGGCCAAGAAGAAGGGCATGTGCTCGGTCACGTTCACGTGCTGGTCGGTGTCTCCGTCCGCGTCCCCTATCAGGAACATGTGGTTGTTGGGCAGGAGCAGCGTGCACGGCGCCCTCCCGTAGACGGGGATGCCGCCCAGTGTGTATCTGTGTATGGTCCACGTCTTTTCTGCCACGACTTTTGTCGAGATCACCGGCAAGACGCAATAGAACATGACTCTCGTGAACAGCACCTCGCCCGCGGTCGGATCCTGCAGCTGGTGCATGTTGACGGGCAGGATGCCTAGGATGCTGCTCGTCCCTCCGTCGCCCAAGATGTCTTTGGCCAGTTTGGATATCGTGTTGTACACGTTCAGGGCCCTGTTCAGCATGGCTATTTCGGCGGCGTCGCGTGTGGGCAAGATGACCCTTGCCATCCTCTTCATCACCACGATGGTCAGAGGATCGGCCATACCCGGTCCCATCCTGCCCGCCGCCAGCAGCTCATTCCGTTCATCCGCTGTTGCGAGCGATTTTGTTTTGGCCGCCAGGAACCCATCGCCCACGGTCGGACGCGCCAGCCACTCTTTGAGGTCCGCGATGGCGTCCCTCAGACTGTCGGTGTTGTCGAACAGCTCGGTCAGTTCCGCGCCAACCTGAATGATCTCGCTCTTGATCGACTGCAGGGGGCTCGCGTTGTACAGGGCTCCCCTGTACACAAACTCCATGTTTGTGTTGGTCCCGTATATGACGTCGTGGTTGTCGGGTTGCTGTTCGTGTTGATCGTCGCCTGTCAGGGTGTAGTCCCCGGCGAAGTGCTCCCACTGGGCGTTTTGGATCACGGCCTGTCTGTCGACCGGGAGAGTCACCTCGTCGCCGTTCTCGTCCAGGCCGACCAGAGGCCTGAGCATGTGCCGCATGTCTGCCTCGAAGTGGCTCTGGGGGAGCTGGAGGGCTTCACGGAAAGACTCCGCTCTCGTCATCTTCATGATGGCCTCGTCGTTGTAGAGGACGTTGGCCGTCCCTATCACGGTGTCCATCCTCTGCGCCAACTCGCGCTGCCTGTCCTCGGTGAACATGAACTCGGGGTTGGCCGACCGGTGCGCCTCGACGAGGGTGACGGGCTTGCACGAGCCGTCCGTGTAGTCGTGTACGTAGCTGACCGCGGGGCTCCTGAGGGCCAGCTTGTCGGTGGAGAACTCTCCGTTTTTGGCGTCCTTCTGGCTCGAAAACACCAGCTCGGGCTTGATGCTGTTCACGATGGACGCCACGGACCCCACGGTGAAGTACTCGAACCTCGTGGCGTCCCTTTGCACGAAAGGCGACTCCATGCTCGTTTCGTCGTCGATCGGCACGTTGTCGACCACGACGATGGGGATCAGGTCCCCGTCCTTGGACACCAGCGCCGGGATGGTCTCCCCGACGTCCAGGCTGCGCAACTTCTTGGCGTTCGTGTTTTCGGGCAGAAAGTCCATGTTGTACGTGTTGGGCTGCAGGTCTCTGGTGGACGGCTCCGCTCTGTACGTCACTAGGCTTCCCTCGGGCGACTGCAGCGGGATGCGCCGCACCTCAAAGATGCTGTCCAGCTGGTCGAAAATTGCTCTGAAAGCGGTCTTGGGGATGACCAGGACGGGACGGGCGACGCTCTGCTTTGCCGTCTCGAACAACTCCTTGAGGCCGGCGTCGTAGAAGTTGCCGCAGCCGTACGTGATCTCCAGCAGCTTCAGCGTCAGCCTTATCCTTTCCGGCGCCGGCTTGTCCTTGTGTATGGCCGAAGTGACGGTCATGAGCGAGGGAGCTTTGGCCACAAAGTCCAGTATCTGCTTTGCCTTCGTGAGTTCCCAGCCCGTCTGCTGCACGGCCAGCTCCCTGTAGACGAGGGCGGCCGCCTGCTCTTCCCTGTAGGTGGACAGCAGCTTGTCGAACGAGGCCGTCAGTACCCTGCCTTGCAAGGCGGTCTTGACGTTGTACATCTTGGTCGCCACTCCGCCAACGAAAGAGTACGGTCTCCCGACGTCGGCTATCCGCTGGCCCGTGATCGTGAAAGGCACGACGACGGTCGTGCCCAAGCTCAGCTCTGAGCTGTCGTGCTGCCCCACGGCGGTGATTGCGATCGTGTTCTCGATGTCCTTCAGGCACTTGTTCTGAGAGCTGTACAGCCCCATGCCCATGTGAAAGGCGGTCATGTGTGCGTACGTCTGCGGCGGCATGTTGCCCAACGTGGCGCCTCCCTGCCACATTTTCACAAGTTCCGTGGGACACTGTATAATCTTGGCCAGGTCTTCGGCCGTGTAGTTGTCCGTCATCTCTAATATCTTGCTGTAGTTGAGTATGGCTCTGAACTGCGGACTCACGGACGCGTCCATGTTGCTCGTTGTTGTGGCTGTTGCCTGCGGCGGCACCGGTAGTTGAGGCGTATCAGTGCTCCGCTGGGACGTCACGTCCGAAAACCTCTAAGTGTCATCGCTATCGTTCGGCCTGGGCTCGGGCGTTTCGTGTTGGTAAGTATTGTTTTTGTCGTCTTTGACGGTGCCGGTCGATTTGTTGTGCTCGCGGAAGTACTTTCTGAGTCTGCGCAGCTCCTCGTCAATCTCTTTTTTCACGGCACACACGTTCGCCAGGCCCGCGTCGGCCTCGTTCGCGTCGTCCACCACTCCGTAGTACTGGGCTATGGTGGAAGCCAACCTTTCCGTCTGCACGTTGGACACGGTCAACCCCAGGTTTGACAGGGCTCTCCCGCACGACACCGCCGAGTCCAGTCGCTGCATCAGCACCTTGTCGCCTGCGTGTTGCTCGGAATATTTTTGTATGTTGCACGCTTGTATGAAATGGTTTATGGACAGCGTGTGTGGATCCGTGATCAGTATGGCCTCGCTCCTGCTGTCTAAAAGTTTAGAGTACACCACCGAAGTCTCTCTGATTATATTAATATCTTTACACATGTCCAGACAGGACCTGAGACAGGACCACGCCATGAGCGAGAAAACCAACCCCACGGTCGTGAGTATAACACAATGTCACATCTACGAGGCCGCGAAACAGTCCATCGGGGACACGATGCTGTCCCTGGCCGTGGCCGAGCTGGTCGATTCCGTCGACTTCAGACGGAGCACGGAGCGGTATCTTTTGGACGTCGTGGACGGCACACCGTCCGAAGAGACTCGCGCATTAATACGTTATTTAGTGGACCACCTGTGCGACGACGACGTCTTGGCCTACATGACCGACACGTTCGCCAACATGGTGGACTGGGAGGTCAGGCTGGGTTTCGTGCCGTTGAGCTACGTGACGTGGGACCAGGTCAGAAAACTGCACAGGTCCGCCTTGGCCGCGCTCGCGGTGTCTCGCGACGTGCTTGTCGTCCGAGTGAGCGAGGAGAGGACCAAGGGGGAACAGCTCAAGTCCAGACTGTTTTCCACAAGCGCCGACGCCGAAGAGGCGCTGGTCAAGCTGAAGGGTATGGTGGACAGCAATTTCCGCGGCTCTCTGGTCGAAGTGGTGAAGCAGCTGTGCGTAAACTGCTGCGAGAGCTACAGGCGCGACTCCTTTTCTTGGCGCATATCGGTCTCCAAGGTTCTGATGTACGTCAGGTGCCTCAAGTACGGCTTCGCCCCTTACGTGCCCGAGTTCTCCACGACGGGTCCGGCGACGTACAACCGGAGCACAAAGTGCGTGACGGTCGTCGCCGGCGGGAACACTTACAAGGTGGAGAAACTCAAGTTCTCTCCCGGGTTCAGCGACGTGCACAAACGGCGGGAGCGCCACCACGTCCAACATAAAAACAACGGCACCGGCATCCACAGGCACAGCTTTGTGTCCACGTATGCAGAGTGCCTGCCCCTCACGAGCCACTGGAAACGGATCCTCAGGGTGTACATGAACTCGTGCGAGAAGAACGCGGTCAGGACCATGTTCACCACGCACACCGGCAAACAGATAGCCGAGAGCGTGCTCAGCTCTATCAAGCCCATGAGCTGCTCTTCGTACGTCACGGGCCGGGAACAGGGAGAGTTTTTTGGCTCGCCCCTCGTCCGAGAACGGGAGATTCGGAACGGCGTGGCCGACATCATGGCCACGGTGTTGGACCAACGCGGCGTCATGGGCCCGACGATGACCACGTCGTCCCTAAGGAGCGACCAGCACCAGACCGTCGTGGACGAGCTGGAAGACCTGAGCACGGCCGCGGTGACCAACTCGGCCTTTGCGAACTTTTTCCAGAAGGTGTCGATCGATCCGGAGGGAGCGCTCGAAGAGCTGCGCAGCTCTCCCAGCGTGACTCGCGCCGACATAGGCAAGGGGCTCGCGATGGTCAGGAGGATGCGGGGCGACGAGGCCGTGGACTTTGAGGTGGGCAACTGCAACATAGTGGACCTGCCCAAGGGCCAGCAGATGGCCTACGCGTTCGACACCAAAACGGGCCCCAACGACGTAGAGGACGTGATGATGACGTGGCTGACTTTTTGGAAATCCACGCTGTCGGGAAGGGGTTCGTTTCAGAAGAACGCAAACAACATACACTACAGGAGCTCCTCCACCAGGAACCAACACGTAGGCAGGGTGTACGAGACCCTGTTCGTCAGGATGGTGAACGGGTGCGGCGAGACGATGAGCGTGAACTACGACACGCACAAGGTCTCCACGATGTGCGTGAACGACTTGATTATGATGAGAGCCATCGTTTCCGAGAGGGGTTGCGAAGACACTATAGCCGAGATGTTGGGGATCAGACCGTCCAGGGCGCAGCTGCAGCCTCTCACTGGACAGTGCAGCGATCCTTTGCCGGAGCCGGGACCGGTGGCTGGGATGGGGCTTGATAACCGGGTTGTGGGGGCTGCCGGAAAAGGACAACGGGAGCGAGAACATCAGTCGTCGGCTTTTGACGAAGCTGCTTGCAAGCTCGACTCTCGTCCCGAGAGCAATCGACACGCACGCGATCGGTCTCCACCGTTGGGCTCCGGTCGTCATCGACGGGACTTTGGTGGTGGTGGTGGTGGCGCTGACAGCAATCAAGCCGGCGGGGACTGTTTGCGGGGCGGCTACAAGTGCTGGGACGAGCGTGACAACAGAGGGGCTTGTGATCGTCACAGGCGCCGGCCTCGGCGCTTTGCACGCAACGAGCGGTAAACTCACAGTCTCGCGAGTCGTGACCGTTGTTATTCCGAACGTCATATTCCACATTGATAAACTTCACCGTCTTGCTTTCCGGGCCCAGCATCAACACTTTGACGTTGAAGGGAAGATGCAGCATCCCCATAACCACGTGGGGTCTCTGACCCAAGCCTTCGTGCAACGCTGCGGTGTGTATGGTTTTCAAAGCGCTGACCAGAGCGACGCGCTTGGCTTCGTCCGGGCAGTACAGTGTCATGATCAGAATGTTGGTCTTCTCGTCGACCGACCTCGTGATGAACGCATAGTCGCCCCTGTCTACGTGGTTTTCTATGATTCCCATAATGTTATTGTGGTCAGAGTAATTGCCATTGACTGGAAACATGTTTACTTTTGCTGTATTCTGTGAATATTTGTGATAACAAGTTGTGTGTATCATATGTTAAATTAAATAAAGTAAAGCCCGAGAAAGACCGTCATCTTGTGCACCGAGGTTTTATTTTCAGGAAAAATATACAATACATGTAAGATATAACACAGCACGATAAAAACAAGCAAAATTCCGGGTACGCCGCAGATGAAAAGTCGATGACTTGCGTTGAAGACCGGAGACGTTTGGTTTGCCCTGAGAAGGCAGAATTACGGTAAGCCCATGGCTTACAACTAACGGCGCCGTGACTAATGTTGATGTAATGTGTGAAAAATAAAGAAAACGTAATCCAATTTATTGTTGTCTATTTATTATATCTCACGGTCACACACTCACATAATATTTTCCTGTCAGTCTCATCTTTCTTCAAAGAGCCAATGGTGTCCGCCAACAGTGAGGGGAAATGTACGCAGCTTCGTCTGTGCCGTCAGTATGTCCTTCGGCAGACAACATCTGTTTCTAGCTTTGTTGCACGTGAGAACGGTGAGGGCCGTAACGAACAACGGTTTCATGTTATCTGTCGAATCCAGAGACACGTACAGGCTGTACAGGGACTCCTCAATCGGCGGGCCGCACGTGGACACGTACCAGTTACACCACCACACAACGTAGGTGTCTATGGAGCAGTTTGCCGTGGCCACGGGAGGGTTCAGTTGAGAGACCACGTTTACGTATTTTCTACAGAATGGAGTCGCCTCGGTCTGCAAAGAGAGGGTGCCGTCGTCTCGCAGGCACATGAGTTGCTCTAGCTGCAGCTTGTGCCAATCTTTCCTAGGGACCAGGGGCGGCTGTCGCGGTTTCGACTTCGACACCATATCCCTGTTCGAAAGACTCTTTGTACCTCACGAGGTCGTCTTCGTAAAAGTCCACGTTGCCGATCTTGTCCACAAAACTGGGGTAAGCGGGTTTTGTCACGTCGTCCGGCCCGGTGATAAACAGGGAGTTTCTGTCGGTGCATCGGCTGCAGGCCACGTAGGCCGACGGCTTGAGCTGAGACCTTTTATACCCGCGGGGCGGTGAGTATATCACTTTTCCCTGTATGGTGAGCCCTTGGATTTCGTACGTGTTGAACGCCAGGCACGGGCTGAGGGGAATGGTCTCCACCACCCAGTTCATGTATCTGTATCCGCACAGCCCGAAGGTTATCACCGAGCCGGTGTGCAGCTTCACGTCGACCGTGTCGTTGGCCGGGTCGACCGAAACCACCTTGCCTTGCACACAGCCGTAGCCGCCGTGGCAGCCACCAAAGTCGGGAACGACCCACACCTTCACGCCCTGGTAGAACAGACGAGACCGAGCGCACGTCTGCACGGTCTGCTGCAGTCTCTTGTTGTCGCGAAAGAGTTTGGGAAATCTGCTCTTCAGATGGGACAGGAGAATCTCGTTGCTGATCTTCTTGCCGGGCCCGTTGGTCACACGGACGGGGCTGGCGTAAGTGACCGAGCCGAATTTCTTCTGCTTTTTCCGAGCCAAGGCGCAGTTCTCTATGTACGTGTCCCTCAGGTCGTTGCTGTTGAACACTCTCACGGCGGACGCGTCGTACGTCGGGTCCATGCTTTCGGACTCGGCGACGACGGTCCTCGACTTGAACAGTTTGGCCGACTGCAGGGATATCTTGTTGTACTGCATCAACGAGAGGGACTCTCCGAACTCGGGGTCCTGCTGCTGCCTGAAGTTGATCAGCATGGGCTGCACGTGCAGCACCGAGTTTTTGAAATCCACGTCCTTGTACAGGGGCCTGGCCGGCACGTGGCCTCCACCCACCGCCGAGAGCTGGGACACGCTGCCGGCCAAAATCACCAGGGGCCCCCACGGCCCTCTGAAAAACACGTTTGTGGCGTACCGTATCTTCCAGACGTCGTCCGAGCTCATGATCCCGTACTCGTCGATCAGGACCACGGGACACCAGACGAAGGCCGGCGTGCGCAGGGGCAGGCTCCTGACGTAGTCGCCAAAAGACCTCAGGCAACGCACGCACCGCGGCTCGAACTTGTCGCACGTGTAACTACACGTGAACCCCCTCAGGGTGTTGTGCAGCGCCACCGCGTTGAGCGTCAGCTTGCCGACGGCGTTTATGGCCAAACTCCACTTTTCGTAATAGGCCCGGGTGAACTCCCGTCTGTTTTTGGTGCCTATAGTTTCGTGCGTGAACCCAAAACATCTAAAGTACGTCTCTTTGCACACGGGCGAGAAGGACACGGCCGCGTTGGTGGTGGCCGTGCCGGCCACCTTCACCCCGAGGTCCTCGAACGCCCTGTGCACGTCTACGAAACATTTGGATTTTCCCGAGCCGGCGTCGCCCGTCAGCATGATGGTTGTTTTCTCGTGCCGCCTGAAGAAACACTCGACCGCGTGAGACGTCCAAGCGTTCTGCAAGGCGCAGCCCATGGGCTCCATTGTCCCGTTATGTCATTTGAGACAAGAGACAGGAGACCAGTGGATCTATTTTATCCAATGGGTTTATGAAGGAAGAGGAGGGTTTCTTGGGTTGTTTTTCCTTTGCGGGAGCACTCGCGAACTCGGGCAGCAGTTCGCCTATCTGGTAGCCCATATACCGCGGGCCGGAGACATCGCCGGCGGGGTCGGCCGTCGTCGTCTGGCCCGTCGTCTGGGCCGCCCGCTCGCTCGACGGAGAGGGCTCCCACATGAGCTGCTGGCGTTTGGTCTTTTCGTAAGTCTCCAAAGCCTGCTGCCCGTGCTGCGCCCACGCCGGGTGAGCCGCCTCGGTGGCCGACACGAACCCCTTGCCGCCGGTCCCGAGGCTGTGCGTCACCAGGTCCATCTGGACCGTGGTCACGTTGCTCTTGCTCACCATCGTGTCTCTGATGGTGTGGTAGTACATGTAGTTCAACATCATCTCGTGAGTGTTCAGCTCGAACATCTTCCAGCACACGGCTTCGATGTTTTCGCAGACGGGATAGTACCTGTCGTACCACGCTCGGTTCTCGGTACATATCCTCTGCAGGCACAGCGCGAACGTGCCTAAGAAGCTCGGCGGCGTGAACTTTGTGTTCTGAGTCACAAACTTGCGTCTGTACAGATCGCCCATCAGCATTGCCGGAGTCATGTTCGTGCTGTAGTTGTACGCCTGGGCCACGGACAGGTACCTCTTGCCCAGGCTCTCGTCGGCGCACCGCGCCCGGGCCGGGACGAGTCCCGCGACCGCGGGCCGGGCCCGCTTGCGCCTGGCCTCCACGAGGTTTCTCTCCAGGCTTGCTATGGTCCTCTCCTGGTGCTTTAACTTGTTCATTAACACGTTCGGTCTGGTCGCGTTTTCCAACTCTGTGCATCTCCTCTCCAGGGTCTCTAACTTGAACAGGGCCATCTGCAGCTCTTCGGTTTTCTTCAAGAGGTTCACAGACTGAGCTTTCAGGTCGGCCTTCAGCGCCTCGATCGTCGCCGAGTGCGCTCCCTCTCTCTGCGAGTTGGACTGTCCGCGGATCCCCCGCGGGTATGAGCCCCGCGCTCCCAGAGACATGTTTTCCATCAAGTTGGGCTTCGAGGGGACGCGGTACCGGGCGGTGGGAATAGCGATGTTCTACGCCAAGCCCACCGGCGAACTGAGGAGCCGGATAAGCGTCACGCGCCGAGATATCCCAGTTAATAGAGTCGTTGAATATCGGTGCAACGGGTGCCTGTCTTTCACCAGCGGGCTGCTGCTCGTGACCGAGGACAACCTGTTCGGAGTCGTGACGGCCACCGACGAACTGAGCGACGGAGGCGAGGTGCGTGCGATCGCGGACTCGGACGTCGTGCTGTGCACGGTGCTCGAATGCAGCCAGAGCCAGTGGACCCACGGCGCGACGGATAACTACACGACGATTCGCAAGGCGAACGCCATGCTTGAAGACGCGTGCGTGACCGCCGCAGACAACCAGGAGCTGATCAGGGCCCGGGCGCTAAACGCTCTGTGTCGCACCGACGTCGAGTTCGAACAGCTGCGGGACAGGGTCGCCGTGTTTGAGAGACACTGGTCCGCGGACGCGTCGCCTCCGGAGCTGCTGGCGGCAAAAGAGCTGCTGGGCGCCGGGCGTACATACGAAACCATTAATGAAGAAGCCGGCCTGCACACGCTGTACGCTTACGACGGCAAGGAGAACTTTGTGAAAACCACCACGTTGGACGACGTGCAGCTGGAGGAGACGGTGCGCTGCCCTACGTGGATGTTGCAGATTTTGAACCGGTTCGCTTCGCCAACGACGGCGGGCCCGGACGACTGCGACGTCTACCGGCGGACGTACGCCGCCTTGGAGGTCTACGTCGTCCTCCGGACCGGCCGGGTGTGCTTCCGCGTGGACGCACCGGGTCTCGGACCCGTGACTCTGCCGTACATAACCCACGTGGCGCACGAGCTGCGAGAGGGCGTCAGAAATGGAGACCGTGTATGTTACCTTACAAAATAACCTGAAGGCCTGCGAGCCCAGAAGCGTCACCGTAGCGCACAAACTAAAAGCTGGCTTGGTGGACATCGCAAAGAGATACAACAGCATCTTTCTGCTGATGATCAAAGCCATAGAAAGCGTGCAGGACACGAGCACACAATTGGACATGATCAAACGTTTCAGCGTCGTCGTGATGTTGGTCATGGAAAACATAACCCAGTGCGTGGAAAAGCACTTTTACGGAGAGGACGACACCGTCACGCTCGCAAACCAGCGGTTGGGCACCAAGCTTGCTACGCACGCTGATTTTTTACAGGTATTGGGGCTGCTCGGCCAATTCCACGCCGCAACGAATACGTTCTTAGGAGACGAAGCCGTAAAGTCCATGGTGGGAGGCTTGTACGCGAGCAAGGTGGAGGAGCAGGAGAAGGTGACGGACCCCATCGGTCACTTAAATGGCGCCGCAACCCTGATGGTCATGGTCCTGACCGAGTGTCGCAACAGGGCGGTCGGAGAGCGAGCCCTCATGGCCAAGAATCTGCAGGAGCTAAAGCCGGCCAACAAGTCGGAACAGGCCATGTTGTTGGCCGTGAGCGCTTTCAGGTCTCCGTGGACGGACCGCTCGATGGCGTGGGCCGGCACGTCGATGGCCGAATGGACATTGATTTTGAACGACATGGCCGGGGCCGTTACCAAGATCACCCTGGTGGAGAGGGTGAAAGCCCTGAAGGCGTGTAGCTACAACAGCGCGCTGGCCAACGCCATGATAGTCGAGATAGAGAGAATACCCCACTACAACGTGGTGTACAAAAAACTAAAAGACTTCTTCGTAGACTTTTCCAGCGCCACCACCATAAAGGACTGGTTACGGGTAGGAGAAGCCATGGGCTTAAAGATCGACACGGATTGCGAGGAGGAAAAACATAAACTCATAGACGGGGACCAGCGATTCATCGACGGCATCGGGCAACAGCTGGGCAGTTTCCTCCGGTCCAAAGCGTGGGATCAGACGGTGGTGCAAGAGTACGAACTTCTCAACACTCAGTTTCGCAACTGCAAGACCATGGCCGACGCGGAGCGGATACTGAAGTCTTTTGTGTACACCATGCAACTACACATGGAGACCATAATAATCGAAACCACAACACGGGCGGCCGCGGCAGCGAGCTTAGAATCCGACAAGACGACGCTTGAGTCCGAGAACGGCAGGCTCTGTGTCGAGACGGACCGGCTGACAGTTTGCCTTGACGAGCTCAAACGGCGGTTGGAGGCACAGAAGATGCTGACGAAAGAGCTCGAACAGCGGTTGGAGGAACAGAAAACGCTGACGACAGAGCTTGAACGGAAGAGCTTGGACCTTGTCGCCGAGTTGACGCAAGAAAGGGACGCGAAAGCGAGCCTGGCGGCGAGTAACGACGAGTACGTGACAGAGCACGAGAGCACGGCCATTCGGATGGCGAACCTAAAAAACATGATCCGAGACGAGAAGCTGTTCAAGGAAGAGGCGACCGAAGCGCTGAAGGACACTCTAGCCCAACGGGACGAAATCAAGAACTACTTTCAAAACAGGCTGACCGCTGAGCAAGAGCAAACGTGCGAGACCGTCCCCGAGTGCCTCAACGACTTCGAGACCGGTCTGTGCGCCATCCTGCGTCGCTGTAAGCAGCAACAGGACACGTTAAACGCAATCCAACAGTGGTCGGTCATGCGCCGAAAACACGAATGGTCGCAGACCCCGCCGAGCCAGATAGCGGCCGCACAGAAAGAGTTTGTCGAGAAAGCCAGCGCCGAGGCCGCCGCTCACCAGAAGATATTTCAACTGACCCGAGATGAGGACGCGGAGAGAGCTGTGGGCAGGGTGATTGTTGGCGTTCTGAAAGAACAGGGCATAGTCGGGCCCGATGAGCTGCCCGACACCTATGTGAACGCGCTGGTCGCCACACTGAGGCTGCCCGACGAACGGGAGCAACGGTCTCCGACACAACCGCCGTCGGACGGGGTGCCCGACCTCTCCTTACCGCACCCTTCGCCGCTTTCCTCGTCGGCGTCCAACGGGCGGACGCTGTCTCAGAGTGCTCGATTATCGACCAGACCGCACACGACAGACGATCTCGAATGGGACAACGTTGGGACCACGTTCGTGGGGACGGGCAAGCAGCTGTGTTCGACGCCGGCGAGCAACGCTCCGGCGCCGTTGTTCCTGGAGAAAATAGGGGAGTCGTTTTTCGAGCCCTCAAACACTCAGCGGCAACAGCAGCGGAGCCACTCGGCCTCGCTGCACTCGGTCTCGCCGCCGTCTGTGGCTTCGGTGTCACAAACAGCCTCGCAAGACATGTTGTCGGAGAGCGACTCCACGTTGTCCGTCCGCCGCACGGGACGCACCCCGTCGTACTCCACGGATCTCCACCCTCGCCGTTCCGATCTCGGACCCCGTCGTCAATCTTGCGGACGGCGCGGGTTGCTCCCGAGTGCGAGATCCGTACCGGGAAACCTCACACGATCGCGCAACGACGGCCTGCCTTTGTTCTACGTGGACAACCTGGGTAATAGGCCCGCGATCGTGAACGTGGTTTCTTGGGTCGACTTCGAACAAACCCTGGAGACCGCCGTCTACCGCGAGTACCAGCGTGCGAAATGCTTCGAGTGTCCCTGTGTGTTGTTTTTCCTGATGGCTCTGACTAAACAGACAACGTACGTCGTGACGTACACGACGGGCTACATGACCGTGTACCCGTGCGGCGACAATTTCCACACCAAGAAGTTCCTGGTCGTCGACTGGGACAAGAGGACCGTGTACGAGACCACATACGACGTGAGACAGGGTCTGACCGAGATGAGGCTGCGGGCGCAGGTGTTAAAGCGAAAACTCTACGAGCACAACGTGTCGACCATGACGCTGCTGAACACCAAAGAGACTATCTGCGGCACGCTGACCTCGTTGGGCCTACGGCTACCTAAGTCGTGGCTGTCTCTGTGCGCCATGTTTGCCAAAGTGCAAAACACCACGTATGTTTTATACTCGCACGATGGCAAGAAAGAGGTCGTGTACACGTGTTATTCGGAGACAGAAGACAGAAACATCACAGTGACCATGTACGATAAAGAAACATTGGGTTTATTTTTACAACAAAACAGAGTGGTAAGCGAGGGTTCACTGTCGGCGTCTTCGAACAGCACTTTTGTCTCGGCAAAGGGCTTGGACCTGATGTACGACAAAAACCACAGATGGAACGTACTGCAGGAGTCGCTCGCCATCGTCACGGAATACATGCCGGAGGATCCCTACGTATCGGCTCCCGGGATTGCGGGGGACGGCGCCGGGGTTGCCACGGAATCGGCCTAATCGGACAGTGTCTTGATGATTTCCAAGAAGGCCGTGGCCAGTTGTTCCAACACCGAAGAGTATGTGTTCATGTTGTCGAACGGCAGTATCCACACATCATCCAAGCTATCTGTGACAATCTCGAATAAATCACTTGATTCAAAGTCTTTTCCCCCGTCTTTGTCTTTGTCGGAGAGAGGTGCCTTTAGGGATTTCACGGCCGCCGGCGGCGGGGCCGTCAGGCACATTTTCTCGCCACACATCCGTCCGTACGTGTTCGACGTCCCCGCTTTCAGAGCATCGAAGTAGGCCAGAGTGTCGCCCTTGGCCCAGCACGGGACACGGAACCATTCCGGCAGCCCCAACTTAACGGCGCCGTCTTCCAACGGCCGGCCCTCTGAGGTTGCAGGGCACAGAAGGCCGAACGGTTTCGTGTCCTGCTGGGAGCCGTACACAGTCACAAAGTCGGTAAAAATCCCCGGCTTGGTCCAGGACGAATCCCGTTGCTCCTGGGCCGGCCGGTACCTACTCTCCGCCGGTACGTACGTGTCGTCGTTGGACACTGCGGCGAGCTGGCCCAGGAGCTTTCTGTGTCGGGCCGCCGCGGTGTCCACGTTGTTGCGCAGCTTTGTCAGCTGCTTGTTACGACTCTCTATAGCAGAAAGCAAATCCTTTGCTCTGTCTCTGTTTTTTAATATAATTTCGTAGGCTGTGTCTATACCCGCGCGAGAATCTGCCATGCTCCCGTGCCTCGCGAGAAGACAGCAGCGGCGCAATGTCGTTTCTGATGTCCGCGGACTGCTCCTTTGCGTACATGTACAGGTACTCGGACAGCTCGCACAGAGACTTGTACTTGCCCGTTGCGTATAAATACTTTACGTGGTTTGTCACGATGGCTTGGCCCGTGGGGCCGCCGCGCGCCCCCCTGCGGGAGCACAGGTTCGGAGCTATGTGCAGAAACTCTGGGTTTTTCAGCTCGTACTGGCCCAGCATCTTGTTCTCGTCCATGGTGAACTGAGACTCGTAGTTGAAGAACTTGCACATTATGTGCTGCTCGTACGCGAGCCAGTGGGACTCGTCGTCCCTGTGCGCTATTCCGTTGTCCATGTAGAACTCCTCGGTGAGAATGATCAGCGCAATCTTTTCGCCCGTGGTCAGGAAGGCTTCCTTCCTCTCGCCCAGTATGCAGCATATGCGGTTGAACAGCACGTGCACTTCCATGTTGTCGTCGGAGCAGATAGGGGACAGGGCGTCCTGCAGCGCGTCTATGTTTTTGTTCAGCCTCTGCGAGTTCACCGTCATGGATGAAAAGATCTGCTGCCTGTGCTTCTCGTGGACCACGTTCACCGAGGAGAAGAACAGGGGCGCGTACGTGTCGGCGTTCTCGACGCCGGTGGTCTTGAACAGGAACGTGTACGGGTTGGCCACTCCGTAGATGTGACTGGTGTAGTTGACGTTGTTGATGTCGTGGGGCTTTTCGTAGTGTATGACCTCTCCCTGGGCCATGATGGACAGGTTGAACAGGTTTTTCATGTAGCCCTGCAGGCCGGGCTTTACGTTTGTTGTGTAGTTGGCCGACCTGCGCTGGTGGCTGGTGAACTCGATGCGGGTGGCCTTCATGCCGTGTATGTTGTTGATTTTCTTCTTGTCGCACACGAAGCGCAGCCTGGCCTTGTTGGACGTCTTGCTCGTGCCGGACATGGTCTTTTTCAGGTGCTTGCCCCTGTAGTACCATGTGGCCTTGTACTTTGTGTTGCTCACGGTGTTCACGTGGACCGTGTGCAGCATGACTTTGTCTGTGATTCTGGTTATGTAATTACCGGTCCACGTCGGGGGTTTGGAAAACCCACCTAGTGTTTTCATGCAACAGGAACCACTCTTTGGGCTGTATGACATATTTGATCACGTACCACTCTAGCCTGTCTCGCGCCCCGCAACCGCCCCGGTTGAGTCGATCTCTCAGGTCTTTGTGGGTTATCTCGTTCAAGGGCCTGTTCATGTGGTAGTTGACGTTAATGATCAACGTGTGATAATCTCCCATGTATAAAACCTTCAACCATGCCCAAAGCAGCTCTAACCCCACCTTTACCGACTGATGGGTGTACGGGTCCAGCAGTAGCTGGTAGTACATGGCAGGAGGCTTAAACGTCAGGTTGTCGGTGAACAGGACCACGCTGCGGTCGCACAGCCCCGGATACTGGACGCTGCCGTCCAGTATCTTTTGCAGCGTCAAGTGCACGGCCGTCTCTTGCTCGAGCAGGTAGCACATGACGCAGAAGGCCCCGTACAGCTTTCGTGAGTCCACGTGGTGCGCCGAGCCCTCGCGGTAGACGAGGAACCGGCCGTGCGCGGCGGCGTCGAACGGCACGTAGGCCCCGTGCCCGGGGCTCCACACGGTGTCCCGCAGCACTAATTTGTTGCGTACACACAGGGCCAAAAGTAAGTTTTTATCACATATATTTACATCGCTCGTCAGGTACTGCACGAACTTAGGATAGTCCGTTATCTGCAGCATGGCGGCCAAGAACTACTTTCAGACCGCCTCGGCGTACGCCTTCTACTACCACAACGACCAGGCCTTTTGGAAAGACCACGTGCTGGCCCTGAGGGACGAGCTGTTGGTCACGTACAAGAACGGGATGGTCGAAATGTTGTCCAACCACTTGCAGAAGAACTACACCAAGCAGGCCGTGGATGTGTTTCTGAACATGGCTGAGACGTGCGCTTTTATACCGGCCGAAGGACGCCCTCCGAACGCCGTAATCGTCAAGACCTTGTCGCTGGGGCAGATACGGAGCGAAGGCAACCGGTGGACCCCGCTGAAAGACATGGCCAAACACGTGTACCTGACCAAGGCCAGGAGCAGGACCACAGCGGCGCGAGGCCCCGTCGAACAGTGGTCCTTTGAAACGCTGAAACCTCAGCAACTGAAAAACGGCGTGTGCATGGAGGTGGACGACTCGCTCTTACGTATGTTGAAGTTGTACAGAGCCGTGGTGAACATGATAACCGGCTTGGATCTGTACGTGTATGTTAAAATGAACAGTAGATGAAACTGTTTTTTTCTGAACATAAACCACAATAAACGTGTTTGTATCCGGTTTTGGTTCTTTATTTCACATCACATCATTACATTGCAAGCACACACAGTTTTTTATTCAGTTTCATTTTGTTGAACGACACAGTCCATCAGGTCCTGTCTCATCTTTTCCTTGGGGTCTACAGGGCTGGTGTTTACAGGTTCGTTTGAGAAACAGCTAGCCTGTAGGGTCGACGCGCTTGCGGGTTGGTTTTTCGAACGTTGGGCCGCTGGCGCTTTTCCGTTTTCTTTGGCCGTTTCCACTTGCTGGGGCTGTTGGGGCTGGGTCTGCTGTGGAGGTTGAAGCTGGGGCTGCTGTTGCTGTTGCTGCTGAAGAGGTTGGGACTGGGACGGCTGGGGTTGCTGTTGTGCCGGCGGGTCCACAGCCATGGGAGTGTTAGACACCGGCTGTTGCTGCTGTTGTCTCACACCACACATGTGACTGATCAGGACGTTCATTAAATTTATGGCTTCTCTCAGGTCGGTGGGAGCCATGTACTCGGATTGCTGCTGGGGCGCCGTCTGTTTGTCGGTGCCGGAAGACGACGTTTGTGCGGAACCCCCGGAGAATGGCTGTTCCATCATGGAGGCAGGCAAGTCGTCGAACTTGCATTTTTGTTTGGTCGGCGGAGGCGACGAGACGGCCGTCTCCGCGTCCGCGTCCGATCTGGCTCTTTTCAGGTTTCGCTGCTGCCGCTCGGTCACCTTGTTGAAAACGGTTTCCACCATCATGTCAAGTCTGTCTTGCGTGGCTTTCAGTTCGTCCTCGTGAGCTTTTATGATGCTGGCTTTGAGCGCCATGGGCACGTCGGTCACCGGAGGCTGAGGCTGGAGATGGTAGGATTGCAGGTAGGGTTGCGGGTAGGGCTGCTTGACGACGTGCTGCTGCTGCTGCTGTTGGTCAAACGGAACCAAGTAGTACTGGGGCTGGACATGTGACGGAGGATGAGGCTGATAGTGAGGAGCGGCCGCCACCGTCTGGGCCGGGGTCACCGGTATGTACTGGGGTCCCGGAGCTGGCTGGTGCTGTTGCTGCGTCATCTGCTGAACGCCAGCTGAAGCGTCCATGTTGCCGGCCGATGATCCTTGTGCGTTTTCGGGTTCACAAGTTAATAATTTCGTTTGGACTCCGGTCCGCTCGGTGAACTGACGGGCCCCCTCCAACACGTACGTCCCGCACAGGCTCTCCCGTTCGGACAGGACGGCCAGTTGCCCGTTGAGGGCGTCTATGACCTGCTTGAGGGCCTGCACGGATTCTTCGGAGACCTCCTCGGCCGTGAAGTCTTCGCTCTCGGTCGCGAGGGAGGCCAGCAGTTTCTGGTTCTTGTTCACCGAGAAGCCCAAGTTGTGCATTTCGTCTAGGGCGGCGTCCGCACTGTTTAATATTGTACAAAAACACTCGGCCCGCATGGGCACCGTCACCAGGCTGCACTCTTCGATCGTGGCGTAGTTCACGTGGTCTCCCACGGAGCCCAGACTCAGAGCCGTGCTCATTTTCTTGTTTTTCTTGTACTGCTGCATTACGGTTTTGGCGTACACGGTGTCGTTGACCGATATGCAAGCGCACAGGAAGGCGTTGGCCTGCGTGTGCACGTGCCAGTAGCACATCACTTCGCCCAGGACGTAGTCGTCGCAGTGGTTGAATTTGGCCAAGCCCGGCTTGGGCTGCGTGAGGCCCACGATCGACTTCAACGGGAGGCTGTATTGCTGCAGCCTGGAGTAGAATTTCGCGTCCAGGGGAGTATGTTTGGTCTTGGTGACGGACACGTCGCCGCACTTGGCGGCCATGCCCACGATGAAGTGGTCTCGGCCGCTGCCCTGCTCGTGCTGGTCGAAGGACGCGTACTCGTCCTCGGTCGTGCCGTAGCATTCGGCGCAGTACACGCTCACGTGGTCGGGAGACCTGTCGTACGGGACGCGGCGCGAGGACCGCTGCAGCGCGTTCGAGTTAAGGTCCAGGACGTTTCTCGAGTGCAGCCGGAGCTTTCCGTCTTTGACTAACGGACCAATCGGCATTTCTGTCTGTTTGGCTGGCCCTCGTCCTCGCCAAAGTCGTAAGGCCTCTTTTTGGACGGATCGGGCACGTGTGGGTTGACGATGGTCAAGGTGGGATTCTCGCCGATGGTTGGTAGGGTCCAGCACACGCGGTATCCGGTCACTATCAGCGTCGTTATGGCCTCTTTGGTCAAGTGCATGACGCCGCTGAGATTAATAGTTGATGCGTTTTCGTACGTGGGAAACTGGTTCAGACGCATCATGTCCATCGACACCTCGGTGGTCATGGAGGCGCAGTACGTGATGTAGAAAAGGACCATGCCCTCGGCCCAGGGCGCCAGGTTGATGAAATTGTCCGTCATGGGCCCCACCTGCGACTCCATCGTGTGTGGCTGTCGCGGCTGGGAGCAGAAAGAGCAGTCTGCGTTGACCGTAAAATGGCTCACCCTTTTATCCATATTTACAGAGATACACGTGTGCCGGCTGGAAAATACACCTCCTTTCAGCAGCATAATCATATGCTCCTTGGTCAAACCCGAGTTGGTCTCCACGATGAACCGAGAAGATGACGAAGTGGCCGCCGGCGGCAGCCCGTACGTGTGTGAGGACGGGGAGAACGACTGCGTGGTGGGAAGCATCATCGTGGCCGGGGAGGACTGCGTCGGCGGCGGCGTGGAGGAGGTGGGCCCGAGCGGGTACGACGACATCCAGGCGGTGAACCCGGCGGAAAACGATGAGCTGGCCCCGGTCACAGTGTACACGGCGGTGCAGAGCGACGCTTTGGTTTACACCGACGTGACGAAAGAAACCATAGACGCCTTCGTAAATAACCCGAATGTATTGTCTAACTGCATGACCGACGTGATACCCTACGTGGTGCGTCGCGAGCACGCCGGACCCCCAGCTTCGTGCCCCGTGTGTCGCCTGAACGATGATCACAAAAAGGCGTTGGAGGACAACCCCAACGCGGCCGAGGCGGCCCTAACCCTCAGGCAGAGCGACTTTGTCGGCGACATCGACGAAGTCGATATTAACGTGCATAGGATGCACAGCTCAGACTTCTCCGGAGAGCAATTGCACGTGATACAAAACATGACCGCCGGACTGATGACCAAAGCTTACACGACAGCAGACCAGGCCGCCGACAACGCCATAGTGCTCGTAAAGGGAGACAGATCGGTTTTCCCCGTGTTCGACAACAGAAACGTGAAGGTGTTCAGGTCTGCCGTAGAGTGTTTTAACACTTTGGTCAACACGTACATTAAGCTGAGCGCCTGCGACAAGAAGTGACGGGCACTCGAGAACATGTCCCGCGTTGTGAGGGAAAAGACCGTGCTCGTCAAAGTCGAGCAGGTCGTCGTCAGATGGCGGACCTTGGTCGCAAGCGGCAGGTCGACGGCGTACGTGACCGACGGGTTCGTGACTACGGTGGAGCGCTCTGACGGCATAAACAGTTACGCTGTGGAGGTTGTGGATGGAGACAGGACCAAGATATATGTCGAATCTTTTTTTGAACCGCACGTTGAAACGTTCAGTTCTAAGCCCGAGTGTAATGTTTTAAGTGCACAAGAAAGAAACGATAAAATGTGACAAATAAACCACTACAGGATTCTCTCTCCGTCTCCCTGCACTCTCAGTTTTTGATAACCGACGCCTTTGTGGCGAGAATCGCACTTGTAAGTCGTCGCGATCGTGACGATGACCACGATCACGATAAACAGAAAACACGCGCCCGCGATCCACACGTACATCATCATGTCCACGGGAGTGTAGACCGGAGCGCTCAGGGTGTTGAGCAGCCTCAGCCGTATAGACGTTGTGTATTGTTTGAACACGGTCCGGGTCAGCTCGTCCTGGTGGGGGGGAAGAGGGATTCTCTCGAGGTTGTTTATGGACACCAGGATCCCGTCTATGATGTCGTGCAGAGTCTTGTCGTTGGGCAGTCTGTTTATCGAGACCTGGTACTTGTTTATGCCCACGATCAGGTCCACGATGGTCAGTTCGCCGAACACTCTGATCAGGGCCTTTTTCGTCACGTGGGGAGCAAACATTTCTCCCACTTTCTGGAGCATGACACGCACTTTGTCCGGTTTGTATCGGATCAGGTTCAGCAGGACGAACCCTTTCAGCTGCTCTCTTGTCAACCTGTTGTACTCTTGCGTCGACGCCGGCCCCGTGTCGTTGTTGAGCAAGTATTTCGCGATGATGGACGCGTACATGGCGTTCAGATTTTGAGTCAGCAGTGCGGTCGTCCAGTTGGATTGCCTTTTGCTGTCCCCGGCTCTTTCGTCTTCTTCCCCGTTCCGGCCGGTCCAATCTTCTGAGTATTGCTCTACATCGTGGTGGTCACCCTCATATGAGTCGAAGTACGGGTCTTCTGTGTTGGGGGCGCGATCTCCGACGTCGTGACTCGTGCCGTACTGGGATTCCGTCGGACGGGTATGCGTGTTTGTGACAGTCCCGGGCCTGGCCCCAGTTGTAGCGGTTTCTACGGCCTTGTCTTTAGCCACGGTCACGACGGTCGGATTTGCGACGGTCAACCTCAATGGCGCCGTCGCGGACACGTTGGCTGATGCTGTCGTGGCCGTGTTCGACACGGACGTGTTCGACACGGACGTGTTCGACGTGGCCGTGTTCGACACGGACGTGTTCGACACGGACGTGTTCGACGTGGCCGTGTTCGACACGGACGTGTTCGACACGGACGTGTTCGACGCGGTCGCAACCGGAGCCGTCGACTCCACGGACCCGGTCGACAGAGCAGCCGCTGTAGTTGCAGTGGTCGTAGCCGTGCTGGGTGCTGCCGTGGTCGTGGTCGTAGTAAAAGTCGTAGAAGGCTGAGCCTTGGAAACTTGTGGTGTTACAGTTGTGGAACTGTCAGTGAAAGTGTTGTACGCAGACCTAGCAGTCCTGTGTATTTTCGACAGCGTGGTCGTAAAGCCGCGCGTCAGCCAGTTCAAGATTCTGTTCAGAGGTGAATCACTGGGCTCCTTAGCTGCCGACTCCGTGGGTCGCGAGATCGCGAGCAGGTTCCTTCGAGTGCGTCTGCGTCTTGGATCGTAAAAGTCGACACGGTCTAGGTCGGGCACAACAAACTGGCCGTTGATGTAAAAGGGCTTAGGAGTTGGCCCGGGGTATCGAATCTTGATCCGTCTCCTGCGACCGGTCCTCTTCCGTTTTTTGGCTATCTGAGCCGGGGTGGTGGTGGTGGTGGCGATGGTGGTAGCTCGGGCAGCGGCCAGCTTTCGTTCTCTGAGTATTTTTTGGACCAGCATATACATATCGTATCTTATGGACGCTTTGACTATGTTGCAAAAATGGACGTCGTGGGCTTGCTCGTATCCCAAATAATATATGCAGTTATAATCGGGCCCCGGCGCAGGAGTACCGGCCGAGAGCTGCACCGAGAACGGTGGAAACGTATAAGGTATGTCGGTCCCGACGGGGTTATGCGCGAGCCACCAGTCGTATAAGTCGTTTGCGTTACACGGCAAACCACACAGGCACAACAGGGCGCTGATGAAACCCAGACTCGCCATAGTACGCACAAAATACCGACACAATCATTTTCTTTAATTTAATATGACATTTGGGTGGTGCCGTCCAAACATTTTGGACATTTCTTAATGTAATCGTATTGCACGTTGACCTCAGAAAAGTTTATTTCCCCGCAGCTGATGCAATTGGTGTACATCTGCTTCATGGGAGTGTAGATCACGTAGTTCGCGTCGCCCACCGTGAACGGCACAAAGATCAGCTTGGCCGAGCAGCAGCAGGACACGAACTTCATCATGTCCTCGGACATCTTGGGCCCGTTATGACGCGGGTTTCCTTTCTTGAGAGAAGACCTGAAGGTCTGGCACTTGTTGCAGTGCGAACACCGCAGGTCCCCGTTGTGCCGGACCCGGACCGACGAGGCCGGCACTTGGTCCGTGATCACGAACTGGTCGTAGTTTGCCTTTATCCAGTTGAAGTAGATGTTGAGCGTGACATAGACCAGCATCGAGGCCCTCTTGGTGACGCACTTTTCTTTCTGCAGTTTCCCGGACCTGATCGCCAGAGTCAGGCTCTGGACGTCCGGGTACGGGTACAGGTGGTCGAGCACGAAGAGCGGGTCCTCGACCGTGAAGTTGTCCAGCAGCACTTTGATCGTGGCCATTTCTTCCGAGTAGCACGCTTCTTTCTGGCTGTGCCGCTTCGTGTAGTGAAACCCCCGCCGCAGCTTGTACAGATACGACTTTTTCTTGATCCTGGGCACGTACAGGTTCCACCTTTCCACTTCGGCCACGGGACGCCCGGCCAGGGCCGAGTCGAACAGTTGCATTTGGGGGAGTGTCCACTTGTCCTGCCACCCGGACTCTGTTATAAATCTTGTGTATTCTCTCAGCAGGCACAACCTGAGAGCGGTCTGAGTCTTGTCTTTGTCCGGCACGTCGGCCCACAGCCACTCCTGATTCAAGAAGATCTTGTGAAAGATTTTGGGGACCACGGCTTTTTTGTACGAGAAGACGCCGGCCAGCTTAATAGCCAACCATTTGAAAGAGTTCTCGTTCGTGTCCCGAAAGCTGTTTCTGATAAAATGGCCGCAAGTCCTACCGATGTTGTACATGCAGGCGGAATAGAAAAGGGTTTTTGGATCATGACCCCCCCGGGCCTGAACCTGGATACCTTGATTTTTCATAACGGAAAACACCTCGTGCCCCGAAAGCTCATGCCTGTGCTTCTTCCTGCCTGTAATCCCTTTTGCGCCTTTTACTGGCCGGCGTTCGGGGACACTCTGTGGACTATCTACCCGGAACATCTGGGATATTTCGTCAACGAGACTCACGACTGGACAAGGCTTGGGATGTATGGACCCAAGGTGTGTGAGCAGTGGGGCGACTGTCAAATGGTAAGTCTCACGGTGCCGGCCGACTTGGAGCCCCCAGCCGCAACGAGCGTTAAAAAAAAGAGCCGGTCGGAAAGAAAGGGCGAGGACGAGAAAGAAGATGAGAGGGGCGACGGTGAAGAAGAAGAAGAAGAAGAAGAAGAAGAAGAAGAAGAAAAAAAAGTGGAGGACGACAATCTCGAAAACGACGATGGCGGCTCGGACCAAAGCGACGCTGCCTGGAAACTGTTGGCCAGCCGCGTCTTTGCCTGGGCCAGGGCACTCGCCTTTAAGGGCGAGGGGCGCGACTGGGACAATTGTTCAAAAGAAGATCAACCCGTGCCTCAACACATATGCTATCTGTTTTTGTGCGACACCGTCGTGGGTGCGGTCAAGACGGCGGTATCCGCGTCAGTCCTGGCTCCCCTGTACGGTTTGGCCAAGTCGGTCGTCCTCCAGGCCAATTACAGGTCGGACGTCTGCGCCTACTACACCAGGCCCATGTTCCCCTGCATAAACGGCACGTATAAGTTGTTTCGGGGCTTCGAGTTGGCCCCCGTGCTCCAGGGCACAAAAAAGATCTACGAGTCGGCGACCGAGTACGACTCGAGCAGCAACGCGCTGATATGGAACCACCAGACCATGATGAAGTTGGTCGACAACGCTCCCCGCAAGTGCTTAAAATGGTGGAACTACCTGCATCCGTCCTTCAAGTCCAGGAGGGCCAAGGGGCCCACCATGTTCAAAGAAGGCGACGTGGGCCACAGTATGCCGCACGTGCAAGAAACGGAGACGTGGCTGCAGAGCGACGCTTTTCTTTGTCACTTGCAGACGGCCTACCTGACCGCCTTCAGGATGATCATGCCCGCCTCGACGTGGTACAAGCCGGTGGGGCCCAACCTGGTCGACCTGGGCTCCTTGCGCGTGGTGCAGAACAGGCTTGTCACGTTGCTTGTGAAGAACACCGACACCATCATGAACATAGACGGCTGCAAGTTGACGTTCGGAAATGAATTCGGCGAGGTCCGTCTGCAAAAGGGGAAGCCGGCCGCCAACGGTAAAAAAAAAACGTTTGGCGACATGATCAAGGTGATGATGGTCAAAAACACCACCAGCGACTTGGCCAAGTATTTTGCGGAGAAACCCGGACCCGCGACCGACAATTACGATAGGACGGTCGCCCCGGAGCTGTGCGCCGACTTCTGGTTCTTTGGCTTGTGGTCCGATAAAAACAAATATCTCGCCTTCACGTCGGTCGGCACCGAGGGCAAGAACGCCGGCGACGACGCGACCAAGCGCGAGGTCGAAGTGCTCCTGGACAACAGCGTGTGTCCCTTCTGCTGCGTGTCCCTGGCTATGACCTTGAGGCAGCTCCTGTTGGGAGAGGTGGCCGGACACATAACTTGGCTGATCCAAGAAGGCAGGATGCCTCAGGGAGGGATGAAAGAAGCCGTCAAGACTCTGATGAAAAAGGGTTTCGGCATGTCCAGTTTTATGAACTTTTGTTTCCCGGACCGCGGCTCGGACAAGGTGCATTCCAGCGAAATGTCCCTGAGTCAGTCCTACGTCAAGGACAAGATGTTTGTGAATATGGCTCCCAAAAAAAACATACGCAGCTTGTTGCTGAAGAAGACCGGTCTTCCGAACGCAGCCAAAAGAAAGATTGACGAGGTGGCCGCTTACCTCGACCACGAGAAGATCAACAGGACAACGGCTTATATTCCCGTGGTGGTGGAGAGGAACAACTACCGCCAAGCCCACGAAGACATACTGAGCAAGCCTCAGTATTACGTACACGCGCCTTGCTTCGTGAGGTGTTACTGGAGGGCCTTTTTCGGCAGCACCACCTCTAGGAACATAAGGCTGGCTTTGAATTTCGGCGCCAACGACTACAAAGTGATAATCGTGGGCAATGACCACCTGAGCAAAACCCACACGTCATGTTCGAGAACCGTCGAAGTCATGAGACGTCCCGACACCATGGCCGCCGAAGCCACGATTGAGAGTCTGAAGCCCGAGCTGTACGTGGAAGACGGGGTGACCAAACTGAACGTACGCACGATCAACGGCAACGTGTCCAACGTGACCAGGGCGATGTGGGACGAGCTGAGGAAAGTCATGGCCGAGCAAAAGATCGTGTTGAACGAAGACGAAGAGTGCGTCTACAGCGACGAGAAGGAGGCTCCCGACTACGACACGGACACCGACGACGAAAAGGCCGCCGGCCGAAAAACGGGCTCATCCTCTTCTTCGAAGCGGGCAGGGCAGATGAATGCGGTGTCGGACGAGATCATGGCCCAGTCCGTGGGCTTCACGAGGGAGTTCGACCTGAAGAGCGTGCAAGGCCTGTTAGACACAGACGCCGACCAGGCCACAAGCGCCGACGGGTCTCCGGACGCGAGCGAGGATTCCGCAGAAGAAGCGAAGGAAGTGCAAGTGGTCGAGCGGGAAAGAGACAGAGACAAAAAGAAAGGGGGCCGCGACCACTCCGGCTACCACAAGCGCGAAAAACGGTCCAAATTTGACATTTAAAAACTATAAACCCAGTGTGATTGAAAATTGTATGTTGCTCTGCTGACCAAAACAATAAACTGTAAACCACAAGAATACCTTTGTTTTCCACTTTATTCATATTCATTCTTATTATTCATTAATTTTACACATTTCAGTTTCATTCTCGCTCGCACTCGCAACACCGACTCTGAGGCCAAGATGGCTTCTCACGGAGCCGACACGCAGATGTTCAGGCTCACGGCGTACGGGGTGTTGGTCCTCGTGTACAGCTTTCAGACGTACTTTACGACCACACTGCAGACGGTCTCTCTGAGCCACGTCGTTCAGTGCCCCGTGAACCAGACTCCCGCAGCGAACGTGGCTCCCGAGGTCGTGGACAGTCTGATAGTCAGCGAGATCCTCGTGTCCTGGCTGATCATACTGTACTCGATCAGGTGCATGTTCCTTCCCATGAACTGGACGGCGGCCGGCAAAGCGATCATCCCGATGAGGACCAGGTGTGCCGACGACGAGATACAACGCTGGCTTCCTGACGACAGCGTTGTGATAGAAGAGGACCCAAACGCCGACAAAGAAGAAGACCGCATCCTCGAGGGGAGCAAAAAACAGCACAGGGAGTTCCACGGGTCTTTCTACAAGTACATATTGAATGACAGCATAAGCGCTCAGTTTCTGGGCATGTTCCTGTTGGTGATCATGAACTTTCTGTACTCTCCTGAACCCATAGTGATCATCTCGATGACCACCGCGGCCGGGACAATGTTTCTCGTCGGCGCCGTGGTGCTCGCGAACAACGACTTCCGTCAGATGACGTACTCTCTCTTTGACGAGCAAGTGATGGCCAGTACCTTCGGGAGCAAGGCCGACGGCCTGATGGTGGTGGTGGTCGAGAACGCCATGCTGTTTTCCGGAGCCGTGTTTTTTATCAAGGCCAGCACCGTGGCCGCCACCTCGGGCTATGTGGACTACTTGTGGTTTCTGCTTGTGTTTTACATCATTCTAGAGTTCTACAAAGTGTTCTTCTTTTTCAGCCAGACCACTCACTGGTTCACGTTAAAACTCGTCGCCATAGTCATTGGTGCCCACTCTCTGAGATTCTGTGGTCTCGCGGCCGTACCCGTGACTCTGATATTCTTTGGTTCCGGTATATTCATGCTGTGTATAAACGTGGGGTTTGTCGTGGTGAGAACTTGTCTGTTTAGGCGGCGTAAACAATACGTGGCCACGAGGCTATAGAAGAAAATCTGTTTGAAAATGTTTAACTTGTGTTTAATTAATGTATTTTTTAGTTTTTTTGTAATAATAATAATCAGTAACGCAACTTTTCCTCCTTTTCTGTGTGACATGACGAGGTTTTATTTTCAGGAAAGATATACAATACATGTAAGATATAACACAGCACGATGAAAACAAGCAAAATTCCGGGTATGCCGCACACGGCGCGAAATTCTCGCTCGTTTTTAGTGATCTCGGCTCCCCATCCGCTCCAATGTTAATCTAGTGATTTTAGTGATCTCGGCTTCCCATCCGCTCCAATGTTAATCGCGTCTTCGACCCACGGCGCCGCGAGTCTGAAAGTAAAATACATTAGGGCGGATGCGAGGCCGCGATTACGGAACTATCACGTTATTGTGGTCAGAGTAATTGCCATTGAATGGAAACATGTTTACTTTTGCTGTATTCTGTGAATATTTGTGACAACAAGTTGTGTGTATCATATGTTAAATTAAATAAAGCAAAGGACGAGAAAGACCGTCATCTTGTGCACCGAGGTTTTATTTTCAGGAAAGATATACAATACATGTAAGATATAACAAGCAAAATTCCGGGTATGCCGCACACGGTTCAGTCAATGTTAATCGCGTCTTCGACCCACGGCGCCGCGAGTCTGAAAGTAAAACACATTAAAGATTATTATAGGTGCTATTCTGGGAGTCTCTTAAGCTCAAGAACTAAAATAACTGAAAACTGAAAAGAACTGAAAATAAAACCTCGGTGCACAAGATGACGGTCTTTCTCGTCCTTTGCTTTATTTAATTTAACATATGATACACACAACTTGTTGTCACAAATATTCACAGAATACAGCAAAAGTAAACATGTTTCCATTCAATGGCAATTACTCTGACCACAATAACGTGATAGTTCCGTAATCGCGGCCTCGCATCCGCCCTAATGTATTTTACTTTCAGACTCGCGGCGCCGTGGGTCGAAGACGCGATTAACATTGGAGCGGATGGGAAGCCGAGATCACTAAAATCACTAGATTAACATTGGAGCGGATGGGGAGCCGAGATCACTAAAAACGAGCGAGAATTTCGCGCCGTGTGCGGCATACCCGGAATTTTGCTTGTTTTCACCGTGCTGTGTTATATCTTACATGTATTGTATATCTTTCCTGAAAATAAAACCTCGGTGCACAAGATGACGGTCTTTCTCGTCCTTTGCTTTATTTAATTTAACATATGATACACACAACTTGTTGTCACAAATATTCACAGAATACAGCAAAAGTAAACATGTTTCCATTCAATGGCAATTACTCTGACCACATCCGCCCTAATGTGTTTTACTTTCAGACTCGCGGCGCCGTGGGTCGAAGACGCGATTAACATTGACTGAACCGTGTGCGGCATACCCGGAATTTTGCTTGTTTTCACCGTGCTGTGTTATATCTTACATGTATTGTATATCTTTCCTGAAAATAAAACCTCGGTGCACAAGATGACGGTCTTTCTCGTCCTTTGCTTTATTTAATTTAACATATGATACACACAACTTGTTGTCACAAATATTCACAGAATACAGCAAAAGTAAACATGTTTCCATTCAATGGCAATTACTCTGACCACAATAACGTGATAGTTCCGTAATCGCGGCCTCGCATCCGCCCTAATGTATTTTACTTTCAGACTCGCGGCGCCGTGGGTCGAAGACGCGATTAACATTGGAGCGGATGGGAAGCTGAGATCACTAAAATCACTAGATTAACATTGGAGCGGATGGGGAGCCGAGATCACTAAAAACGAGCGAGAATTTCGCGCCGTGTGCGGCATACCCGGAATTTTGCTTGTTTTCACCGTGCTGTGTTATATCTTACATGTATTGTATATCTTTCCTGAAAATAAAACCTCGGTGCACAAGATGACGGTCTTTCTCGTCCTTTGCTTTATTTAATTTAACATATGATACACACAACTTGTTGTCACAAATATTCACAGAATACAGCAAAAGTAAACATGTTTCCATTCAATGGCAATTACTCTGACCACATCCGCCCTAATGTGTTTTACTTTCAGACTTGCGGCGCCGTGGGTCGAAGACGCGATTAACATTGACTGAACCGTGTGCGGCATACCCGGAATTTTGCTTGTTTTCACCGTGCTGTGTTATATCTTACATGTATTGTATATCTTTCCTGAAAATAAAACCTCGGTGCACAAGATGACGGTCTTTCTCGTCCTTTGCTTTATTTAATTTAACATATGATACACACAACTTGTTGTCACAAATATTCACAGAATACAGCAAAAGTAAACATGTTTCCATTCAATGGCAATTACTCTGACCACAATAACGTGATAGTTCCGTAATCGCGGCCTCGCATCCGCCCTAATGTATTTTACTTTCAGACTCGCGGCGCCGTGGGTCGAAGACGCGATTAACATTGGAGCGGATGGGAAGCCGAGATCACTAAAATCACTAGATTAACATTGGAGCGGATGGGGAGCCGAGATCACTAAAAACGAGCGAGAATTTCGCGCCGTGTGCGGCATACCCGGAATTTTGCTTGTTTTCATCGTGCTGTGTTATATCTTACATGTATTGTATATCTTTCCTGAAAATAAAACCTCGGTGCACAAGATGACGGTCTTTCTCGTCCTTTGCTTTATTTAATTTAACATATGATACACACAACTTGTTGTCACAAATATTCACAGAATACAGCAAAAGTAAACATGTTTCTATTCAATGGCAATTACTCTGACCACATCCGCCCTAATGTGTTTTACTTTCAGACTCGCGGCGCCGTGGGTCGAAGACGCGATTAACATTGACTGAACCGTGTGCGGCATACCCGGAATTTTGCTTGTTTTCACCGTGCTGTGTTATATCTTACATGTATTGTATATCTTTCCTGAAAATAAAACCTCGGTGCACAAGATGACGGTCTTTCTCGTCCTTTGCTTTATTTAATTTAACATATGATACACACAACTTGTTGTCACAAATATTCACAGAATACAGCAAAAGTAAACATGTTTCCATTCAATGGCAATTACTCTGACCACAATAACGTGATAGTTCCGTAATCGCGGCCTCGCATCCGCCCTAATGTATTTTACTTTCAGACTCGCGGCGCCGTGGGTCGAAGACGCGATTAACATTGGAGCGGATGGGAAGCCGAGATCACTAAAATCACTAGATTAACATTGGAGCGGATGGGGAGCCGAGATCACTAAAAACGAGCGAGAATTTCGCGCCGTGTGCGGCATACCCGGAATTTTGCTTGTTTTCATCGTGCTGTGTTATATCTTACATGTATTGTATATCTTTCCTGAAAATAAAACCTCGGTGCACAAGATGACGGTCTTTCTCGTCCTTTGCTTTATTTAATTTAACATATGATACACACAACTTGTTGTCACAAATATTCACAGAATACAGCAAAAGTAAACATGTTTCTATTCAATGGCAATTACTCTGACCACATCCGCCCTAATGTGTTTTACTTTCAGACTCGCGGCGCCGTGGGTCGAAGACGCGATTAACATTGACTGAACCGTGTGCGGCATACCCGGAATTTTGCTTGTTTTCACCGTGCTGTGTTATATCTTACATGTATTGTATATCTTTCCTGAAAATAAAACCTCGGTGCACAAGATGACGGTCTTTCTCGTCCTTTGCTTTATTTAACTTAACATATGATACACACAACTTGTTGTCACAAATATTCACAGAATACAGCAAAAGTAAACATGTTTCCATTCAATGGCAATTACTCTGACCACAATAACGTGATAGTTCCGTAATCGCGGCCTCGCATCCGCCCTAATGTATTTTACTTTCAGACTCGCGGCGCCGTGGGTCGAAGACGCGATTAACATTGGAGCGGATGGGAAGCTGAGATCACTAAAATCACTAGATTAACATTGGAGCGGATGGGGAGCCGAGATCACTAAAAACGAGCGAGAATTTCGCGCCGTGTGCGGCATACCCGGAATTTTGCTTGTTTTCACCGTGCTGTGTTATATCTTACATGTATTGTATATCTTTCCTGAAAATAAAACCTCGGTGCACAAGATGACGGTCTTTCTCGTCCTTTGCTTTATTTAACTTAACATATGATACACACAACTTGTTGTCACAAATATTCACAGAATACAGCAAAAGTAAACATGTTTCCATTCAATGGCAATTACTCTGACCACAATAACGTGATAGTTCCGTAATCGCGGCCTCGCATCCGCCCTAATGTATTTTACTTTCAGACTCGCGGCGCCGTGGGTCGAAGACGCGATTAACATTGGAGCGGATGGGAAGCCGAGATCACTAAAATCACTAGATTAACATTGGAGCGGATGGGGAGCCGAGATCACTAAAAACGAGCGAGAATTTCGCGCCGTGTGCGGCATACCCGGAATTTTGCTTGTTTTCACCGTGCTGTGTTATATCTTACATGTATTGTATATCTTTCCTGAAAATAAAACCTCGGTGCACAAGATGACGGTCTTTCTCGTCCTTTGCTTTATTTAATTTAACATATGATACACACAACTTGTTGTCACAAATATTCACAGAATACAGCAAAAGTAAACATGTTTCCATTCAATGGCAATTACTCTGACCACATCCGCCCTAATGTGTTTTACTTTCAGACTCGCGGCGCCGTGGGTCGAAGACGCGATTAACATTGACTGAACCGTGTGCGGCATACCCGGAATTTTGCTTGTTTTCACCGTGCTGTGTTATATCTTACATGTATTGTATATCTTTCCTGAAAATAAAACCTCGGTGCACAAGATGACGGTCTTTCTCGTCCTTTGCTTTATTTAATTTAACATATGATACACACAACTTGTTGTCACAAATATTCACAGAATACAGCAAAAGTAAACATGTTTCCATTCAATGGCAATTACTCTGACCACAATAACGTGATAGTTCCGTAATCGCGGCCTCGCATCCGCCCTAATGTATTTTACTTTCAGACTCGCGGCGCCGTGGGTCGAAGACGCGATTAACATTGGAGCGGATGGGAAGCCGAGATCACTAAAATCACTAGATTAACATTGGAGCGGATGGGGATCCGAGATCACTAAAAACGAGCGAGAATTTCGCGCCGTGTGCGGCATACCCGGAATTTTGCTTGTTTTCATCGTGCTGTGTTATATCTTACATGTATTGTATATCTTTCCTGAAAATAAAACCTCGGTGCACAAGATGACGGTCTTTCTCGTCCTTTGCTTTATTTAATTTAACATATGATACACACAACTTGTTGTCACAAATATTCACAGAATACAGCAAAAGTAAACATGTTTCCATTCAATGGCAATTACTCTGACCACAATAACGTGATAGTTCCGTAATCGCGGCCTCGCATCCGCCCTAATGTATTTTACTTTCAGACTCGCGGCGCCGTGGGTCGAAGACGCGATTAACATTGGAGCGGATGGGAAGCCGAGATCACTAAAATCACTAGATTAACATTGGAGCGGATGGGGAGCCGAGATCACTAAAAACGAGCGAGAATTTCGCGCCGTGTGCGGCATACCCGGAATTTTGCTTGTTTTCATCGTGCTGTGTTATATCTTACATGTATTGTATATCTTTCCTGAAAATAAAACCTCGGTGCACAAGATGACGGTCTTTCTCGTCCTTTGCTTTATTTAATTTAACATATGATACACACAACTTGTTGTCACAAATATTCACAGAATACAGCAAAAGTAAACATGTTTCCATTCAATGGCAATTACTCTGACCACATCCGCCCTAATGTGTTTTACTTTCAGACTCGCGGCGCCGTGGGTCGAAGACGCGATTAACATTGACTGAACCGTGTGCGGCATACCCGGAATTTTGCTTGTTTTCACCGTGCTGTGTTATATCTTACATGTATTGTATATCTTTCCTGAAAATAAAACCTCGGTGCACAAGATGACGGTGCTATTCTGGGAATCTCTCAAGCTCAATAATGTCCATATGATACACACAACTTGTTGTCACAAATATTCACAGAATACAGCAAAAGTAAACATGTTTCTATTCAATGGCAATTACTCTGACCACATCCGCCCTAATGTGTTTTACTTTCAGACTCGCGGCGCCGTGGGTCGAAGACGCGATTAACATTGACTGAACCGTGTGCGGCATACCCGGAATTTTGCTTGTTTTCACCGTGCTGTGTTATATCTTACATGTATTGTATATCTTTCCTGAAAATAAAACCTCGGTGCACAAGATGACGGTCTTTCTCGTCCTTTGCTTTATTTAATTTAACATATGATACACACAACTTGTTGTCACAAATATTCACAGAATACAGCAAAAGTAAACATGTTTCCATTCAATGGCAATTACTCTGACCACAATAACGTGATAGTTCCGTAATCGCGGCCTCGCATCCGCCCTAATGTATTTTACTTTCAGACTCGCGGCGCCGTGGGTCGAAGACGCGATTAACATTGGAGCGGATGGGAAGCTGAGATCACTAAAATCACTAGATTAACATTGGAGCGGATGGGGAGCCGAGATCACTAAAAACGAGCGAGAATTTCGCGCCGTGTGCGGCATACCCGGAATTTTGCTTGTTTTCATCGTGCTGTGTTATATCTTACAAATAATAAAAACAAATAAAAGCAAGACAGCTTTTAATTGAAATTCTAATGGAATTTCATTTTCTGCGCTGCGTGTTTCTTGGCCGGTTTGGCCTCCTTGGTGATTTTTCCAGTTTGGGTTGGAGTCCTTTTAATCCCCGTCAAGCCGCGGCGCTGGTGTGGGCGTTCGCCTTTACGACATCGACGCCTTTAGACGACAGATTGGTTTTTGTCAATGCCGCACGTCCCACGTGGTCGCGGTTTTGGACTTCGGGAATGGCGTCGTACCAAGCGAGCATACGCCTCATCAAGGACACGTATTTTTCCGGTTCTTCGGCGACCTGACAATTCCACATCTTGTCCCTGTCGTTTCCGCAGCGGCACATCCTAATCACCTCCGAGAAGAAATCGCTGACCCTCGTGATGCCGAGAGGCAGGCTCAGGTCTTGAGCCAACGTGAGCACTTGATGGCCTTTTAACTCCGGAGAATAGCCCTGAAATACCCAGGCGAGTAGTTTGAACAGACGCGCTCTCGTCTCGGGCCGTATGTCTTCCGTCGTTTCGACGCCCGCGACTCCCGGCGGCATCAGCACGTCGCGCAAGTGCTTTTTTCGGTCTTTCATGGCCCACATGTCGTAATACGTGGCGCAGTCGCACCGCCCGCCGCCGAGCCCGTCGAACGCCAACGAGCACGGGACCCAGCCCACCGAATCCCGAGTTATTGGCTGCACGTGGTCCGAAGAAATCAAGATGACGTGCGACACACACGTGTGGTACAGTCCCAACAACAGAGCCTGTCCCACGGCTCTTGTGAGCCACAGCGCAAACCGCTTCGGGTGGACGAAAGCGCCGGAATCGCTCAAGCGCTTGTGGTACACGGTCACGGCGTACTTGTACACCGACCCGGGCTCGCCGGTCACTTTGTATCCCCGGACTTCTGTTATCTTAGACACCACGTCTGCGAACGCAGACTCAACGTGTGGGCTCAGGTCCGGCTTCTGCCCGGGGGCGCTCGTGACCTGCAGCTCGACCACCAACGAGACCCTGTCGTCGAGGTTCGAGATGGACGTGAGCCACGTAGCGGCTCTGGTTCTTGAGCGGGTCTGCATGGTCGAGAGCCGAGTCGTAGGGCGGTCAAAAGACGTCTGACGCTGGAACCTTGAGAGTGGTTTTCTGATGACTGTTTGTGGGACTCATTATACACTTTTATTTAGAGGTCCCTCCTGTTTGGCACATCTTGCCCTCTGATCGAATTTTCTTTAACAACATAACACATTTAACATATTATCATTTTAGTCAGCCGTTAGGGCATCCTAGTGTCAGTTAAGACCCGGGAAAAGAAGGCGAGATGGCCGTGGTCAAAGTGAGCCCCCAGTACGCCCTGTCTAACAGGCAAAACGCAGCTCCCGGCCCAACCAAACCTTTCGGTTCGGTCCTGTCCGACCGGAACTTGACGATCCCCGAAGGGATCTTCTGTATCTACGACCCAGCGACAAAGTCTTTCTGGCCCACGGTCTATGGGCTGAGCATGGACCGCGTGTTCAAGCCCATGCGTGTGTGCATGCTGAGCAACCCGGGTGTCCTGGGCTCCGACATGTTCGATTTCGTGGCCAAGGAAGAGTGCGACGTGAAGATACTTCACACGGGAGCTGAACACTTGAGCCCCGGCGACAACTTCACGGTCACCCTTCCCACCGTCAGAGACGCGGCCGAACAAAAGAAACACCTGAAGCAATACCCGTCGCTCAGCGGCGGCATGCTGACCGTAAAAAAAGTGCAGCCCTACGATTCGGACCTCACGAGAACACTCAATGCCTGCAACACGACCCAAGCGTTGATCGGACAGCTGGCCTGCCCCCTCACGTTACACAAACTGTTTGCCGTTTTCTCGCTGCTCAGGGGCGTGATGTTGGCAGCCGTGATCCACGAGGACGCCATAAACGTGGTGGAAAGAGTGCTGGCCGGCCAAGCCGAAAACACTCCGGAGCCGGCGGCTGTAATGACCGTCCTGCAGATGCCGGAAGTAAAAGAATACCTGGCTTACACGCTACACCACGCAAAGGCCGCTCTGCATGACTGTCAAGGGTTCGTGCTCGGAGAGGTGCTCCGGCCGGACACCGGCGCCGTGACCAGAAAGATCAACCCGGGAGAACACTTTGTTGGGAACATTTTGCACTTCTACTGAGAACCTGGGCGGGAGGGATAGAGCGAGGGAGGTAGAGCTGAGACACAAAAAAAGTCAATATAAGCATTCATCTGGAAAAACCACTCAGTTTCAACTGTCAGACACTTTGGGAAAGTGTGAGCGACTCAACTCAACCGACCATGAAGACCCGCTCCGCGACCAGAGCCGATTCCGCTGCTTCTGCTGCGGCTTTGCGGAAGCCCGGCAGTACAAAGAGCGACATCTCACAACTACGAGAGAAACTGCGCAACAACCCGGAGGCTCCGCTGCCTTTCAGACATCTGGAGGACGTGTGTTTCATAGACAGTTGGTTTGCCAAAAACGACGTGGCCGGGTTGGACAAAGACAAAGGTCTATCCGTGACGCAGCAGCTAGAGACCGTTGTGTCCGAAGACCACAAGCCGCCCTCTAACATGGAAGGAGACGTTTTCCGTGACCTCTGGGAAAAGACGGTCGAGCTGAAGGCGACGGCGGGGTGGCCGTCCGAGAAGCCCATCTTGACCAAAAAAGACTTGGCTGTTCTAGCCGTCACGTACCTCGAGCCCAAGACCCAAGCGCCTATGTTCGAAGAAAAAAACAGGTCCTCCGTTGACAGGGACCCCAGCAAAGTCAAGTGTTTCTTGCGGCCGCCGAAAAAAACAAGAGAGCTCTTCAAAGCATCGGAAGCCGCCGTTGCGGCCGAGGAGGGCGACAACGATTCCGACACCAGATCTTTGTATTGTCGCGAAGACATGTCGCCAGACCGTGAAGACGAGGATCTTAGTGACACGCCGGCGGCGCTGAAAAACATCAGATTTAGCTTCAGCACGGGCCCATTGCAGGAACGACAGAAGAGTAGGTTCAACGTCTGCTGGGACGCGTCGAAACCGGCGGTCCCGGGACACTGCGGCAAATACGACTGTGAAAACTACTGCGACGGATGCAAGACACGTAAAGCCAAGCTAGACAAAATCACGGACGAGTTGGAGGCCGCCCGAAGCCACGTGTGCGTACCCAAGGTCGAAGAACGATACTACTGTTACGGGCCCGGCTCCAAAGACATGGTGCCGTATTCGCAGAGGTCCCCGTGTCTCGCCTGCGAGAAGACGATGAGGCGTTTTCTGCTCGACTGCATGACAGAACTGGCGGCCAGGCTGGTGCTGGTCAAAAACCCGGACTACCCGCGGGTGCGTACTTACGAAGTGTTGGTTTACCAGTGGCCCGAACACATGGCCGTGTACGACACGGTCACGGACATACTGGACTATGTCACGTGGACCTTACCCGGCAGTTCCATAGACGTTAAGTTTTACTTCCCGCAGATGGGTCGGCTCCGGGGACCGGCTGTGTTTTTTGACTGTGTGGACCAGTGGCTGATTTGCCGACAGTGGATCGTGTGCACGGGCACTCAGCGAGAACTGGACATTTACGACGTCATGATGGACGTGTGGCTCATCAACAGGCAGTTTGACCTGTGGCTGGCGGAGCAGCACCTGCCTCTACGGATGTCGGCGGACATCATCATAAACGAGAGCGTGAGCTGGCTGTCGAAAAACCCACAGTGGGTGCCCGGCGGGACCACGGTCTGGGCCGCGGCGAAGACCGCGACACGCATGCTGATAAGGTGCCACATGGAGTGTGGACTAAATACTGTAGAGTAGACGCTCGCTTGTTTGTGTGCACAAGAATTGTGTCCGTCTGGCTTGCTGTATGATATTTTTATAAACAATAAAAAGTTATAGTTTGGATATATTTGTATTTGTGTATTTGTGGGAAAGTTGGAGATCACGAAATCCTCACTCTATTTTAGTGATCTCGGCTCCCCATCCGCTCCCCACACCAGCACAATGAGCCACATGCTGTAACCGGAGGCACCGTTTGACATTTTAATGCTGGGCCGGCGCCGATGATTTTGTGGCTCATAAGCTCTGTATAACGTGTCCGGGACATAACGGACGTTGTCGTCTGTAATGTGTCGTTGATATGTAAGAGATGGACTAGACAATAATGATTAGCAAACTTAACTTGTTTTTATTAACAACATGGCATTTATACGGGTTATCACATCATATACGGTGCAGGGGGTAAATTGAGAACACACGTGGTAAAAATGTAAAAAATACACTGAAATTTCTCAAAAGTGAAATTGGGGGAGAGTGTCATAGTAGCTAGCACACATCAGTTTAGTCAAGAACCAACAGATTCAATAACAGGATCTATTATTGTTATATACACGTTTATTTGAGTTACAGTTCACACGTTGTATGATTTTACATTCACACTAGATGTTGCCTTCGCAGCTTTTGATGCTTTTGTGACGGCGGGCCTGTCGCAGTACAACGGCACGCTGCAGTCGTGTCTCAGGTCTGTTCTCGTGCGTTATGCGCTGAATGTAGATTTTTGTCTTTTTCTTCTGAGAGAGCGCCACAGGGCTTTCCTGTCGCGCGGCATGTTCAGGCTGTGTGTCGTTACAGGGCTCTTGGGAGTCGTCTCCCGCGTCCGGCTCTTGGGAGTCGTCTCCCGCGTCCGGCTCTTGGGAGTCGTCTCCCGCGTCCGGCTCTTGGGAGTCCTCTCCCGCGTCCGGCTCTTGGGAGTCCTCTCCCGCGTCCGGCTCTTGGGAGTCCTCTCCCGCGTCCGGCTCTTGGGAGTCCTCTCCCGCGTCGCTTTCGGTCTCGGGGACTTCGCGGACCCCGTTGTCGGACGCTTGTGATTCCTCTTGCGATTCTGTGTCGCTGTCGATCTCGGCGAGGTCCATGTCGCTGTCGCCGTCACTGTTATTGGGAGTTTCTGGGATTTCATCTAGCTGTGAAGCTAAATAAAATTCGGGAGTTTTTGGCTGTTTCATCAGTTTCGTGATGAAGGGGGACGGTGGGCGGTTGGTCTCGTCCGAAGAGACCTGGTTTTCGTCAACCCCGTCCTGCTGCGCTGCCGTGTTGGGCAGGGGCCGGTACTGGGACCCGCAGCATGCCGCCAGGAACTCGACAGCGAAGACCCCGGACTCGGCTTCCGGCCCTTCGGTGCACCCCTTGGTGCGGTTCATCCAGGCGAGCCTGTCTTCCATCATCTCGTCGCACTCGTCTAGCGATGCGTGGCAGACGTATTTGCCGTTTTTGAGATAGATGTGTTTCAGACAAGTCGGCTCTCCCTTATACTCGTCTGCGGCAGCGCCGCTCTCGGGAACGGGGTTAAGGGTGGACGGCAGGCCGGTCCACGGCGGTATACACAGGTGGGCAAGGTTCTGCGAGTCCGCGGCGGGGGTAACGGTCTCCATAGTCAGAGTCCTGTTTTTTGAAATGTGTCCACCATCGCGGCATCGCCCGATACTTAAATGAATTCCAGTGGGTGGAGCTATAGGTTTATTTTAAAAACCCTGTGGACTGCGGACAGGGGTGAAATCTTAGAAAACGGGCACGTGCAAGATGTATGATGAAGCCAGGGCTTTCCTCGACGCTTACCAACAATTGAAAATGGGAAGACGTCCGGACGGGAGAAGTCTCATTCACCTGTGTACCAACTTTTACTGCCGACGTGGGTCGCGGCGATCCAGCCTGGACCCTCTGTTGAAAGTGAGATGCGACCTCTGCACGGGACAGAACCTCGCGGTGACCATAGACCACAGGCTGTACAATTCTGTCGCCGGCAGGCTAGACCCCTGTGTTGTCACGGTGGCGTACGACACCGTGGTCGACTTTGTCAACGCGGACGTCGGCCCGGCCGCGAAAGCGGAGATGGCGGACCGGCTGATGTCGGCCGTGCTGGCCGAAGCTTTCCGCGGCAAGCTTGTCTGCGTCATGGTCGTGCCTCATCCGAGCCACACCTTTAACGCGTACAGGGTAAAGATGGAAGTCGCCGTGGATGTCGTGAGCCCGCGCAAGAAACGGGCGCACCGGTCCGTCAAAACGGACAAAAAACCGGCGCGGGAGACACAGAGCCGCCCGGCGTTGTGCGGCGAGTGCAACCGTCCGACACTGGTGTGCGTGGGCTGCAAGCCCACGCCGACAGAGTTCAGCACAACAGCGGACACGGTTTGGATCACTGACACTGCGCACGTCACCGGACAGGTCGCACGCGCCATCCGAGAGAAACTGCTTCCTCTTGCTGAAGACTACCGGTTCATCAGGATCACGTTGTTAGATCGTTTGAACAACGGCGCGCTGATGATCTGCGAAGAAACCAAGTTTTACACTGTGAGCAACGACACGCTTAGATCACGACAAAATCGTGTATTTTAAAAAGATAAAAACTATACGGTGTACCGGCTTCTCATCACCATTACTATGTACAAACCCCCGACTCTGTGAGTCTCAAAGTCGAAAGCCTTTCCGATTTCCGTTTTCTATTTTCTTTCTTCTGTGTGTTTCAAAAAAATAAAGACTATGCACGGTGTACCGGCTTCTCGTTACCACACAGTTGTGTGTATCATATGTTAAATTAAATAAAGCAAAGGACGAGAAAGACCGTCATCTTGTGCACCGAGGTTTTATTTTCAGGAAAGATATACAATACATGTAAGATATAACACAGCACGATGAAAACAAGCAAAATTCCGGGTATGCCGCACACGGCGCGAAATTCTCGCTCGTTTTTAGTGATCTCGGCTCCCCATCCGCTCCAATGTTAATCTAGTGATTTTAGTGATCTCAGCTTCCCATCCGCTCCAATGTTAATCGCGTCTTCGACCCACGGCGCCGCGAGTCTGAAAGTAAAATACATTAGGGCGGATGCGAGGCCGCGATTACGGAACTATCACGTTATTGTGGTCAGAGTAATTGCCATTGAATGGAAACATGTTTACTTTTGCTGTATTCTGTGAATATTTGTGACAACAAGTTGTGTGTATCATATGTTAAATTAAATAAAGCAAAGGACGAGAAAGACCGTCATCTTGTGCACCGAGGTTTTATTTTCAGGAAAGATATACAATACATGTAAGATATAACACAGCACGGTGAAAACAAGCAAAATTCCGGGTATGCCGCACACGGTTCAGTCAATGTTAATCGCGTCTTCGACCCACGGCGCCGCGAGTCTGAAAGTAAAACACATTAGGGCGGATGTGGTCAGAGTAATTGCCATTGAATAGAAACATGTTTACTTTTGCTGTATTCTGTGAATATTTGTGACAACAAGTTGTGTGTATCATATGTTAAATTAAATAAAGCAAAGGACGAGAAAGACCGTCATCTTGTGCACCGAGGTTTTATTTTCAGGAAAGATATACAATACATGTAAGATATAACACAGCACGATGAAAACAAGCAAAATTCCGGGTATGCCGCACACGGCGCGAAATTCTCGCTCGTTTTTAGTGATCTCGGCTCCCCATCCGCTCCAATGTTAATCTAGTGATTTTAGTGATCTCAGCTTCCCATCCGCTCCAATGTTAATCGCGTCTTCGACCCACGGCGCCGCGAGTCTGAAAGTAAAATACATTAGGGCGGATGCGAGGCCGCGATTACGGAACTATCACGTTATTGTGGTCAGAGTAATTGCCATTGAATGGAAACATGTTTACTTTTGCTGTATTCTGTGAATATTTGTGACAACAAGTTGTGTGTATCATATGTTAAATTAAATAAAGCAAAGGACGAGAAAGACCGTCATCTTGTGCACCGAGGTTTTATTTTCAGGAAAGATATACAATACATGTAAGACATAACACAGCACGGTGAAAACAAGCAAAATTCCGGGTATGCCGCACACGGCGCGAAATTCTCGCTCGTTTTTAGTGATCTCGGCTCCCCATCCGCTCCAATGTTAATCTAGTGATTTTAGTGATCTCAGCTTCCCATCCGCTCCAATGTTAATCGCGTCTTCGACCCACGGCGCCGCGAGTCTGAAAGTAAAATACATTAGGGCGGATGCGAGGCCGCGATTACGGAACTATCACGTTATTGTGGTCAGAGTAATTGCCATTGAATGGAAACATGTTTACTTTTGCTGTATTCTGTGAATATTTGTGACAACAAGTTGTGTGTATCATATGTTAAATTAAATAAAGCAAAGGACGAGAAAGACCGTCATCTTGTGCACCGAGGTTTTATTTTCAGGAAAGATATACAATACATGTAAGACATAACACAGCACGGTGAAAACAAGCAAAATTCCGGGTATGCCGCACACGGCGCGAAATTCTCGCTCGTTTTTAGTGATCTCGGCTCCCCATCCGCTCCAATGTTAATCTAGTGATTTTAGTGATCTCAGCTTCCCATCCGCTCCAATGTTAATCGCGTCTTCGACCCACGGCGCCGCGAGTCTGAAAGTAAAATACATTAGGGCGGATGCGAGGCCGCGATTACGGAACTATCACGTTATTGTGGTCAGAGTAATTGCCATTGAATGGAAACATGTTTACTTTTGCTGTATTCTGTGAATATTTGTGACAACATCCGCTCCAATGTTAATCGCGCCTTCGACCCACGGCGCCGCGAGCCTGAAAGTAAAATACATTGGGGCGGATGAGAGGCCGAGATCACTACATGGTGAACAACATAACTTTTAGACTGAACACAGAACAGGAACATGCACCAATGAACATCAGTAATATATCAAAAATAGGTCTTTATTATTTACAATGTACAAGCATCACAACACAGCAGTTCCGTTCATTGTATGACGATGGGTTCCGACTTGAAACAATCGTAGTATCTTCTCGCCAGGCACTCTTCCGCGAATTTCGAGGGGGCCCTTTTTTTAAACAGGGGCACGCCGGGGTTTCTCAAGTGCTTCCCAAGGACATCGCGCAACATGGGAACGCACAGGCACCTGAGAAACGGGAAGAAGCGTTTTGTCGCCTCGTGGATCTGGGGCTTGGCGCACGGAAATATGTGCAGCGAGCTGTCGGCAACTTGGTACACTATTATGTAGGCTTTCGTGCGGTGGGCCAGCTGGGGGTAGGTCATGTTGAACATGACGCTGGTGAGCCACAGCTGAATGTTGTACCGCCTGTACGTGTCTTCGGTCAACATGTCCGTGGTCAGCAGCTTAAACTCAAAGACGCACACTTGGCTGAACCGTTCGTCGTAGCCCCAGAAGTCCACTTCGGTGAAAAAGCCCTGGTCTTCGCCTATGCGCCTGCACGTGCCGCACTTGGTGTGCCGTGTGTGAAAGGTGTTTGCCACCGGCGTCCCTCCGCCCATGCGTACGACGTTCAGAGCCTTGAGGGTCCTGATCACGTTTTTGGCTATGTCGCTCACGTCGTCCAAACGCTTGCCGTTGAAAAGTGCCTTGAGTTCGGCGTCGACGCTCGTCCCCAAGACCTGGGGCACTTTCATGCTGTCCCACACGCGTTTCCTGGACGTTGCGTTCTTGACGCTTTTCACGGATTTACAGAACTTTAACACAAACGGCGTGTGCTTTTCGCTGAAACCCACAGACACGACAAACTCGGTTATCTCCGAGTCGGAGGGCCCGGTCTTTAGGAACTTGTGGAAGCGGGTAAAGGTAGAGTCTCGCTTGTTTACGCCGCAGAGGTCCGTTTTCGGGATCGTGGGACCGACCGGCCTGTTGAGGGCGCGCATGATCTTCTTGGTGTAAAACCTGGTGTTGACGCCGCTCTTCCTACCGTACAGCATGTACTTTTTTACCTGAGCCGTGATACCGCTCACCCTGTACTTGTACGCGGTGCCAGTGTCCGCGTCGTCGCACACAGCCTCGATCGTCCCGTCTCCCAAGTGCCTGATCCTCGTGTTGGGGACGGCCTCGGCCACGTAACGCTGCGTTAAAAACATTGCGATTCGGCAACGTGCGACGAAAACCCATTGTAAATATAGGATTATTTAAAACAAGCTCGCCGCGCTTTGAGGAGACCGCTCCGCGCCGTGCCCGTAAGAACCAGGTTTTCAAGATGGTGGGAACTGGCGCTCAAATCAACAAGGCCAAAAGGGAGTCGACGGGAAACATGGCCTCTATCGAATACTTCCTGGCGTCCAAAATTAAGACCTTCGACATGCCCGCCTACAACAAACTGGTGACCATGTTCATGAGTGTGACCACGTTCACCACCAGCCTGTTCACTTTCACCATGTTTTTTGGCTTTGTGATGGGCTTTGTGATCTACCCAAGGGCGTTTGAGACGTGCATTAACTACGCCGTGACGGACACGGCCGTCAGGAAAAGGCTGTTTTTGGCCCTAGGCGTACTGCTTTCGTTGTTCGGCTGTATAGCGCTCGGACTGTGCCTGTACTACGGCGTGAAAGTCATCGTCCGCAAGTTCTCCATGCACAAGAAGGTGAGCATGAGCAAATGGACCACCGGCAAATCGACCTGCCTGATTGTGATGACGGTGGTCGTCACCATCCTGCTGCTGCTCATGGTCGTGTTCTTCACCTCGATCAACGCTTTCATCAAGAGCCAGTCGGAAGAGACGACGACGGTGAAACTGGAGCTTTTGGTAACCGAGTGCTGCGCCATGGCGCTGTGCACTGTACTGTTCGTGTGCATGGTTTGCCTGTGTTGCCTCGCGTCAAACACAAAAACAAACCCTATGTTCGACGCCCTTGGGCCCGTCACCAAAACCGGCAAGGGAGACGATGCGCACAGCCAGGACGAAGCGTTCTCAAGCTTTTATTCCTCGATGGAGAGTTATACACCGATGTGATTCACCGACATACCGGCTACCTGAAAACGACAAACCAGTTGTGTTTTATGCACGTATTAGTTTTTATATACCGTTTCAATTCTAAGCTTTGTGAGTTTTGACTCACGGGTCAGGCAGTTCCAAATTACGGCTCCGAAAGTCTGAAACAGCCAAACTTGCGGACCCGGGAAGAGAAATATGTTGCAGATGTTTTAGATGTACGTAACTTGTGTTTGTTTTATTCTTAATAAAAAAAACATTATATACACAGTTTCTCCGGTGTGGTGTATTGCGATCTATGGGCCCTAACGTAACACCGCCATGTGGAAGGTCCTACTCATGACGAGTTTAACTGCGAGTTTAACTGCCTTTTACGACCGGTTGGAACCGTACAACGGCACGGTCACGGAGGCAGAGCAGATTCTCGTGTACGAGAGGCCCGTCAGACCTAGAAATGAGTGGAACCTTTTGGATTTCACAGACACGGTCGAAAACATGTACGGCGTGTTGGACTGCTGCTCGCACGAGGCCGTCGGCTCCGGTTCCGTGGCCGGAGATTTATACGATCACACCAACACCCCCCGGTCCAAACAGCCGCCTCTTTCGCGCCTTTCGACGCACATGAGCTTCGACCTGTGCCTGGGAGAATCCGAGCCGTCCGAGACGAGCCCGGTTAGCGTTGTCAGGACGGTGAGCTTGTGCACAATAGCGAATCCGTCCAGGAGGCTGATGGTAACGGATCACCCCAACAGGCAGGGCACGTTCGAAATGTTTATCCTGCAGGCCCTGGCCCTGTACGCAAACCAGACCCTGTACGGAATGGAAGCAGAGCTGCCTTCGATGCCTCTGGTGCAGTTTTACACATCGTCTACGGCCTACCGGTACACGATAAACTCGACAAATTACTGTGTCCCCCGGACAAACCAGTCCAAAGTCCTGTACTCTCCCGTTTTCGTCAGAGAATCCCTACGGGGGACCAACCTCAAGTGCGGGACCAACCGGACCGTGTGCGACGACGCCTGGTTCAAGTCGGGCGGCTACAGGGGCCGCGTCAAGTGGCCGTTCGGCGTGGCCGAGACTCCCAGCTTCAGCAAGGCCGACCTACTGTGCAAGAACGTGCCGTCACAGACGGTGAACAGCATC